>NW_021703772.1:80014446-80438338 GCF_005190385.1 Monodon monoceros | reverse complement strand
AAAAAAAAAAAAAAAAAAAAAAAAAAAAATTCAAATTCAAAGAAAAAATACTAAAAGCAGCAAGGGAAAAACAAAAAATAACATACAAAGGAATCCCCATAAGGTTATCAGCTGATTTTTCAGCAGAAACTCTGCAGGCCAGAAGGGAGTGCAGGATATACTTAAAGTGATGAAAGAGAAAAACCTATAACCAAGATTACTCTACCCAGCAAGGATCTCATTCAGATTCGATGGAGAAGTCAAAAGCTTTTCAGACAAGCAAAAGCTAAAAGAATTCAGCACCACCAAACTAGCTTTACAATAAATGCTAAAGAAACTTCTCTAGGCAGGAAACACTAGAGAAGGAAAAGACACACAAAAACAAACCCGAAACAATTAAGAAAATGGTAATAGGAACATACATATCGATAATAACCTTGAATGTAAATGGATTAAATGCACCAACCAAAAGACACAGACTAGTTGAATGGATACAAAATCAAGACCCATATATATGCTGTCTACAAGAGACCCACTTCAGACCTAGGGACACATACAGACTGAAAGTGAAGTGACGGAAAAAGATATTCCATGCAAATGGAAATCAAAAGAAAGCTGGAGTAGCAATACTCGTATCAGATAAAATCGACTTTAAAATAAAGACGGGTACAAGAGATAAGGAGGGACACTACATAATGATCAAAGGATCAATCCAAGAGGAAGATATAACAATTATAAATGTTTATGCACCCAACATTGGAGCACCTCAATACATAAGGCAAATGCTAACGACCATGAAAGGAGAAATCGACAGTAACACAATAATAGTAGGGGACTTTATAACCCCACTTACACCAATCAACAGATCATCCAAACAGAAAATAAATAAGGAAACACAAGCTTTAAATGACACAAAAGACCAGATAGATTTAATTGATATTTATAGAACATTCCACCCAAAAGTGGCAGAATGCAATTTCTCCTCAAGTGCACACAGAACATTCTCCAGTATAGATCACATCTTGGGTCACAAATTAAGCCTCAGAAAATTTAAGAAGATTGAAATCATATGAAGCTTCTTTTCTGACCACACGCTATGAAATTGGAAATCAATTACAGGAAAAAAACTGTAAGAAACACAAACACTTGGAGGCTGAACAGTGCGCTAATAAATAACCAAGAGATCACTGAAGAAATCAAAGAAATAAAAAATACATAGAAACAAGTGACAACGAAAACACGACGACCCAAAACCTACGGGATGTAGCCAAAGCAGTTCTAAGAGGGAAGTTTAAGCAATTCAGTCTCATCTCAAGAAACAAGAAAAATCTCAAATAAATAATCTAACCCTATACTTAAAACAACAAGAGAAAGAACAAAGAAAACCCAAAGTCAGTAGAAGGAAAGAAATCATAAAGATCAGAGCAGAAATAAATGAAATAGAACTGATAAAAACAATAGCAAAGATCAATAAAACTAAAAGCTGGTTCTTTGAGAAGATAAACAAAATTGATAAACCCTTAGCCAGACTCATCAAGAAAAAAAGGGAGAAGACTCAAATCAATAAAATTAGAAATGAAAAAGGAGAAATCACAACTGACACTGCAGAAATACAAAGGATTATAAGAGACTACTACAAACAACTATATGCCAATAAAATGGACAACCATGAAGAAATGGACAAATTCTTAGAAAGGTACAATTTTCCAGGACTGAACCAGGAAGAATTAGAAAATATAAACAGATCAATCACAAGCACTGAAAATGAAACTGTGATTAAAAATCTTCTAACAAACAAAAGTCCAGGACCAGATGGCTTCACAGGCGAATTCTATCAAACATTTAGAGAAGAGCTAACACTGATTCTTCTCAAACTCTTCCAAAAAATTGCAGAGGGAGAAACACTACGAAATTCATTCTATGAAGCCACTGTCACCTGATACCAAAACCAGAAAAAGATATCACAAAAAAAGAAAATTATAAACCAATATCACTGATGAACATAGATGCAAAAATCCTGAACAAAATACTAGCAAACAGAATCCAACAGCACATTAAAAGGATCATGCACCATGATCAAGTGGGATTTATCCCAGGAATGCAAGGATTCTTCAATATACGCAAATCAATCAATGTGATACACCACATCAACAAATTAAGGAATAAAATTTATGATAAAAACTCTCCAGAAAATGGGCATAGAGGGAATCTACCAATGGCATTCTTCACAGAATTAGAACAAAAAATTTTACAATTCATATGGAAACATAAAAGGCCCTGAATAGCCAAAGCCATCTTGAGAAAGAAAAACGGAGTTAGAGGAAACAGGCTCCTTGACTTCAAACTATACCACAAAGCTACAGTAATCAAGACAGTATTGTACTGGCACAAAAACAGAAATACAGATCAATGGTACAGAATAGAATGCCCAGAGATAAACCTCCACACACATGGGCACCTAATTTATGACAAAGGAGGCAAGAAAATACAATGGAGAAAAGACAGCCTCTTCAATAAGTGATGCTGGGAAAACTGGACAGCTACGTGTAAAAGAATGAAATTACAACACTACCTAACACCATACACAAAAGTAAACTCCAGATGGATTAAAGACTTAAATGTAAGACCAGACACTATAAAACCCTTAGAGGGAAACATAGGAAAAACACTCTTTGACATAAACCACAGCAAGATCTTTTTTGACCCACCTCCTAGAGTAATGGAAATAAAAACAAAAATAAACTAATGGGACTTAATTCAACTTAAAAGCTTTTGCACAGCAAAGGAAACCATAAACGAGACAAAAAGATACCGAGACAAAAAGATAACCCTCAGAATGGGAGAAAATATTTGCAAATGAAACAACAAAGAATTAATCTCCAAAATACACAAACAGCTCATGGAGCTCAGTACCAAAAAAACAATCAAGTTAAAAAATGGGTGGAAGACCTAAATAGATATTTCACCAACGAAGACATACAGATGTCCAAGAGGCACATGAAGATGCTCAACATCATTAATCATTAGAGAAATGCAAATCAAAACTACAATGAGGTATCGCCTCACGACAATCAGAATGGTGATTATCAAAAAATCTAGAAACAGTAAATGCTGGAAAAGGTGTGGTGAAAAGGGAACCCTCCTGCACTGTTGGTAGGAATGTTAAGTTGATACAACCAGCATGGAAAACAGTATGGAGGTTCCTTAAAATACTGAAAATAGAACTACCATATGACCCAGCAATCCCACTACTGAGCATATATCCTGAGAAAACCATAACTCAAAGAGAGACATGTACCACAATGTTCACTGCAGCATTATTTACAATAGCCAGGACATGGAACCAACCTAAATGTCCATTGACAGATGAATAAAGAAGATGTGGCACATATATACAATGGAATATTACTCAGCCATAAAAAGAAATGAAATTGAGTTATTTGTAGTGAAGAGGATGGACCTAGAGTCTGTCATATAAAGTGAAGTAAGTCAGAAAGAGAAAAACAAACACCATATGCTAACATATACATATGAAATCTAAAATAATAATAAAAAGTACTGATGAACCTAGTTGCCAGGCAGGAATAAAGAAGCAGACATAGAGAATGGACTTGAGGACATGGGGTGGGAGGGGGAAGCTGGGGTGAAGTGAGAGTAGCATTGACATATATATATACTATAGAATGTAAAATAGTTGGCTGATTGGAAGCAGCAGCATAGCACAGGGAGATCAGCTTGGTGGTTTGCGATGACCTAGAGGGGTGGGATAGGGAGGGTGGGAGGGAGGCTCAAGAAGGAGGGGATATGCGGACATGTGTATGCATATGGCTGATTCACTTTGTTGTGCGACAGAAACTAACACAGTATTGTGAGGCAATTATACTCCAATAAAGATCTATTTAAAAAAAACAAAAAAACCCCCCCAAAACAGAAAAACAAAACAAAACAAATAAAAATAGGAGTAATTTGAGAAGCAGGCCAGGAGTTCTAATAGTATATTGTATCTTTTTTACTTTATTGCCAGTCTAATTTGCTTGGAGGAACTTGTATTAACTGTTATAAACGAAACTTCCAAAACAAAATCCATAAAGCTTTCCGTAGTATCAATTATAATATTAGTTCTATCTCCATAGTAGATTCCTTGACCAACTCTTAGGTTTTTCCCAGTATGCTAAAATGATTTTTGCCACCTGGAGACATAATTGTCTTGAATCAATGTAGAGCTTTGGGCTTATTTGCATAAAAGTACACTGTGTGTTGATCTACATTTGATTCTAAGGGAACTATAAATGGCAATCTAAAAGCCAAGCACTCATCCATTTGAGATTAACTGCCTCTTCCAGGTCACTAATTCATACCCCAGTGTCCCAGGCAAGTTAATTTATTTCCCATGAGTGACCGCTTGACTCTGCAAAGGTATTTTAATGCACACAGCTTAATACAAGACAAATCTTATTACTATAACTTATTTACACTGCAATAAACATAGTTTCCCCTTCTCTTTCCCAGCTTGTTTACTCAGTGTCAGAACTAAGTCTTCCTTTTGACCCTACTGGTGATTTAACTCAGTTTGAAGTTTTCCAAATCCAGTAATTTACAGTTAAGATTGTGTGACATTAGAGATGGAATTCATATTATTTAAAATAACTTTAAATGTAAATGAAGTCTCATGCTCTGTAAGCAAATTACAAATGGATCTCAATCCTTCTGTTATCAAACAGGACTGTGGAGAATAAAATTCTTCCAGAAAATATTGTTGATTTGAATGTTAAGGATCAATTTTAGTCACAGTTTTAAAATGAATAAGAGAAATAAGTAGCAATCAATGAAGAGTACTGTTAACGTTCTAAGGTAAAAAACTGAAATTAAAAAATGATGACCAGTCATGGAGGTTTAACCCCGAAAGTGCTAATTTTTCAGGGTGCTCAAAGCTTGTACCCTTTTCAACTTTAGTAGGTATTTGTATGTTTAAAAAATTTAGTTTGTAATTCTATTAAAGTCCCTCTACTATCTCACCATTAAAAGTAACTATTGTTTGACAGCAATGTTGTCATTCACATAGAGTAAAAATAGAGGATACTCAGATCAATGTGAATTTCAGAAAAAAAGCAAGTAACTTTTTAGTATAAATATGTACCATGCAATATTGGGGAGGTGGGCAGTATATTCATTAAATACACTTCCAATTGCACGGAAATTGTAAAACAGATTGAGTTAATCTGAAACTAATTGGACGATCTCTCGATACAAGGTTTTTCAATGAAAATGGACACAAAGTTCCAGTTTGACCCCATCAAATCTGCATTACTGTTCTGAACCTTCATTAAATTAGTCAGCATCTATTTTACAACATCAATTACAGAACATCTGTGTGCAACGCACTGTGCGGAAGCATTCTTCCAGTAACAACTTTTTCATGAAGTTTGTGACAAGGATGGCATTTTACTATTCAGAAACTATTGAAAATTCAATTTACAGCAGAATGGCCTAGACTATGAGTACAAAACAGTGTTTAAAAAGCTTAATACCTATTTTTGTAACATTAAATTGCTATTCATTTTAAATATAGGAATATTGCTCCTTTATACTAGAATGTGTTAGAAGTTGTAACTTAAATATAATCTTACACAAAACAAAATTAGCGATTAGAGCCTCTATTTTTACATAGGACAATAAAATCAAAGCAGAATATAGCATTGCAACTTTATCTGTTTAGTCTGTTTTACTTTTAAGGAAGCAAATTTAATGACTATGGCATTTCATGTAAATATACTATAGTAAAATTGTAAGTATGACAGAAATTAAACATTTCATGAGATAATCAAATATGATGAAACAACTGTTAGATCAATTAATAATTAGAGAAAATCTACAAGGATGACTCAGTGTTAGGAACTCCTAAAAGAGAATGATTAACTATCCAAGGATTAAGATGTTCTTGGAAAACTCTCTAAGCTCTTTGCAAAATTGATCATGTTATAAAAAATATAAAGTGTCTAATACAATAGTATAAGAAAGGTTAAATGGTTGAAAACGTGATTCTTTGTTTAATCTAGAAATTAATGTACAGTTGAAATTATACCTAAATATTTAAAAAGAAACCTCATAATTTTGTTTCAACATTTCTCAGGGTTAACTATAAATTTTAATTCCTTTCTTTAAAAGTGGATTCAATTTTCAGGGTCTTTTTATGGTACCACTTTGAATAGGTTTTACCAGTACTTTATGAGTGGATTTGGTTGTATTTTTAAAAACTTTTTATTTAAGTATAATACGCATACAAAAAAGTGCACGTAACTATACAACTCAAGTTTGTACAATTAAATTACCCATGCAGTCAGCACCCAAATTAAAAACACAAAGAATATTACCAACCCCCACAGAAGTCCCCTGTTTCTTCCTTCCTGTCACTACCCTTCCCCTCACCCTGACTTCTAGCAGCAGTTTTGCTTTTGTACTTCATATTACTGGGATTATACAGTATATACTCTTTGGCGTCTGGCTTCTTTCACACATTATTAGTGTCATCACTTTGTTGCAAGTAGTCATAAAGCATTCATTTTCATTATTGTATAGCATTTCACTATGTGAATATGCCACAATTAATATATCCATTCCAGTGCTGTTGGGCATTTGAGCAGTATCCTATGTATAGTGCTGGTATAGATTTTAATGAGTGCATGACTTTGGGGGAACAGAGGTGTGCATTTCTGTTGGATCTATATCTCAGAGTGGAATTGCTAGGTCCTAGGTGTAGGGTATGTTAGGCTTTAGAACTACCGAACAGTTTTTTCAAGTGTTCATACCATTACATTTTCCATCAATAATAGTTGTAGTTGCTCTACATCTCTGCCACTTGGTACCTTCCTTTTCATCTTAGCCATTCTGGGGACATGTAGTGGTGTGGTATTGTGGGTTTAATTTGCATTTCTGATGATTAATGAAGCAGAGCACCTTTTCATGTTTATTTATCATTCGGATAGCTTTTTTTGTGAAAATTTAAGTCTTTTATTTTTCTGTTGGTTTATTGCTGACTGATTTTAGGAGTTCTTTATATATATTTTGGAAACAAGTCCTTTGTTGGATATAAATCTGGATTGTTGGATATATATATATTCAATTCTATTGGTTGCCTTCTCCTTTATAATGTCTTTTGATGAATTAAAAAGTTCTTAATTCTAATATTCTATAAGCAATTTTCTCCCCTTGAATGGTTAGTGTTGTGTCCTGTTTTAAAAAAATCCTTGCCTACTCCAAGGTGACATATTTTTTCCCCCTAAAAGTTTCACTTAATCTTGCAGATTTGCAACACATTTGGAAGTAATTTTTGTGTATGGTGTAACATAAAAGCAAAAATACATTCTTTTCCTATGTGACTATCCAATTGACCCAGCAATATTAATTGAAAAGATCACTTTTCTTACTGCACTGCAGTGTTACCTTTGTCATAAATCAAGTGACCACTCGTGCAGGTCTGTTTCTTGGACTTCTTTTTCTCTTCATTGGTCAGTTTGTCTATCCTTGTGTCAATATCACTTTGTCTTAATGACGATAGCTTTATAGTAGCAAGATGGTTTTAAGTGATTATAACTTCCAATAATATGATTGGAAGGCAAATGCTCAAAGCCTGAATTTGAATCTTCTGGATAATGAAGTTATAGCTTACATATATCCTGTTGACACAAAGGGAGGGCAAAGAAAGCTTATGAAACAGTTGAAAACATCCTGGGTAGTAAAGAGATGATAATAAAGATTATTACTGGGTGTACTGCAATGCTTATTAGGGAACTGGATGCCTACTTTCCAGGTACAGGAGAAAAAAAGACAATAAAAAAAACAAAAGAATTACGTACAAGTAGCAAGTGCAAAATGGTGTGGTGTAAACCAAGTGCTATACAAATGAAAGGAAAAGAAAGATCAGTGAGGGATGGAGTAGTTAGCAAAGGCTTCATAGAGAAAGAACCCTTGAATTTATTTGAGCCTGATTAGATCACTCTTAATGCAGAACATTAGAGATTTCATTTTTGTTTCCTGTATCTCCTTAGTGCATTAAATCAGTTATCATATCCTGCCCTTATTTCTTTAGATGCCTCTTTAATCTCTGAGTTTCAAAACCTACTAATGGTTTTAATCCTGACTGTACATCTGAATCATCTGGGAAACTTTTAAAAAATAATGATGCCCAAGGCTCTTCACACTAATAAAACAATCTGTGAGAGTGGAGGCCAAATTATCAATGTGTTTCAATGCACTCCCACTTGATTCAAATGTACAGCTGAAGGTGAGGACTGCTGAGTTAGAAGGTACATTCAATCAGTGGTTTTCAACTGGTGATATGATACTGTCAGATAACATACAGGACACTTGGTTAAATTTTTTCAGATAAACATTTGGCTTCCCAGGGGAAATTTGGCAATTTTTGGAGATATTTTTTTTGTCATGACCAGGGGTTGCTGCATCTGGAGGATGGAGGCCAAGGATGCTGCTCAACATCCTATAATGTACATGACATCCTCGAGAACAAAGAATTATCTAGTTCAAAATGTCAACAGCACTGAGGTAGATAAATTCTGCTTTGGAGCAACAAGAGAACCAATCATAAGAAGAAGAAATAGAGTTGGAACTAAAAGCAGAATTTTGTTCAAATGTAAGGATTATACTGATGTTACAAGAGACAGAAGCCCAAGAAAGAAATGAGTTTTATTTACTTATTTATAATGAGGGCAATTTCTTCCTTTCTTCCCTCCTTTCTTTCCTTCTTTATGGCTGTGTTGGGTCTTTGTTGCTGTGCATGGGCTTTCTCTAGTTTCAGTGAGCGGGGGCTACTCTTCATCATGGTGTGCAGGCTTCTCACTGCGGTGGCTTCTTGTTGTGCAGCAGGGGCTCTAGGCGTGCGGCTTTAGTAGTTGCGTTGCGTGGGCTCAGCAGTTGCGGTGCACGGGCTCAGTAGCTGTGGCGCACAGGCTTAGTTGATCCGCGGCATGTGGGACCTTCCTGGACCAGGGATTGAACCCGTGTCCCCTGCGTTGGCAGGCAAATTCTTAACCACTGCGCCACCAGGGAAGTCGAAGAAATTAGTTTTAATCTTGAAGTCAGAGAATTACTGTGTGAAGTGTAGGATCTATAACTGAATTTTTAGATACGTTTCAGTAAAATTTCAAAGAAATTCAGAGCATGTAGAATTCAATGGAATGAACTCAGAAGTCTGTTTATGAAATGTGGCAGCACTATTAATCTGAAACTTAAATTCTGCAACTCTTTGATATTTTTAATCACTTTATAAACTTGTTGATGCACTGGGTCTTAACACTAGCTGTGTGACGTGATGCATGTTCTTGTTTCCCATTTTGTCTATTGTAAAAAGAGGGAGGTGGGTCAGATGATCTGAAAGACCCCTTCTAGCATTTATCTTCTATACAATAATTCCTAAGTTCTTGTCAAAATACAAATTTTACAACAAAAAGGTGTTTTTCAATGATAGGTCTAAAATTAATTTCAATGGCTCAGACTTACTTTAAAAGGTAGCAAATTTATGTTTAAGATAATTTTACCAATTCTTTCTTAATGGCTCCTAATCAAATGAATATGATGAAACTGATAACTGCAGTTTTCTTACTGCAGTACATAATAGTTAACTATTTTCTACTACTATTAGTAAGAATCCCTTGGATTATATATCCCAAACCTAAATCTGGCCATTCCTACTTTTCAAGGAAAAAAAAATTTAACTGGCAGTTACTACTTCTCATACTTTTTGTTTCTGCAAATCCTGTTAGAAAGCGAGACGATAAAAGGAGTCCCAACATTGTGTATCCTACCCCTCACATAATAGAGTATGTAACCATAGCCACCTATAAGGAGGAAGTATCCTTTTCAACCAGTAGATGGCACTTCAGAATTGTTAAAGCAAATGGTGAAATTTCAAGGAACAGGGCTCAAAGAATGGTGCAAAGTAGGAAAGGCCTGAATAAGCAATACGCATACAAGAAACGAGTGGACCACATAATTCTTTTTTTGTGGGAACTGTCCTTTGCATTGTAGGATGTTTAGTAGCATCTCTGGCCTGTAACTACTAGATGCCTATAGCACTCTCCCACCCCAAGTTGTAACAATCAAAAAATATCTCCACATTGCCACATTTCCTCTGAGGGCAAAATTGTCCCAATTCACTGAGAAGGCAAATGCTATGCAAACAGGCGATCTATAATTATGCACAGTAAGGGTGAATCTCACATTGCTGAGTGGAAGAAGCCAGAGTGAACCTAGTATATATGATTTCATATATGTAAAGCATCAAAACACACAAAACCAACTTATACTGTAGGAATTCAGGATAGTGGTTGTTTGTGGGAGGGGCAAGTAAGGGGAGGAAGTGCCTGAAAGGGAGTCGGATGAGCCTCTGAGGTACCAGTAATGTTCTGTCTTGATCTGGGTGCTCCTTACATAGATGAAAATTTATCGAGCATATATACTTCAAAAAAATTTTTTTCAACATGTTTTGGGGGCTTCCCTGGTGGCACAGTGGTTGAGAGTCCGCCTGCCGATGCAGGGAACATGGGTTCGTGCCCCGGTCCGGAAAGATCCCACATGCCGCGGAGCGGCTAGGCCCGTGAGCCATGGCCGCTGAGCCTGCGCTCCGCAACGGGAGAGGCCACAACAGTGAGAGGCCCGCGTACCACAAAAAAAAAAAAAAAAAAAATGTTTTGGAAGTCAAGACTTCATCTTTTTCATAATGAATGAAAACACTGTAGCTCTTATTCTTTGAATCATAAGCAACACTCATTATCAAACTATCGATACATGTTAAACAAACAGTATTAAATGAAGTTGTAAACTAAATTAAAAAGCTGGTCATCTCCATGTGATCATTTGAAAAACAGGCAGTTAATTTTAAAAATACAGAAAAATCCATTTCAATTAATTCATTTGGTAGAAGTTACTTGTTCTCCTGAGATTTATCTATATTCCTAATGACAAAAGACAAATCAAAGATGAGTCTAAGTTTAAAATGCTGTAAAAACAACTCTGTCCCACATGAGGCATTTCTGTAAACTACTGCAGTTTCCATCTATTGCTAAATTTGGAGAAATATGACTTAGCAGCTGAAGCATAGTTTTGTCTGAGAATAAACTACATTTATCTGTCTCAACCCAGGAGTTAAGAATTATTTTTCACTATGTATAAAGATGAGATTCATATTCTTTTATATGTAAAGTTTTAGTATTATCCTTATTCTTCTTTTCCTGTACATACATTATTTCAAAGTAATACTCAGATGGCACCAGGACATCTAACAAGTAATATAGTAAAAAGAAAATTAAAAAAAAGTTAAATCTACACTGAATCCAGATTTCTCAACTGCATTTATTAAAAAAAAACCCAAAAACGAAAAAACAAACTTTAAGAAGATTAATATTGTAGTTTCTTAGGAATCTTTAAGAATTATATTTTAAAAATACTGCAATGAAAAAACATATCATAACCAAATGTATGATTTATTTTTGGAGAAAAATAATTAAAACTGAGGTTTTTCCAATTAAGGAGAGAAATAATATGAGATCATACCCTGGTTACATGTTAGTTAACACATTCTATACAATGTGGATGTGCTCAAGATGTATTTAATGATATTATGAATGAACATTTGAAATTTAAAAATCACAAACCGCTTGCCAATATTGTAAATTCATAAATGTTGAAATAAATACCTACAAGGAATTAAATTTTGAAAACTGAAGCCTTCGACAGTGTATAGATCATCCCAAATGTTACAAATAGCAGAGCAAATAAGTTGACATTACTGCTAGTTTCCACTTAATTTCTTCATAATATGGCTCTCTGGTGTTGCATTAGTGAAGATACTTCCTACAACCACATGGGTACCCCAGAGACTGTGACGAATCACTTTACAGCAACCAAGATCATCAACAGAGAATCCTAAATGTCGATAGCGTTCATCTGTCTCAAAAAGAGTGTTGTTTGTATATGGTCCAAAAAACTGGAGGAAATAAAACAAGTCATATTTTCATTAGCTAGAAAGATAATGAAGTAATAATTTTTATGCAAATACGAACACATATCTATATAAATACTCTGAATATTTAAAAAATCAAATAAGAAATAAAAAGGTCACATGGAACACCTAACTGTCCTAATACCTCCTCTCCCCTCAATACCTGTGCATTCTGGAAATGTGAAATGAATGATCTAGCAGACTGCATATTACCTAGAACCAAATGCATAATATTATATGACCTTTAGAGATGAAATAAGCCTTAGGCAATCATCTATGGTTCACCTTTGTAATTTTTAAGATAAGAAAACTATCAGAGTAAGGTTTTCATTTCTAGTACTCACTAAATCTTGACTTTGAAAAGAAACCGTATATATTCCTATTTTAAGATTGAAAAAAATTACTATCTGTAGCTGAAAGATATACACAGAATTTAAAATATGACCACAATAGTGGTTCAGTTATTTTCTTTAAAGTATAGCTTTATAAATGTTAATTTCCAAAAAGTTACTTTTCTAAATATTTCTTTACCATCCATATTCTTAATTCTAAAAATAACTGTTTCTTCCTTAATGAAACTATTGGATACTAAGTTTTAACTAATGAACAGTAAACACACTAATTCAATGTAATTCAAACAATATCTATTAATGAGGATGGAAAATAAATTTTAAAATTATTTTTAATGAAAAAAAATTTAAAGTGATGGAGAAGCTTAACTATGAGTGCCAGAGGTCCCTCAAAGTTGTGAATTCAACAGACTCTTGGTACCTATTGTGAATTGAACAGACTCTTGGTACCTTGGTACCTACAACAGACTCTTGGTACCTATTTTTATACTTCTTTGCATAAAATTGTGAGGTTTTCAAAGTCTTAAATGGTCTACTTTTACCAAGGTTATAATTATAAACAATTTTATAATAAAAATAATTCCTACTTCAAATTATATAATGTGGCTTTCAAAATGTATTTAATTACTCACTGCCAAACCAGATGATGGGTCAATAAAGTCAGCCCAATAGCCTTCAGCTCGAAGGGCGTAGCAAATTTCTTTAGCACCGCTGATGAACTGCATAGAAAAAGGCACAAATAATATGCTCAAAGCAGCAGCACAGAGTGTTTTATTTCTCAATAAATTTTTAAGATATTTTTTGCTTCAGATAGAGAATACAATAAGATTAATAAACAATTAAAACTAATGATAAATTAAGACTGTAAAGTCCTAAGATTATTTTCACCAGTCCAAAAGATTAATGGTTCATATAACATTTTCATTTCTTTTAAAAAGTCTAAATTGTATATTTTTTTCTTCTAAATTATTTCCTATTTTAGGAACTATTTCTAATCACTTCTGTGCTATTAGCTCCCAAATTTGTCATGGATTATAACCTACAGTTGCTATTTTGTATCGTTACAGAGGTATTAGAAATAAGGTAAGAAAGGTAAAACAAAATATTCATAATGAAAAGATATGGACCATTCATTAATTTGAATGAAAGTTGGTTAAAAACATGTACTTGTTTGTGTGTCCTTCAAAAACACATCTATCCACTCACATAGTTATAAATATTTCTGAAAAGGCACATAAAAATAATAAGATAAATGGATAGATTGGGTACAGGGCTGGACCACATACTTCCTTTTCACTATACACCTCTCTATCTTTTGTATTGTGTATAAACATTACAGACCACGTGCATGTATTAAAATCTTGGTCTTACCATCCTAATTCCTACAATGTCTTTATTAGCTTTATCAGAAGTCTAAGCAGTGAAAAAGACTAGAAGCAAATATTAGAATCAGATTAGAATGTTAAAAAAAAAAAAAAAAAGACAGACCGTAAGTGTTTAAAGACAAGGGCACAGTTCTGCTCACAGCCATAACAAAGTAACAGTTATCAAACTTGCCACTTGCTGAAAAATATAAAACTGACCAAAATATATGAGGCAACTGTTTTTAGACACTGAACAATAGGCAGACAAAACTGCAGCGGAGAAGGGAAACAAATAAGGTGATCCCCATATATGCTCCAGGCTTCTGTCTGGGGACACTCTCTTGTCGCAGGGCAAAGAAGTGGAGCCCAAGCAAAGTGATAGTGTCACTGAGCTGAGGGGGTAGAAAGCAAGAGTTCTGAACTGTTGAAGCATCTGGAATTTCTGGCGTAGGGTAATGGAGCAGAGGGAGATGCACAAATGGGCTTCCCATGTGGTCCGCAGAGCAATTTACCCTGGTTCAGTAGCCAAGGGTTGAGCTGCGCAGATACAAGGTGAGATTCCTCAAGGTCTAGCAGAGAGTGCCAGCTGCGGGGCTGAGAGCTGAATGGTGATATCAGGGGTCACGCACTACAGGGTAACGTGAATTTCTGGCCCACCTAGAGTTATGAGACCTCACTGAGCATCTCTGGCATTAACCTGAGATGCTCAGAAGTCCAAGCCTTGATAGCCCGAGGGCCAAACCTGGCTGGCTGCCTGCCTGTTTGTGTAAATACAGTTTTGGCGGAACGTAGCCATGCCTGTTCATTTATATATGGTCTGTGGTTGCTTTAACAATACATGGTAGAATTGAGTAGTTGAGAACCTATCATCTACAAAACCTAAAAATTTATCATCTGGCTCTTTACAGAAAAAGTTTGCTGATCCCTGCTATAGAGATATACAACTTTAACCTATTTTCTCCAAATACAGGCATATCTCATTTTTTTGGGCTTCACTTTATTGCACTTCGCAGGTAAGTTTTTTACAAATTGAAGGTTTGTGGCAACCCTGTGTCCAGGAAGCCTATTGGCAACATTTTTCCAATAGCATTTGCTCACGTCACGTGTCTGTGTGGCATTTCGGTAATTCTCTCAATATTTCAACTTTTTCATCTATTATTATATTTGTTATGATGATCTGTAGTCTGTGATCTTTATTGATGTTTTACTACTATGACTCACTGAAGGTTCAGATGACGGTTAGCATTTTTTAGCAATAAAGTATTTTTAAATTACGGTACGTACATTTTTTTTAGACATAATGCTATTGCACACTTAGACTACAGTACAGTATAAACATAACTTTTATATGCACTGGGAAACCAAAAAATTGTGTGACTCACTTTATTGCGATATTTGCTTTATTATGGTGGCCTGGAACCTAACCTGCAATACTTCCAAGGCATGCCTGTACTTTCTTGTAGACTAATGAAAAACATTTAGATAATACTGTACTCTATAGGTTATTTTCATACTTAATATTTACACTTACTGCTGTATTTCATTAATCCTCATAATTCTTAAAAATAGGAAAACTGAGTATGGTTTAGGAAAGTCATTAGAATTATGTATCAATTTAATAAAAGATGTACCACACACAAAAACTACAAGGTGAACAAAACGATGCATTTAAATGTTTGCAAAGGTTAACTAAAAGAATCCCAAATGATCACAAAAAGAACCAGTTTAAGTATTTTTCTTAAAGATTTCTGCTTGGGACTTGCCTGGCGGCGTAGTGGTTAAGAATCCGTCTGCTAATACAGGGAACATGGGTTCGATCCCTGGTCTGGGAAGATCCCACATGCTGTGGACCAACTAAGCCTGTGTGTCACAACTACTGAGCCTGCACTGGGAGCCCGCGAGCTACAACTACTGAAGCCAGCACACCTAGAGCCTGTGCTCCGCAACAAGAGAAGCCACCGCAATGAGAAGCCTGTGCACCCCAACAAAGAGTAGCCCCCACTCGCCACAACTAGGGAAAGCCCGTGTGCAGCAACGAGGACCCAACGTAGCCAAAAATAAATAAATTAATTAAAAAAAAAAAGATTTCTGCTCATCAATAGCAAACACTGACATCTGCTGGAAAAAACCTGAAATAAAGTAAACCACAACATACAATATCTACTTGGACAGTAAGCTATGTGTGGTTCTAAAATAACCACTAACATGTCTAAAATAAAAAATGTTTTTTCATAAAAAAATAAAATAGCTTTAGTTATTATAACGTTTAAAATGCACATGATAAAGCGTGTTGCCATTTCAAAGGCTGGAAAATTTTTTTTAAATTTATTTTATTTTTTGGCTGCATTGGGTCTTTGTTGCTGACTTACATCTATACGGGAGCCAGTATCAAATGAGGCTCAGAATCTTGAATGGTTCAAAAAGTAGGACTTACTAATACAATGCACATATCAGAGCAAACTCTCTAGTGTCTAAATGGTAGTATACATTTACTAATCATTGTCTTAATATATAAATAGAAAATGTTTATTGAGTTATTATGTATTTAAATTTCACTTCTCCAAATTCAGATCTTTTAAAGATCAGAGAGAATGCCTTATGCCTCTCTGTAACTTCTTTGTTAGCTGGCATATATAACTTGCTCATGATTATTAATTACTACATGGAATTTATTAGTAAAGTTATATGTGGGACATTTAAGTATGAAGTCATTACCATAAAATACTCTATTGAGTATGTAAATAATATTTTTATAAATGAAGAGAACCATACATCCAACCCTAAAGAAAATATAAAATAATTCCAAATATTATCCTGTATGTAAATTAATAAAGAGAATTTTTTCAACTATAGTTAGCTAAGGTGTCCAAGTGAGCTAATCCCAACATGTCATACACGCAAAGGAATATTCCTTTCTATCTTGTAGAGAAAGAAATTGATATAACTGAACATCAAGCTCTTAGATAAATAATTATATAATTTTTAAATATAAGACTTTAAGTTACTACTTCTCATTTCTCAGGTTGGTAAAAATGAAAAGTAATGCTAATATCCAGGGTAAAGGTGAGAGCATATATACTAGGACAGTCTTTTTGGCGGGCAAATTGGCAGTATCTTTCAAAACTTAAAATGAATATACCCTCTGATTCAGCAATTCCCTATTTAGGAATATATAAGTATGTACAAAAAATATATGTACAAATATATTCACTGCCTGTAATAGCCTAAGTTTGATTTTCAACTTATAAATGACTAAAAATTTTTTAAAATAATTTTAAAAATTTATGGTTTGCCCATGCAATGTAATATTACACAGATTTTTACAAAGAATGAAATAAAATCTATGCGTAATGTTATGGAAAGGTGTCAAAACATATCTTCTAAGTTAAAAGCAAAGGATGGGAAAAAATGTGGGTATATACATTATATTATTATTGTACTGTACACTTATCGTTTACTCCTTTAAGAAGGCTGAGGTATTTTCACTTTTTACTTGACATGCTTGAGAGAGAGAGAGAAAGAGACATGGAGGGGGAGAGAGGATCAGAGAGAAGGAGAGAGAGATGGGTATGAAGAGTTAATTTTACATTTTTGTTGTTTACTATATTCCCAAATTTCCTAAAACAGACATAAATTTAAAAAAAACTGAGGAAGTACTGGACAGAATCTAAGTTTTTCAAAGACACTAAAAAAAAAATTGTGGTATTTTTATTCTCAGAAAACATGTAAGTTTTTTAGTACTGGAATACATTAGCAGAGAATTAGTAAAGGCTAGAAAAGATAGCCATCATTTTAAAACACTGGTTCATTGGTATTTAAATAAGATCATAAAATTAAATTGTCAGCAGCTGAAAGAATTACCTTTTCTAAGAGCATTTCTCTTTCAGTTTCTACCTCCTCACTCCAAACAGTCATATCATTCTTAGTTTTCTGTGTTACAGTCAGAATCATTAGTTTGTTGGTGGCTACTTCTGGAAACAGTGATTCAAAATCTGTAAGTGAAATAAGAATAAAACTCCAGAAGAAAATAAATTTTTTTAAAAAAGAAACAGTTCATAAAATACTTTAGAAAAATGATGATTAAGTTAAATTATTATGGTACCAAGTTAGGTTTATAAATGCATATTAGTTTTGAAAAGGATGAAATGAATTTAGTTTTGGTTTACTTCTGCTCTTTTTGGATGAACAAAAATACACTGCCAACAATTCTGAAGAGTAAGTTGGGTTACATGTTCTTGGTCTTGTAATTTAAAAAAAAGTTCATTATTAAGATTTTTCTCAGTAGTACTAATGTATTAGCTCATGGAAATTATGGCTGTAATAATCACCCAGGAGTGGGATGACTTTAGGGAAAGATTTAGGAAAAAAGTTATTAAAAATTCTACTATTCCTATCTAATGGCAGCATGAGGTCAGATGTCAGGGGACACTTGAAAGCCTTATCTTGGCCAGGCAATCATCATTTCCAGCTAGACATATTAAAATACTAAGTTATAAAGCATTACGATTCCTATGGAGTACATTATTCAACACATTAAAAAATTAGTGACATTATCTAACACACACTAGTGTAAATATGAATATAGCACAACATACCTCTTCGCAGCAATTCCGGACATGTTTGGATTGCACACTCTACTTTGGCACTTTCAAAGTAAGTTTCCGCACTGTTAATTTCTTGCTCAACAGGTACATCATTACCCTAAGGCGGAATAAGAAATATAAGTAAACAAAATCTGGAGTTCAAATAAAATATCTTGCCTGTTATAAACCTGTTTTCCCTAGAAAGTTTTTTCAGTAATCCTAACCTAGCTGGTGATGGAGTAATAGTCAGTGTTTTCTTACATACTCAAACTTTTCTCTACGATGAATGTAATATTTGAAAATTAAAAAAAAATGTTGAATTAAAAAAAGGAACATATAAATACCCTGATATTCTAAGACTTAATATGAATAGAAGTTGGCTAAAAAACTAACTAAAATGCGCCATGATTGTGTCTTACAATGTTACCTCTTCTGATATTCTGTTATATCTAATTATCCTTCCTTTTGTTGTATAATCTGTAAAATGGGGATAAGAACACTAACTTACAAAGCAACATGATTAAACATATAGCTTCTCCAACAGGAAGCGCTTAGAGGCTTTTATTCAACAGAAATTTACTGGGTGTCTGTTATACACTAGACATTATAAACAGGAACAGGCACTACAATGGTAAAAAATCCAGTCTTCACTCTTAGGTATATAAGAGTTAGTAGAAGAAAAATGCATGAACAAATAAATGCAATCCATATCAGAAATGCTATAGAGTTATAACGGAAGTCTTCTGGAGGTATAGATGGGGAAGAAACTTGCTTTGCTGGCAGAAATCAGGAAAAGGTTGAAATCACGTTTGAGTTACATATTAATTAACATTTGTGTCTGACAGATAAAGAATAGACAGACTATAGGTTAAGAATTCAGGAGGAAAAAAACAGTCCAGCAAGAGATAATAACAGTGCAAAGGCATACAATGGTCAAAGGGAATGGCGTAATTTTAAAAAAATGAAAATATGCTGTGATTGGAGAACAGAAGGAGTAGGAAGTAGTGGGAAGTAAGGTGAGAAAGATAAGGGATCAAAATTGTAGAAAGCCATTTATGCCACATTACGAAATTTTGTAAAAGCAATGAGGAATATCAACATGCGATATAAAAATCTAATGACAGTATTACTGTAGAGGATGTATGGCAACGAGGAAGAGCAGGTGACAGACCAGTAACAGCCAACAATTACTGATCACTTAGTTTAATAAGTATTTTACATACATTTTCACGTTTACTCCTCATAGCAACTTTGTAGGCCAGGGATTATTATTATCCTCATTTTACATATAAAGAAACAGAGGCTCAGAAAGGTGAAGTAACTTTCTCAAGGTCACAAAATTAAGTAAATGGCTGAGTTAATCTCTGAATACAGATTTATCCTATCTCCACAGTCCATCATACTATAATGCCTATAAAAATTGAGGTAAGATAAGGAGGCGCTGAACTTTGGCAGTATTAGTGAGAATTGAAGGTACACAAATAATTTAAGAGCTACTTTCAGAGATAGAAGCAATGTAATTCTGTCACTATTTACAGGGGTATGATGAAAGGAGGAGTCAAGGTTGGCACTATAATTTTTATTTTTGGGACAGTGGGAGGATGACTCAGTCCCTTATACTACTGACAACATGGGAATAAGGACAAGTTTTGAGAGAAAAAGGACTAATTCAGTACTAGACGTGTAAAATCTTGGGACTTTTGAGACATCCAGATAAAGATGTTTGGCAGGCAGATAGTAATATAGAACCAGAAATGTCAGAAACAGAAATAAGAAGCTAGGAAATATGAATACACAGCCTGTGGAGAAAGCCAAGGACTTAAGTGACCAGGGAGCAAGTCAAATGAGAAAATGAAGATCAGAGACATTTGGGAAATATCATGTAACTGGTAGACAGAGGAGGAGTCAAAAAGACTGAGAAGGAATATCTGAGATAAAAAGTCAGGGGAGGTCAACTGTGTCCCAGTGTTAGGTTATCTGATATCACCCATAATTTGAGGGGTTGCTGCTTTTAATAATATGGCTTTGATCAAAATCTCAACCTGAAGCTATACAGAAATATGAAAAATGATAAGGATTGGGGTTTGAAAGAAACTCTGAAATGCATGTAACTTTCCATTTGAGTGAGCAATGAGCAATACTAGTTTTAAAATGCATTTAAAAATTCATATGCGATACCAGTTTAAAAAACTCATTAAAAAAAACCCTCAGGAATTGTTTTTACAAAAGCTATTTAAAAATCCTCCTCTTTAGTCTACTGTATCCAGAGTTTCAGAGATCTCAAAATTTTCTTTTTAAATGGCTAGGGGAATATAAAACTAGTCGGAATTTGGTCCATATATAAATTACAATTACCATTAATAAAAGTGAAAAACAGGGAATATAAATTTCCAGTTATAGAATTAAGTTATTTATATTTGAAATAAACATTTAGTAAAAAATATATATTTTTGAAGAATTATTTAATTACCTAAAAGAGACTGCAATGTAGTTAGGTAAAAAAAATTGTATAGCAAACGCTATGTACAGGACAATGCCAAGCTTTTAAAAGCTATATATGTTGTTTCTGTTTATACTGGACTTAAATAGATTTTTTTTTTTACTTTTTCAATGAAAGTAATATGTTCAGTTATCAGAAATTAATATAGCATTAATAATTAGAAAAACAGAATGACCTTAACAACTTACCTGAAATTCATTCACATATTGTGCCATAACAAACTCATGTCTTTCGCTTGATAAAGGTTCTGCTAGAACATCAGGTAAAGTTTTATGAACCTGGCTTTTCTTCTGTGATGTGGTCCCATTGAGGTGACAATCAAAACCTATGTTCCCAGGAAGCTGGAATCTCTGATCCTGAGGTCCAAATGGTCCCATAGTTTCATCGGGCCAAACTGTTCGAGAGCCTAAAGAGGAACGACAAAATGAATCATTTTCTCCTTACTAGTTAAGTACATTGGTAGACTGAAAGAATGTTCTTCTTCCAATTAGGTATTTTTTTTAGCTAACCAATAGTTGTTTGAAGTTTGCTTTCCTGTGTAAATATAAATTAGTTTGTTTCATGTTATTCCAAAAGACTAATCAAAGCAACCAGCTGTCAGCTCATAGGTAATTCCATTACTAGGGAAAGAATTCAATAAAGTACTGTAAATGTAATTCTTTTTTTTTTTTGGCCATGCTGTGCGGCTTGTGGGATCTCAGTTCTCTGACAAGGGACTGAACCTGGGCCATGGCAGTGAAAGCCCGGAATCCTAACCACTAGGATTACCAGGGAACTCCCATACTATGTAATTCTTGACAGTCATTAAAAAGAATATGGTAAATCTTTACTGATAGTGAACGAAGTCCAGGACATATTACATTAAAAGAAAAAGCTAAGTCAAAGAACAGCATATATGACATTTACTTTTCATCCTTATATTTGTGTTTTTAAATACAGTAAAAAAAAAAAACATCTGTAAGGAAAGACATCAGACTTAATGGTGGCTACCCTTGGGGAGGGGCATTCAACTGCTGTTACCTGGTGGCACAAAACATTAATGGACTGGAAAAAAATCTTGTACGAACCAATGTGACATAATGCCCTGTTTACCAGCTACATGAGTTAATATGGATTTAATACTTACAGAAGAATAGACCACATTATTTTATTCCTGTAAAACTTTAAAAAATCGTAACATGTGAAAAATTCAAAAAGATCCAGAAAAGAATAAACTAGAAAATCAAATGAAGAAATACTCAGAGTAGGAATTTTGTTTAGAGAAAGGAAGGGACAACTGCTGCAGACTTTAGCTGGCAATAAAAATATTTATAAATACTCTGCCAGAACTGAGTGACTAAAAACGACCATGTCAATATGGCTGCCCCCATATCTCTCTTCCATACCTATGACAGACATCACCCATCAATCGCAGAACATTTCCCTGCTGAACACAGACATTGTCACATGATTCTCAACCTAAACACTCTAGCCCAGTATGTCTCAAACTTTTAATTATTTAAGAATCATCTAAGATCTTCTCAAAATACAGATTCTGATTTACTAGGTCTGCAGTGGGGCTAAAAATTCTTCGTTTCTAAACAGTCCCAGATGATGCTGATGCTATGCTATGCTGGTCTGCGGATCACACTGAGTAACAAGGCTCTAGACAGCCACTAATGATTGACTGGAGTCAGTTCACAAACTTAAACTTACCAGCTATTTTGAAGAACATGGGTTCTACAGATTATTCAGATCTGTTTCTTTAAATAAATATCCCATATTAACAGTGAATTTGAGCATATTTTCAAATGTTTACCAGTCATTTAGGTTTTCTCCTACAGAAATAGCCTGTTCAAATCCATTTTTGAAATTTTTTGTTTGGTTTTCTACTGGGTTTTCTTTTTCCTATTGATCTACAAAAATTCTTTATATAGTTGTTCCTAGTTATTCACAGGGGACTGCTCCCTGGACCCCAGATACCAAAATCTGCATATGCTCAAGTCCCTTATATAAAAGGGCATACCTCTACTGACCTTTGAACAACTGAGGGGTTAGCTGTTCAAACCCTGCATGCAGTCAAAAATCTGAATATAATTTATAGGCAGTTCTCTGTATAGTCGGTTCCACATCCTCAGATTCAATGAACCGAGAATTGTACCGTACTTATTTATTTTTGAAAAAAATCTGCGTATAAAGTGGGCCTGAGCAGCTCAAAACCATGTTGTTCAAGAGTCAACTGCACGCACATATACTGTAACCTTCGTACATCACATCCTCCTGTATACTTTAAGTCATCTCTAGATTACCTATAATATCAAATACAATGTAAATGATATGTAAATAGTTGCTGGTGTGTGGCAAATTCAAGTTTTACTTTTTGGAACTTTCTGGAATTTTTGTCCCCAAATATTTTTAATCCTTGGTTGGCTGAATGTGAGGATGAAGAACCCATGGATAGGGAGGGTTGGCTGTATATTCACAATGCAAACCCTTTACATTTTCTGAGTGACAAATCTTTCATTTATGATAGATGTATATTTAGCCTTCAGATTATGAAAATTGAGGAGTAATCAGAGATGGAGTTAGAAAACTGGACCAAGAAAACCAGGGGAGGCTTTGCATGCCCAAGTGAACTTATATTACACTGTAAGTAATGTGTTGCATGAAAAAGGATTCCATGGGCAATCCCTTTAGAATACATTAGGTGAAGTTTCTAAGAGTGCTCCCTGAATATTTTAGTGTGTATTATAAACCTCTACGATAGGACTATGGTATAAAGCATTTCTCTAAGTTAACTAATCACAGAGCTTAAAAAAATTTCTTTTTTCATCCTTGAACAATGATTCATAGCTTGGGAATAGTTTAGGAACTGCTACTGAAAGCAGTGGGAGATAATCGAGGCTTATGAAGGAAGTGACATGATTTAAAGTATTTTAGAATGATTGATAGTGGTGCACAAGATGGATAAGAAAAAGCAGACTTTGATTTAATAAACACTCAAAGTGACAGCTACATTTAAGAAATTCAGCAAAGAATGGCAAGAAGTAGTAACATAGTTTAATAGGATCAAAAGAAGATTTGTTTCAGGGAGGACTGTGTGCTCAAAGATCATTAGAAAAACACTAAAGTTCAAGAAAATAAGTTTTGGAAACCAATATTCATTCTTCTTTTAAAAAAATATTGTAACTTTCTGGTATAAATATTTAGGCAAGAGCTCTGATTTTATTTTCAATGGGATAAACTCAACTTTAGAAAATCAGTAAAACCTCAAGAAGAAATACAGTAAGTCCCCTACACACGAATGAGTTCCATTCCGAGAGTGTGTTCATAAGTCCAATAAAGTTAGCCTAGGTACCCAACTAACATAATCGGCTAGCATATAGTACTGTACTGTAATAGGTTTATAATACTTTTCACACAAGTAATACATAGAAAACAAACACAAAAAATAAAGACCTTTAAATCTTACAGTAGAGTACCTTGAAAAGTACAGTAGTCCAGTACAACAGCTGGTGTACAGGGCTGGCATTGGGTGAACAGGCAAGAAGAGTTACTGACTGGAGGAGGGAGAGGAGGTGGGAGATGACAGAGCTGAAGGATCATCAGCAAGGAGATGGAGGGCAAACTGCAATTTCACTGATGCCTGACGTGGATGGCACAGGCTCTACTTCCTTGCTCGACTCAATTCTATCTACCCTCTTGAAAAAACAATCCAGTGATGTCTGGGTAGTAGGTCTTTTTTTCTCATCACAGATGACATGGTAGCAGTGGATTGCATTCTGAATGGCTGCTGCAACCTCTGTGTACTGTTCTCCATTTTGGTCCTGTGCCTCAAAAACTAACAGTGCCTCCTCAAATAAAGAAAAACCCCTTGCATCATGAATCTCTTCGGTTCTTCAGTTACTTCTTCTTCCTCTTGTCTCTTTTCATCCTCTCTTGCCCTCCAACTCCATCAGGTCTTCATTAGTAAGCTCCTCATGGTGCACAGCAAGGATTTCAATGAAGTTGTCCTCTTGCAGATCTAGCTCCAGCTTCTCGCTGAGGGTCACTAAGTTGCTGAAGACCTCTTTGGACTCCTCATCCACCTTTCAAATCCACGAAAATTGTGAACAAACTGCAGGCAAAGGTTCTTCCAAACCCCATTCATGGGGACGGCCGTAACCTCATGCCAAGCAAAGTCAATGTTTTTTATGGCCTCGTGGCTGTTACAGTCCTTCCAAATTGTCACAAGGTTGTTCCTGATTCGTCACTTGCCTTTACTGCCTGATGAAAACTGTGACGTAAATAATATTTCTTGAAAGTTGCTATAACTCCCTGGTTCATAGGTTGGATGAGAGATGTAGTATTCGGTGGCAGATGCACTACTTTGATGTTGGGATGAAAGTCGTCCATGAATGGGGGGTGGCCCAGAGCACTGCTGAGCAGCAAAAGAATGTTGAATGGGATGTCCTTCTCCAAGCAATATTTCTCTACCTCTGGGATAAAGTGGTGGAAAAACCAGTCCTGGAAAATGGCCTGTGTGACCCAGGTTTTGGGGTTACTCTTCCACACAACAGGAAGAGAGCCCTTGGCTATGTTTTTAAGGGCTCCTGGGTTCCCTGAGTGATAAACTAAGACAGCCTTCAGCTTCATATCACTGGAAAGAAGCATTGCCATCAAACAACAGCGGTAGCCTATCCTTTGCTGCTTTATAGCCTGGCATCAACTTTTCCCCCTTACTGATGTAACTTTTCCTCTGGCATCCTCTTCCAGTACAGTCCTGTCTCATCCACATCAAAAACCTGCTCAGGTGAATACGTACCTTCATCAATAATTTCTCGAAGCATTTCAGGAAATTCCCGGTCAGCTACCATATCTGCACTTGCTGCCTTGACACTTACTTTTACATTGTGAAGGTTGGCTCTAGCCTTGAACCGATGAAACCAGCCATGGTTGGCATTAAAAGATGCGCCCTCTGATTCTTTGCCGTGTTTCAAGTCTTCATAAAGGCTTTTAGCTTTCTCTTGAATCAGCATTAAGCTGAGTGGGACTTGACGCTGATGCTGATCCTGCACCCACATACTGGGAAGTTTCTCCAACTCCTTCATCACTTTTCCACGCTTCTTCGATATTATTGTCAACATCATCGGCACAGCAGACTTCACGTGTTCCATGACCTTGTCCTTGTTCTTTAGAATCATGCTGATGGTTGAACGATTCATGTTATAAGAATGAGCAACGTCTACCTTCTTTTCGCCTCATTCCACTCTCTCAGTTATTTTCACTTTTGTTTCCATTGTTATTGCTTGGTGCTTCTTAGCAATACCAGCTATACGCTGCTTTTATGCTTGCTTCCGGACATCCTGGGCTTGAAATAAAGATGCTGTACCACTGTACTCTATACAGTACCATAAAGTACACAAAAGCACAACCACTTGTAGAGAAGGCACACACGTGACAATGTACACCAGACACGTGAACTAACTTGCGTGACTGGTCACGTGAACTCGTGTTCACATCTTTGAAAGTTCACAACTTGAAGGTTTGTATGTAGGGGACTTACTGTATTACAGGAAACACAACTCAGAATGTTATGAAACAATTATAAGTAAAGCAATAATAACTTTTACATACAGATATCTGGAGGTGCAGTGGCCACATGAGACTCATCAGAACCTGAAGATCCTGCAGTTGAAAAGGCTCTGGGATTGACAGCCCTTTTAACTAAAGAGCAAAATCCTGGGAGATAGGAAACCAGTCTGGCTCTGTTACAGAGCACCTAAGAAGGACACAAAAATCAAAATTATTCTGGATATAAATGCTATACTAACATAGACAATCTCTGGTAAATCCTCACATTGCAATATATCTTTTAAAACCAATGTTTATTCTACTATTATTGAGCAGCTACCACAGGATAAGCATCATGTATATTTATAATTTTAGATAAATACAAATATTTAAAAAACAAGTAATAAGTTACTTTGGGTAAAAATATATGGCTTTCCCATTCCCAGAATTAAGAGTGCCATACAGAAAGAATGGGAACCTCTAAAAGTTGCCCTATTTAGTGATGACACTAAAAAGGTAGCACAACTAATAAGATTCTATTCTCAAAATAAAGAACTTTCAAAACCTCTCCTAGAAACAAAACCTATTTACTTGCTAATTCTTCTCTTCTTTTACTGCTGTAAATTGTACTAATTATCTACCATACCATCTTTCCTCTTTCTTTAATGGCAATGTCCACTTTCCTCCATTTTAGCATACAACTTTGTGATACATTTTCTGCTCTTATGTTCATTCCCTAGACTCTGAGGTCAGTTACAATGGATGAATGTGTAAACATCTTTCACGTGTAAACTTTAATCAAAATACTTAAGTCAGAATAATTTAATGCAGGGGTTGGCAAACTATAGCTGAATATAGCCTTCTGTCTGTTTTGGTGAATAAAGTTTTATTGCCATACCCATTTATGTATAGTCTGTGGCTGCTTTCATGTCATAATGGCAGAGTTAAGTAGCTTCACAGAGACTCTACGGCCTACAAAGCCTAAAATATTTGCTATCTGGCTCTTTATATTAAAAAAAGAAATCGCTGACTCTTAGATTAGTGGAAAACATGTAAGAACAAATACCATAACATCTGTGAAATGCTATTAAAAGATCTGAACAATTAAGAGACCCTTGAGGACATAGGCAAAAAGTTTCATGGAGGATATACTTAGTTGTGAAGAAACAGAAATTTGCTGGGGAAAGGGCATTTCAATGAGTGACTTTCAGGAACAAAGGGATGGAGTCATAAAGGATGTACTCAGAAGAGTGACAAGTTCACTGAAGGTGGATATAAGGTAGTGCAGTAAAAAACAAGCTTGAAAGTTAACTTGTGGGCAACTATAAAAGGCTTTATACTTGACACAGACAGGAAAGGGCCTGTTATATCAAGATAATAAATCAGAATTTTAACCTGTAGGCAGGGAGGAAAAGACTAAACTGATAAAAATAAAGGATGTTTTAAGGAATGTACCACTAAGGGCAGTGTATAGAATGGAGTGGGATTAGAGAGGTGGTATGAAAAATAGTTACCAGGATGTTGAAATAGTCTAGATACTGTAGAATCACTCTTTTTCCCTTTCACATAGTATTCTGAAATCCAGCCCTGTGTTCCTTCTGACTTTCTCATCCTAAGTACAAGAATACATCCTAACTGGTCGTTCTACTTCTCTGACATAATTTCTTACTCATTTTATCCCTCCTTCTCTTACTCCACTCTTTAGTCACATAAAAATATCTACCCAACTCTTCCCATATTTGTCTGCCTTCTTTTATTCTGCCACAAGATTTCTTCTGCTAAAACGTCCTTTTCCCTCTCCTCCTAGGCCTGACAAATTCCAACTCTTTCTACAAGATCTGGATAGACAGAACCTCCTTTATATGTCTTCAAAATGCAAGACCTGTCTCCAGAGCATTCTGCCCACCTGAAAATTTAAGCATCCTCCCTTGGGTGTGCACCCAACCTGCTCAGAGACAAAAATGGTAATTCTCAGTGGTACAAGAAATTTGAATTGTATATCAACATTGAGCAATTGTGATATTTCACACAAAATATCCAGACTTTCAGCTGTTCTTACAAACTCCAAAGATATGGCAGCGCTGGATTCACATTCCCAAATGACATTAGTTGGCAACACATCACTGTAGCTAAGGAAAGGCTGCTCCCTTTATATCAGAAATGAGTATTTCAGTTTGTACAAGTCCCCACCAAGGCTTCTTAATTGACCTGTTCAGCCTCTGAAGCATAGACATACCTGACCCATGCTATGTATGCAAACTAAATTGTTGAAGACATACATATCTATCTTCATGTTTCATTAGTAACATCCATTCAGCACTTAAAATGCACATAAACGAACACAAATTTTTAAACATATATTTGAATATTGTTTTATGTAAACTTCTTTCTAACAATAAAAGTATCCTTCAAAATACCTACTGGATTAATTTATTCATTCAAATCAAAATAAAGCCAGGTCAAATATTAGCATACTACTCTAACTAGTATCTTTCCTTTGAGAGTAGCACATGTTTCTTTTACAACATTCCCTTCCTATGATTATGTCTAGGTATAAGTTCACCTTAACACACGGGATACACTAGTGGTCTACTTTTACGACTTGGCCTTATAGTCTTACCATTAGGCTATTACTTAATATATCATATTTGACTACAGGAATACTCTCCTGGCTAACTGTTGCCATATTAGTCTTCCTAACACACAGCTCTAATTAAATCACCAAAATTTAAAGAATAAAGTCCAAATTACTGGGTTTGGCATTCAAGACTCTCTATTACATGATTCCAAATCCACAATCCAACCTTATTTCTCACTTATCTCTTTCACACATCTTACATTGAGGAAGACAGAACTGACTTCCTGATTTTTGAAAGGGGGGGTGTCTTTAAATATACCTCCTGCTCTGCCCAACCAAACCTCAGATTATCTAATCCCACCCATCTTTCAAACCTCAAATGCTTCTCTGATTAAGTGAACACAAACCCCTACTTTTCCTTCTCCACAAAGCTCTGAATCTGCACTGTACCTTTGTGTAGGTTTTAAAATTAGTTTCTACTCTTATTGTAATTGTTTTAAAATATGTCTTGTGTTCCCTATGGCAGGATGCGTTTGAGTAATCGCTGTACTGTTACAGTGAATAAATCTCTCTGGCCTGTGAGAATAATATCTCTTGCGCCCATTTTGTAGTATTTGGAAGGTGACTTCCTGTACTGAAACTGCTACAAAAACCTTCAGTTTACCTAACCAAAGTAACAGAAAACGGCTTAAAAATAATTCTAAATATTTACTGAAATAATGTCTTTTAAAACTACTGAAAGGGTGCTGGCACTGAATTTACTTCTAAAAACGAATTTATAGAAATAAATAGACGTGTATTGAGAAATATGTTGCGTTCAAACTACCCGCAAAGCGTATCAACCCAATTCACACCCCTTGCTTCTCTTGCCATTTCCGGTACACTAATTACGAAAAACATTATGCCATCAATGCCATTATCATTAAACCCGTCCTTCCTAACGAGTTCCCAAACTATTTTATTACTATACTGCTTCTTAAGAGGCTAATTTACTCACATTGGCCATTTCTGGCGGGAAGGGCAGGCGAAAAATATCTTCCCTTTTGTAAAGTTATTCCTGGGAAAGGACAAAACAAACAGGCCGGTGACGGATTAAACTCTAACAACAGATCACTGGGGTAACGTCCACCACCGCCTACTGTGTGCCCCTCCACCAAGACAGGACCAAAGTCCAAGCTCTCCCCGAACCCCAAAATTCGCCCCCCGCCCCCACAGGGCACAGCTCGCTGCCCACAGGAGGGCGTGAGGCTCTCAGCCCGCCCGGTTCGAGTCCGCGAATCGGACTCGACTCCGACTAGATCGGGGTGGCCAATGAGGAGCTCCACAGGGATGGAGTCCTGAGGCTCTAAGTAGGTATTTGAACACCGGTCAGGGCTGCCCGACGACAGAAGCAAATGTGCCAGCAGAGATGAAGGATGAGGAAGCGAAAAGGATCCTAAAGACAGAGTGCCAGGACGACTGGCGACAGCGATAAGGACCCTGTGGGAATAGAGGCAACACCGAGAGCTGCAGCCCGAAGATGGGCGAATTTGGAGGGGCTAATGCGGGCGGAAATCATACGTACCAGTCTACGCCGCCGCCCCCAGGTGTTGGAGACCCGGACTCTTCCCGTCTTCAAAATGGCGGCGCGACGGCAGAGCGGGTAGCGCCGAAGCTGGCAGTGCCCAGACTGAAGGAGTTGCTTCTGAGCGCATCGATGGGAAGGATCGTCGAGCCGATGATGCGCACGCGCACAGGAGGCCCACGTAGAGCCGCCCTTCCATTGGATAGTCCCCCGCCGCGACGTGGGCGGAGATAAAGTGACGCGCGGATGACGTGAGAGCCTGGAGGCTTGAGCTCTGGAGCTGGGTTTAGGCAGCTGTTTAATTTCGTGCATTAACTCACTGAACTGAGGTATTTGAAAACCTCCTCTCTCCCTAAGACTTTTTTATTGCCTCCAAGAGGTACAGTTTTCTGTTCTTTGTATGTGTTTTTTTTTTATTTTTCAAGAAATCACTGTTTTTGAGAATAGGGCACTTAACGTCTTTCTTTATGTACCAGGCCTTTAAAATAGGCGCAATAAATATATATCCCCTTATTTATAAAGAGTATATGGGGCTTCCCTGGTTGGCGCAGTGGTTGAGAGTTCTCCTGCCGATGCAGGGAACACGGGTTCGTGCCCCGGTCCGGGAGGATTCCACGTGCCGCGGAGCGGCTGGGCCCGTGAGCCATGGCCGCTGAGCCTGCGCGTCCGGAGCCTGTGCTCCGCAACGGGAGAGGCCGCAACAGTGAGAGGCCCGCGTAATGCAAAAAAAAATGTAAAGAGTATATAATTTTCATTTGTCAGTTACATTTAAAGACAATTAACTGAAGTCCATACTTTATTCATACTGATATATTTAGTTGGGTCATGTTGGGCAAGTTAGTCTCTTTATTTTAGTTTCCTCACTTCTAAAATGGGAATAAATGGATAAAGAAGATGTGGCACATGTATACAATGGAATATTACTCAGCCATAAAAAGAAACGAAATAGAGTTGTTTGTAGTGAGGTGGATGGACCTAGAGTCTGTCATACAGAGTGAAGTAAGTCAGAACGAGAAAATCAAATACCATACTTTAACACATATATATGGAATATGAGAAAAAACAAAAAGCTCTGAAGAACCTAGGGGCAGGACAGGAATAAAGACGCAGATGTAGAGAATGGACTTGAGGACACGGGGAGGGGGAAGGGGAAGCTGGGACGAAGTGAGAGAGTAGCATTGACATATATACACTACCAAATGTAAAATAGATAGCTAGTGGGAAGCAGCCGTATAGCACAAGGAGATCAGCTTGGTGCTTTGTGACCACCTAGAGAGGTGGGAGGGAGACTCAAGAGGGAGGAGATATAGGGATATATGTATACATATAGCTGATTCACTTTGTTATACAGCAGACGCTAACACAGCATTGTAAAGCAATTATACTCCAATAAAGATGTTAAAAATAATAAAACGGGAATAATAATAGTGGCTAACTCATAGTTTGTGAAGATTAGATCAGTTGATATGTAGCTAACACATATAGCACCGCACGTGCGCACGCACAGCTCATGGCTTGGGAGTCACAGGGGCTTCTGAGTGTTGAAGTTACTTATAATTTGTTATTTCTTCATGACTTATAATTTCTCCTTCAAAGCGGCTTACTTGTCTAGGTTATATAACAAGATTACTGGTTGAATGATGATCCTAAGCTTTTTGAGCCTGGGAACCATATGTTATACATCTTTGCCAGGATAGAAAATCATCTGTCAGGTAGAGGTGGGAGATAAGAGGAGTCAGTGATAGGCAGAATGGCAGGAGGCTGTCAGGAATAACTTCATAGCGGAGGTGATGCTTGATCAGTGTTTTGAAAGATGAGTAGTTGTCTGCCTGAATGCCAAGAAAAGGCATTACAGGGGTGAGGGCATTTCAGTCAAAGGAAGCAGTTGGGACAGAGATACAGAATCCAAAACGCTATGGGCAGTTGGGGAGATCCCCAAATAATCAAGGGATTCAGTTGGAAGTAGACAGGGGCCAAATCATAGTCAGCCTGCAGTGCAGTACTAATGTGGATGTAACCCTGGAAGCAACGAGAAGCAACTGGGCAGATTTAAGCAGTCATGGCATTATCAGATTTGTGTCTTGGGAAGATTCTTGGGTTTCAGTATAGAGGATAGGTTGGAAGGATGTGGAATTGGAACCACTGGATCAAGTGGTTAGGGGACTATTGCTGTGTCCATGAGAAAGAACATGCGAGCCTGAATTAAGGGCAGGTGGAGTTGAGGAATTGATGCTGCATAGCTATCCATTGGTTGCAGATGAGGAAAAGGACGAGTTGAAGATAACTCCTACATTTTCGACTTAGAATACTTGGTGAATGGAGTTGCTTTTTCTGAGATTTGGAATCCAGTAATATTAATTTGTGGAATGTATGCTATGTGATGGCACCTGTATAGGGATTTTCCCATTATTTATTTTAATTCTCATAACAATCCAGAAACTGAATGTATTATTATTCTCATGTTAATATGAAGAAATTAAAGCACATAGCTTACGTATATTTATGAAGCTTCCAGGGCTGGATTTAAATCTATGTCTGTTAGGTTTAAGAATAGTGTTTTCTTTCCCATAGGTGTTGTCTCCTAGGAGTAAAACAGGTTTTAGGGGAAAGATAATGAATTTGATTTGGGATGTTTGAATTTTAAGATGCCTGAGGGGCATTTGAAAGCAGGCCTGTTGCTCAGGAAAGTGTTTTATGCTGGAGACAGAGATTTGAGGTCATTGACATATGAGTAACAGTTAAAGCCATAGGAACCCCTTAACCTGGAACTCAACAGTGGGCTTTTAGGGAGGAAGGTCCTGAAAATGTATGGAAATTTTTGTGTATTTGTAAGCAGATCCATGCTTCCCTCCCTAGGGAGAGTGCACATAGCTTCTTCAGATTCTTAAAGGAGTTCAGGACTCTGAAAAGATCAAGAACTACTAGTGTAGAGTATAAAAGAAAAAGAGCAAAAGTCAGAAGAGTAGGAAATATTAATTAAAGGGGTAACAGAAGAAGAAAAAACTAGAAATGGAGACTGAGAAATTTCAGTCAGAGGGTAAAAGGAAATCAGGAGAGAGTATTCTAGGCATGAAGAAGATAACTGCTCAGTTTTACTGGATGCTACAAAAAGGTGTTATTGAGGACCAAAACCAATCCATTGTATTTGATAACTAGGGCAATGTTGACTTTGCCAGAGGAGTTTCGGTGGAGTGGGGGTGGGAGGATGAAATTTTGATAACTGTGGATTCGCAGGATGAAACACAGCCTCTTAAGGGAAGAGATTTCACCTGTTTTTTCACTGTATTCCTGGGACTTCACTGTATTCCTGCCACAGCGAGGTGATCAATAGTATTTATTGAAGGTTGAACAGATAAAGAAGTGGTGACCATTAATAACCAGGTACCATTAGTAACAGCTGCTTTTTCTTCTGTTTCCAGGCTCCATCCTTCAATAGCACTTATCCACCCAACAACCGGGCTGGGGGAGCAGTAGTGTCTCTATGGCATAAACGAAGAAACTGTGACTCAGAGAGGCTGAGTAAACTGCTTGATGCTGTACAACTACATACAGTGATGAATGTGAGATTCAGACTTGGATTTGTCTGGCTCCAAAATCTCTGTTACTTCCATGACAATAAAACAAAGGAGAAGAAGAGCGAGAGGTGAGTATGTGCCTCTCAACTGTTATTAAATTTTCCCTTATCTATTCGCCTTCTTCCTTTCACTCTCTCTTGGGTTGTTCTTATTCTTCATAGACAAAGCAGTGCCTTCACAGAACTATAAAGATTGATCAAAGTACCAGATTATGAGATTATTCAGAGGCCAATATGTAATCCTTGGGGCTTTCATTCTCATCTCACTCTCACAGCTGCCTGCATTAATACTCTCTGATAAACACATGGTTTCCTTTTTATTCTGGAAAACATCGATTCTCAATAACAAAGGATGCATATTTAAGCAAACCGAGGAATATATAGTCATCACTGAATGCTCAACTTGGAAAGACTATTGTATTGCAGCTAGCTCTTTCTGTAAAGAGAGTAGGATTATAAAACCAAAAGAGACAAGAAGGAATATTTTCTGCTCAACCAAGCATATCTAAAGCATATTAGAAGTTTGGAGACAATATTCTGTGTTATTTTTTTTAAAAAAAGGTTGCATGGAACTATTACCTGGTTGTAAGAAAATAGCATGTAAAAAGGGATAATGTTATGAGTAAAAAGGGTATGGAGAAAAGAAAAGATGTGTGAACACTTGGTTTTTATTCTTTGACTTGGTCACAGAACTCAGCCATTGAGAACACATCTTTTTAAGTTGCCTGCATCAGTGCTGTGATAGCTCTTTAGTGTTTGATACATTAAGGCAGGTATATGTTTTGGCCATTTCTAAAAACTCAAGATTTTCCTGGAAACCCCTTGCATGTTCTAGCCATCCATTGCTAGGTAGCAATATGTGGATGTTACAGAGAAATGTTACAGAGTGAGTGTTATTTGTCTCTAGGACATAATGGAGGAGGAGGAGCCTGTGATTTAATATTTTGGTTTTTAGTTTGAATGTGATTCATACAGTGTGTCACGGGACTGTAATTGTGATATTAGATATAGCAGTTGCCTATCTGCTCTTCTTTCTGTCTTTCTCCTTGTTGTTACGATGAAGACAATGATATTGCCTCCCTCATAGATATATGAAGGTAATCCATGAAAAGAATTTAGCGCAGTGCGTGGCACTCGGCAAGTATGCAATAAATGTTAGCTGATATCGCCTTCCTCCTTATCAGCTACATTATTGTCATCATCACTGAACTCCTCTGAACTCTACTCTCACAGGGAAGTGATAATGTGGTAAGGAGCTTTGGTTCCCTTATATATGCACAAGGCTTATCAGAGGTGATAATACTGCCACGACCTTCCTATCTCTTTGGTACTGGGACATTGTTTGGTCTAGAAAGGAACAGGCATGGGTTTAGGTGAGACTCCCCTCAGGATGTTGGCCTGCTTTGTTTTGAGCTACTTTACCTTGAGGTGATTATGCATGTATTTTATTTTATTTATTTATTTAAAAAAATTTTTTTTAAGGGGTAAGGGTGTAGGGGACATTTCATTGCTTAGTCCAAGGAGCCCTTCTTTTTTTTTAAAAAAAATTTTATTTATTTATATTTATTTTTGGCTGTGTTGGGTCTTTGTTTCTGTGCGAGGGCTTTCTCTAGTTGTGGCAAGCGGGGGCCACTCTTCATCGGCAGTGCACGGGCCTCTCACTATCGTGGCCTCTCTTGTTGCGGAGCACAGGCTCCAGACGCGCAGGCTCAGCGGCCATGGCTCATGGACCTAGTTGCTCCACGGCATGTGGGATCTTCCCAGACCAGGGCTTCAACCCGTGTCTCCTGCATTGGCAGGCAGATTCTCAACCAGTGCGCCACCAGGGAAGCCCATGATTATGCTTGTATTTTAGAACTCAAAGCATGTAGACAGAGCAGAGAACAAGGATGAGGAGAAGATTTAAGCAAAAACTGATTAACCACTGAGTGAGAAGCATCTATAAGTCACATTTGGTAAACTTAGGATTCAGGCTGTGGTGATCTGGCTCCGTAAAGAAGTGGAAATACTTAGACTTGAAAGGAGGGTATAAAGCTACCAGGGAGCTTGTTAAAAATGCAAAATCTCTGGCTCCAATCCAAAACTACTGCCCCAGAATCTGTATTTTAAAAAAATCCATAGTGATTCATATGTACAATTAAATTCTCTTGAATGAGATTGACTAGGAAGTGGAAGAGAGATGGTAGCATTGGGCCTTGCATAATGTAAATCGCCCATATATATAGAATCAGAATATGTAAGGGGTGCTTCCCTGGTGGTGCAGTGGTTGAGAATCTGCCTGCCAATGCAGGGGACACGGGTTCGAGGCCTGGTCTGGGAAGATCCCACATGCCACGAAGCAACTGGGCCCATGAGCCACAACTACTGAGCCTGCATGTCTGGAGCCTGTGCTCCGCAACAAGAGAGGCCACGACAGTGAGAGGCCTGTGCACCGCAATGAAGAGTGGCCCCCGCTCGCCGCAACTGGAGAAAGCGCTCGCACAGAAACGAAGACCCAACACAGCCAAAAAAAAAAAAAAAAAAGAATATGTAACGGGCTAAGGAAGCTGCATTTTAAGAAACCCTTCAGGGAATTTTTATGAACACTAGAGTTCAAGGACCACAAGTAAAAGATAAAAACTGTCCTGGGGAGGAGTGCAATATACACTATGAACAGTAGATGTCACTACTGTACAATTTGAAAATGACATCGTTAGCAGCCAAAAGAATTATTACAAGAACATTCTCTAAATTTGCAATGTAAAGATCCAGGGAAAATGAACTCTAATTTAAACAGAGTTGGATTTTCCTGTGATTTTATTAAAGATCTCTAGGACATATGAACAGCTTACAAAGAGTGATTGGAGATTTAGAAATTTGGGGTACATGTAAGTAAACCTGTTCTAAGGAATAATGTCTCAGTGTACTTGGGGAAATAAAGTGAATGTTTTGTGGTTTAAAAAACCAAACTGGATTCCACAGTCAAAGTATACAAGGCACTCAATGACTCTTAGAATATCTTTTCCTTTTCCTGGCCTTATATCACAATGTTAGTTTTATACTGGGTTTGCCAGATATTTAATTTTCATCTGCAGCTCAGGGATTGAAGCCTTGTGTGCTGTCCCTGTAAACATTGTCTTTATCTGTAGACACTGCAGCATGCTGGGGGACTTGGATTCAATTTCTGGCTTTTCTGTAAAGCTCCATGTGGATCACCACGACAATTTCTTAACGTCTGTGAGCCTTGAAACAGGCATAAAAAATGTCCACATAAGGGGTATCATGAGGAGGACCCAGATAATAAATGTGAAATAATTTTGAAGTGTTAAATAAATACAAAGTATTATTTGAATGCTTATAGTGTTGGACCTTTGCTTTGATATTGGTCTTTGAAACCTCACCAAAGTACCCTTTCCATAAAAATGACTCTGGTTCTGCTAAGAGCCTGGTTATTTTCCCCAACTACATCTTTTGTTCCGCATGTAAGGTTGACTGATAAAATGTAGGATACTCAGTTACATTTGAGTTTCAGATAAACAATGCATAATTTTTTAGTGTAAGTATGGGTTAGATATTGCATGGCAATCTGGCAAATCTAACTCAAAGGCAAACTAAGGAAGCTGTTCCATGTTTATATTTCTGTACCCGAAGGTCATCTAATTGATCAAATCTTCTATTCTGCCTTGTATGGAAAAAGTCTGGCTCAAAAAATGTAGGTCTAAAAATGCTTTTGGAGAGTTATTGCTAACTGAAAGCTCACATCTTCAAAAATGTTTATACTTCCTGTCTAGAAATGGCTTGCTTGGGCTTATACACTAAAGACTGCTTGGAGGGAAATAGGGCCACTTAATTAATTCTTGGAATTATTTTTCATTTCTGTTATAGTCTGTTATTCTTTTGATTTTTGATTATTCATTAAAATGTCTTTCTCTCTCCCACTGTGTGGTTGTGGGACTAGAAGGAGGGAAAGCGTGAATCTCCAAAATGAAAGCCACTCAAATGTTGGTGTATAAAAAATTCTGATGCATTTCTGGCACAGTCCTCTCTTCCCAATTATATTTCATGCAGCAAATTATGCTATTAAAGTGTATAGACTATACATAGAGAGTCCACATCCCAATAATGGACAAGAGTAAGGAGAAGGAACGGTGGGAGTGAGGTATATGCTAAGTGTTGAGAAAGAGTTATTCTGGGGAACAATTTGCAATTTCAAAGTACTTGAGGATAATACACAAAATGGGGGTTAACAAAATAAAATAAATCCAGAATTACACTTTCATGGGTATGCCCTGAAGTAGAATGAGGAATAACCTTAGGAATCCTGATGTACTGAACTGCCAAGTCTAACAGGAAGCCCTTGGAGGGTAACTGCAGAAAAATGGCACCTTTTGGCTCAGCTAATGTTAACATTAGCCTATGGACACTAGGTGGCAATACATGGCAACGTGAGGATTTTCGAATTTGTGGTGGGATGCTGAATTAGCGGGGGAAGAGCTGTGAGATGAGCTTTGGTTTCCTGCTGTTAATACAGAGCCCTTCAATTTACGGTAGAATGTTCCTTCAGCTGTGTTCTTATGAAACTTAAATGGGGCAGGGATCGGGTCGGATCCACCTCTAGTGTTTTCCTTCCTTTTATTTTCTTCCATTTTAAGACTGGTTACTTCAAACTTCTGCAAAGCACTTAGTCTCATCGGGCATCCAAACTTGATACCTATGTCTAAATTTAGATACAGAGATGACAAAGCTGTTTAATTGGAGAGGTATTAACAGGAGAGGAGAGCGACATTGCACTGAGGTGATTTCAGCCACCAATGAGGGTTCCTGGGCTGTGTGTTCCTGTCACTAAGAACATTTGCTAATCTGCTGACAAATTGCAATGGGAATATCTCCTGGACATGCTGAAAGCCCAGTGCCCTGTCATTTGAGTAGAGTAGGCTCTTCACCAGCCCACGGGAGTATCAATGATTAGCCTACGCTTTGGCATAAGGTTCCCGTTTTTTTTACGGTTTGATGATGTTGGTGGCATCAGTGATGCATGTTTGTTAATTACTTAAAGAAGCTTTTGTCTTTAAAAAAATCTATAAAAGCTTAGATCAGGTAAGCTTTTCTCTATTTTAATTTGTATTGATATTTCTGAGTTCCAAGGAAATTACATGCATATCAAATGATCATTGAAACCTTTTTATCCATTGTTTTGGGAATTTCCTCTTGTATTTATGCCCTTTCTCCCGCCTAAGTAAAACAGAAGGGTTTAGTTAGGATTTGGGGATGAAATTTACAAAGCCTATATTCTCAACGAAAATTTGGGATTTAAGTCAATTTTCATGCACCAATTTGTATCACTCTTGCCCCCTTTACATGGTCAGTTTTGTCTTCAGCTATCTTCTAGCATTACCTATGGTTAGCTAAGCAAACTATAACTTATTCCTACCTGAGTCTTTGTCATCCTGTTAATACCTGCTGGTATGCCCCTTCTCCCTCCTTTTCAGTATTCAGCTCCAAGGCGTCTCCTTTAAGAAGTTATTTCTGGGTAATTCATACTAATCTGCTTTCCTCAACTCATATAATATTACTAAGGTTAGCTCATGATTATAACCTAGGCTCAGTTGCTTTCTGATTGGTTTACACATGCACATGTGCACACACACACACACACACACACGCACAGCTAACTAGATTACAAGCTTTTTGAAGGTGAGGACTGCACCCCAGTGCCATCTAGCAGTATGGTATGTATTGAATATACATACCCCATAGATATCCATCTTTTATCCGTCTCTGTGATCCCAAAGCCTGAAACATAGTAGGTGTTCAATAAATGTTTGTTGAAAGAGCTGAAAAATTGATTTAAACTACTCTGCTGAAGTACTAGATCTCTGATAATATTAGATTGTGACATCTATTGTGAAAAACTTAGTAATCATCAGTGTAGACCTTACAAGAGCTAGTTCAAGCCTTATCTCCTCCATGAGAAATTTCCAAGGCCAGCACAATCCTGATTTCTCCTCCTTATTCTAAAGTACTAAATTATCTTATCTCCCTTCATCATATCTATGTTGGGCAAGTGCCTAAGGTTCATATCTGTAGTGTAGGGTTAATACTGGTGTCTACCTGTTACGGTTGTGATGATTAAATGATTTAATATATATAAAGTACTTAGAACTTTTCCTTGCATATAATAAGTGATTGATTGGTATTGTTTATTATTGTTACTGATATAAGATTGTTCTTTGTTTTATGTACTTAGAACTTGTCCTACCAATTAGATTATAAACTTTCAGGGGCAGGCATCTTCATTTTAATATCTTAGAGAATATAATTATGTCCCCTTTTCATTCCAAGTATTGGTATTTAGTGTCTTTTTTCTTTTCCTCGTTAGTCTGACTAGAGGTTTATCAATTTCGTTGACTTTTCTCCTAGTAATAGTTTTTGGTTTCATTGTTTTTGTACAGGTTTTCTGTTTTCAATACCACTGATTTCTGCTCTTTATTATTTTCTTTCCCCTGCTTACTTTGGGTTTAGTTTTTCATTCTTTTTCTAGTTTCTTATGGTAGCAGCTTAGATAATTGATTTGAGAACTTTCTTGTTTTCTAATATAAGCATTTGCTATAATTTCCCCTCTAAACCTTGCTTCAGCTGCATTCCTTAAACTTTGATATGTTTTTATTTTTATTCAGTTAAAATTTTTTTCTATTTTTCCTTATTTCTTCTTTATTCATGAGTTATTTAGAAGTGTGTTGTTTAATTTTCAAATACTTGGGGATTTCCCATACTATATCTCCTGATGATTTCTAGTTTAACTCTTTGGTAGACATAGAACATACTTTAACTGTTTTCAGTTCTCCTAAATTTATTGAGACATTTTATGGCCCTGAATATGATCTGATTTGGAGAATATGCAGCAATGTGTGCTTGGAAAGTTTGTGCATTCTGCTGTTGTTGAGTATAGTGTTTTATAAATGTTATTTAGGTCAAGTTAGTTGATAGCCTTGTTGAAATTTTCTGTGTCCTTCAGACTTTCTGAATCCTTATTCTATTAATTTCTGAAAGAGAGGTGTCAGTCTCCAAGTATAACTAAGATTTGGTTGTCTCCTTTCAGATTTACATTTTGTAGTTTAAAATTGTTATTAGGTATGTAAACATTTAGGACTGGTATGTCTTCTTGATGAGTTAACCTCCCTATCGTTATGGAATGTCCTTCTTTATTCATGGTAATATTTCTTGTTCTGAACTATTTTTTTGTCTCGTATTAATATTGCCACTCAAATTTTCTTTTGATTTGTGTTAGCATGTTATATATTTTTCCATCCTTCTACTTTTAAGCTACCTATGCCTTTATATTTAATGAGTCTTGCAGTCATTTTTGGAGGGGTTCGATATGGCAATCTCTGCTTTTTAATTGGAATGTTTAAACTATTTATATTTAATGTCATTATTCATATGGTTGGATTTAAATCTACCTTCTTGCTGTTTGCTTTCTATTTTTCCCACCTGTTCTTTGTTCCTTTTTCCTGTTGCCCTTCCTTTTATTGAGATTAATTGACTATTTTTTATGATTACATTTTATTTACATTGTTGGATTGTACCTCCTTCTTTTGTTTTTTATTAGTTTCTCCTGGGTTGACAATATGTACATTCAACTTATCACAGTCTGCCTTCAAATGATATTGTACCTTTTCACATGTAATATAAAAACCTTACAACAGTATACTTCCATCTCTTTATCCTTTGTGCTAGCATTGTCATATATTTTACATCCACAAATGCTGTAAATCCCAAACTATAATGTTATCAATTGTTCTTTAAACAGTCAATTATATTGTGAAGATAGTATAAAAGTGAGAAATTTATCTTTTACATTCCTCCACATATTTATCATTTCTGGCTTTTTTCTATCTTTTGTGAAGATTTCACTTTTTATCTTGTGTTATTTTAGGGCTGCCTAGGAAACTTCCTGTAATATTTTTGGAGTGCTGCTCTACTGGTGATGAAGTTTCTTAGTTTTGTTCATCCAGAAATGTGTATTTAGTCATTGTTTTTGAAAGGTATTTTCCCTTGGGAAAGAGCTGTAGGTATACAGTGTTTTGTTTTGTTTTTTCTTCTAATACATTTGGCTTCCATAGTTTCTGATGAGTCTGCTGTTATTCTTTTCTTTATTGCCCTGTAGGTAATGTGTCAGTGTATCTTGTTTTTACTGGATAAATTTAAGATTTTCTTTTTATCATTAGTTTTCAGCAATTTGATTACATTGTGTCTTGACATACAATACCCTTCTGAGCATTCTACTTGATGCTCTGTGTATATATGTGTGTGTGTGTGTGTGTGTGTGTGTGTGTTTGTGTGTATTCCAGTTTGGCTTGAGGGGAGACAAACTATTTCTAGTCCTCTGTGACTCACAGAGGTTTTTCTGACTCCTCCTTTCTTGTGGTTCTTTCTCTAGCCTTGGACCATTTCCTCTCATGCATGCACTGATAAGTAGCCAAAGTCTCAAGTGGATCCCACGGCAGATCTCTGGAGTTCTTTCTTTGTGCAGCTACTTTCTCTGTAGTGCTATGTTCCACAAATTCTAACTTTCTTGGTTTACCTGCATTGTGATCTCTGCTTCTTCAATGCAGGAAGACTGCTTGACTCTGTGTTGTTGCCTTAAAACTGCCCCTAGGAAGTGATCTGGTGAATGTTGAGGTTCCACTGTGTGTTTTCTAGCTCTCAGGTCTCTTCTCTAATGTCTGTAAGCCATTGTTTCCTATATTTTGTCTGATTTTCTAGTTGTTTTTAACACAGGGGGTGATTGTGGTGCTAAATCCATCCTTTTTTTACTCCATTTTGGCTTGAAGACAAAGTGTCTGTGGATATACTGATGGAGCTGGAAGGTGAGTCTTACTTCTTGACACACTGCTATTAAAGACCAAATGAACACCCCAGAATTTATGATAGAAGAGAATAGCCAGCAAATTACTGATCAGACCAGAGCATGTATTAGTAGTCTAGTAATTCTCAAGCAATGATAAATAAAAGAATCACAAAGATCCTCTGAATTAGATTGTTCTTTAAACTGTACATCAACTGTGGTGGAACAATGGCATGAAATGTGGAGTCCTTTTCTTCTATGATCTCTGCAAAGTTTTAGACTTTTAAAATGTATTGCTTCCCTTATTTTAGATGGAATGCCTGACGTTCAAGCAGGTCATTACCTTTCTATCTGGCAGAGAGTTGGCAGGAAGGGCCACCAAGTAGATCTAATATACCAACTGCCTTAATAATGTGTGCATAGGTATAGGTAAATGAAAAGCAACTTTAGTCTTCTGACTTCACATTAGACAATTATATGTTTAACTTCCTAATAGATAAACAATTTATTGCCTTTCAATTCCTCTTGCTTAAAAACAGCTCCTCCTGGAATTTTGCTTTTGTATGTTGCTTTAACTTTGGCATAAATCCCCAGTGATTCAGTGTAAAACTTTGTATCTAAATCTCCCTGAAAGAGAGTACAGCATTTTTATGAGCATAGTAGTACCATTCAAAATCATGTAAATGTACACATGCGTGAATATGTATATATAGCTTTAAAACTCTATAAAGGATTATACTTTTAACATTTTTTTGATTTGTCTTTTAAAATGTCATGAATTTTCAAATAAAACTGCTCTCTATTGTTCAGTTAGAGATATTTTTCTAGGGAATAATATGTAAATTCTTTGCTTCTTCAGAAGTTGTTATGGTTTCCCAATGTTATATGGAATAATATATTGGGAGAATTTTTCTGTTTTGTGGCAGCTTTTACTATCTTTAAAAAATGGTTCAAATCCCAAGTCACAATATCTTAGTGTCAAATAATATTAAAAATGTTCTGCAAAAGAAAAATAATGAAGAATTTTCTCGTATTGGCCAATTGCAAATTTTAACCATGATTCTTTTTTTTTTTTTTTAACATCTTTATTGGGGTATAATTGCTTTACAATGGTGTGTTAGTTTCTGCTTTATAACAGAGTGAATCAGTTATACATATACATATGTTCCCATATCTCTTCCCTCTTGCGTCTCCCTCCCTCCCATCCTCCCTATCCCACCCCTCCAGGCGGTCACAAAGCACCGAGCCGATATCCCTGTGCCATGCGGCTGCTTCCCACTAGCTATCTACCTTACGTTTGTTAGTGTGTATATGTCCATGACTCTCTCTCGCCCTGTCACAGCTCACCCTTCCCCCTCCCCATATCCTTAAGTCCGTTCTCCAGTAGGTCTGTGTCTTTATTCCTGTCTTACCCCTAGGTTCTTCATGACATTTTTTTTTCTTCTTAAATTCCATATATATGTGTTAGCATACGGTATTTGTCTTTTTCTTTCTGACTTACTTCACTTTGTATGACAGACTCTAGGTCTATCCACCTCATTACAAATAGCTCAATTTCGTTTCTTTTTATGGCTGAGTAATATTCCATTGTATATATGTGCCACATCTTCTTTATCCATTCATCCAATGATGGGCACTTAGGTTGTTTCCATCTCCGGGCTATTGTAAATAGAGCTGCAATGAATATTTTGGTACATGACTCTTTTTGAATTTTGTTAACCATGATTCTTAATAAATTTCTCTTTGACATGAATTTCTAAATACCAATCTGACTTTCTAAATCAAAGGAGTTGTTAAAACCAAATGATCCAATTACAGGTTTATTTAAAAAATGAATAAATAAAGAAACCTTTCTAGCTTTCTAGCTGCTTAAAATGCTATTGCTCTTTTTACAGAATGTCAAAAAAGTAATCAGTCTTCCTTTGATTAGGCTTATACCTTATCTTTCTCTCAAACTTTTCTTTTTAACATCTTTATTGGAATATAATTGCTTTACAATGTTATGTTAGTTTCTGCTGTATAACAAAGTGAATCAGCTATGTGTATACATATATCCCCATATCCCCTCTCTCTTGCGCCTCCCACCCATGCTCCCTATCCCACCCCTCTAGGTGGTCACAAAGCACCGAGCTGATCTCCCTGTGCTATGCAGCTGCTTCCCACCAGCTATTTTACATTTGGTAGTGTATATATGTCAGTGCTACTCTCTCACTTTGTCCCAGCTTCCCCTTCGCCTTCCCCGTGTCCTCAAGTTCACTCTCTATGTCTGCGTCTTTATTCCTGTCCTGCCCGTAGGTTCTTCAGAACCATTTTCTTTTTTTTTTAGATTCCAAATATATGTGTTAGCATACGGTATTTGTTTCTCTCTTTCTGACTTACTTCTTCACTCCGTATGACAGACTCTGGGTCCATCTACCTCACTACAAATAACTCAATTTTGTTTCTTTTTATGGCTGAGTAATATTCCATTGTATATGTGTGCCACATCTTCTTTATCCATTCATCTGTCAGTGGACACGTAGGTTGTTTCCATGTCCTGGCTATTGTAAATAGTGCTGCAGTGAACATTGTGGTACGTGTCTCTTTTTGAATTATGGTTTTCTCAGGGTATATGCCCAGTAGTGGGATTGCTGGGTCATATGGTAGTTCTATTTGTAGTTTTTTAAGGAACCTCCATACTGTTCTCCATAGTGGCTGTATCAACTTACATTCCCACCAACAGTGCAAGAGGGTTCCCTTTTCTCCACACCCTCTCCGGCATTTATTGTTTGTAGATTATTTGATGATGGCCATTCTGACCGGTGTGAGGGGATACCTCATTGTAGTTTTGATTTGCATTTCTCTAATGATTAGTGATGTTGAGCATGCTTTCATGTGTTGGCAATCTGTATGTCTTCTTTGGAGAAATGTGTATTTAGGTCTTCTGCCCAATTTTGGATTGGGTTGTTGTTTTTGTTTTTGATATTGAGCTGCATGAGCTGCTTGTATATTTTGGAGATTAATCCTTTGTCAGTTGCTTCATTTGCAAATATTTTCTGCCATTCTGAGGGCTGTCTTTTCGTCTTGTTTAGGTTTCCTTTGCTGTGCAAAAGCTTTTAAGTTTCATTAGGTCCCATTTGTTAATTTTTATTTTTATTTCCATTTCTCTAGGTGGTGGGTCAAAAAGGATCTTGCTGTGATTTATGTCATAGATAATTCTGCCTATGTTTTCCTCTAAGAGTTTTATAGTGTCCGCCCTTACATTTAGGTCTTTAATCCATTTTGAGTTTATTTTTGTATATGGTGTTAGGAAGTGTTCTAATTTCATTCTTTTACATGTAGCTGTCCAGTTTTCCCAGCACCATTTATTGAAGAGGCTGGCTTTTCTCCATTGTATATTCTTGCCTGCATTATCAAAGATAAGGTGGCCGTATGTGCATGGGTTTAACTCTGGGCTCTCTATCCTGTTCCATTGATCTATATTTCTGTTTTTGTGCCAGCCTCATACTGTCTTGATTACTGTAGCTTTGTAGTATAGTCTGAAGTCAGGGAGCCTGATTCCTCCAGCTCCATTTTTCTTTCTCAAGATCGCTTTGGCTATTTGGGGTCTTCTGTGTTTCCATGCAAATTGTGAAATTTTTTGTTCTAGTTCTGTGAAAAATGCCATTGGTAGTTTGATAGGGCTTGCATTGAATCTGTAGATTGCTTTGGGTAGTATAGTCATTTTCACAATGTTGGTTTTTCTAATCCAAGAACATGATATATCTCTCCATCTGTTTGTATCATCTTTAATTTTTTTTGTCAGGGTCTTATAGTTTTTGGCATATAGGTCCTTTGTCTCCCTAAGTAGGTTTATTCTTAGGTATTTTATTCTTCTTGTTGCAGTGGTAAATGGGAGTGTTTCCTTTATTTCTCTTTCATATTTTTCGTCATTAGTGTATAGGAATGCAAGAGATTTCTGTGCATTAATTTTGTGTCCTGCTACTTTACCAAATTCATTGATTAGCCATAGACGTTTTCTGGTAGCATCTTTAGGATTTTCTATATATAGTATCATGTTATCTGCAAACAGTTACAGTTTTACTTCTTTTCTGATTTGGATTCCTTTTATTTCTTTTTCTTCTCTTGTTGCCGTGACTAAAACTTCCAAAACTATGTTGAATAATAGTGCTGTGAGTGGGCAACCTTGTCTTGTTCCTGATCTTAGGGGAAATGGTTTCAGTTTTTGACCACTGAGAATAATGCTGGCTGTGGGTTTGTCCTATATGGCCTTTACTATGTTGAGGTAGGTTCCCTCTATGCCTGCTTTCTGGAGGGTTTTTATCATAAATGGGTATTGAATTTTCTTGAAAGCTTTTTCTGCATCTACTGAGATTATCATATGGTTTTATCCTTCAGTTTGTTAATATGATGTATCACATTGATTGATTTGAGTATATTGAAGATCTTTGCATTTGTGGGATAAACCCCACTTGATCATGGTGTATGATCCTTTTAATGTACTGTTGGATTCTGTTTGCTAGTATTTTGTTCAGGATTTTTGCATCTATGTTCATCAGTGATATTCGCCTGTAGTTTTTTTTCTTTTTGACATCTTTGTGTGGTTTTGGTCTCTGGGTGATGGTGACCTCGTAGAATGAGTTTGGGAATATTCCTCCCTCTGCTATATTTTTTAAGAGTTTTAGAAGGATAGGTGTTAGCTCTTCTCTAAATGTTTGATAGAATTTGCCTGTGAAGCCATCTGGTCCTGGGCTTTTGTTTGTTGGAAGATTTTTAATGACAGTCTCAATTTCAGTGCTTGTGATCGGACTCTTTATATTTTCTGTTTCTTCCTGGTTCTGTTCAGAAGGTTGTGCTTTTCTAAGAATGTGTCCATTTCTTCCAGGTTGTCCATTTTATTGGCATAGAGCTGCTTCTAGTAATATCTCATGATCCTTTGTATTTCTACAGTATCAGTTGTTACTTCTCCTTTTTCATTTCTAATTCTGTTGATTTGAATCTTCTCTCTTTTTTTCTTGATGAGTCTGGCTAATGGTTTATCAGTTTTGTTTATCTTCTCAAAGAACCAGCTTTTAGTTTTATTGATCTTTGAGATAGTTTTGGTCATTTCTTTTTCATTTATTTCTGATCTGATCTTTATGATTCCTTTCCTTCTGCTAACTTTTTTTTTGTTCTTCTTTCTCTAATTGCTTTAGGGGTAAGGTTAGGTTATTTATTTGAGATGTTTCTTGAGCTAAGATTGTATTGCTGTAAACTTCCCTCTTAGAACTGCTTTTGCTGCATCCCATAGGTTTTGGGTCATCGTGTTTTCATTGTCCTTTGTTTCTAGGTATTTTTTGATTTCCTCTGATTTCTTCAGTGATCTCTTGGTTATTTAGTAGTGTATTGTTTAGCCTCCATGTGTTTGTATTTCTAACAGTTTTTTTTCCTGTAATTGATAGGTAGTCTCATAGGGTTGTGGTCAGAAAAGATACTTGATGTGATTTCAATATTCTTAACTTTACCAAGGCTTGATTTGTGACCCAAGATATGATCTATTTGGAGAATGATCCATGAGCATTTGAGAAGAATGTGTATTCTGTTGTTTTTGGATGGAATGTCATGTAAACATCAATTAAGTCCATCTAATCTAATGTGTCATTTAAAGCTTGTGTTTCCTTTTTTATTTTCATTTTGAATACTTTGTCCATTGGTGAAACTGGGGTGTTAAAGTCTCCTACTATTATTGTATTACTGTCAGTTTCCCCTTTTATGGCTGTTAACATTTGCCTTATGTATTGAGGTACTCCTATGTTCGGTGCATACATATTTACAAATGTTATATGTTCTTCTTGGATTCATCCCTTGATCATTATGTAGTGTCCTTCTTTGTCTGTTGTAATAGTCTTTATTTTAAAGTCTATTTTGTCTGATATAAGAATTGCTACACCAGCTTTCTTTTGATTTGCATTACATGGAATATCTTTTTCCATCCCTTCACTTTCAGTCTGTATGTTTTCCTAGGTCTGAAGTGAGTCTCTTGTAGACAGCATATATATGGATATTGTTTTTGTATCCAATCAGCCAGTCTGTGTCTTTTGGTTGGAACATTTAATCCATTTACATTTAAGGTAATTATCAATATGTATGTTCCTATCACCATTTTCCTAATTGTTTTGGGTTTGTTTTTGTAGGTCTTTTCCTTCTCTTGTGTTTCTTGCCTAGAGAAGTTCTTTTAACATTTGCTGTAAAGCTGATTTGGTGGTGTTGAATTCTCTTAACTTTTGCTTGTCTATAAAGGTTTTAATTTCTCCATCAGATCTGAATGAGATCCTTGCTGGGGAGAGTAATCATGGTTGTAGGTTTTTATCTTTCATCACTTTAAATATGCCCTACCACTCCCTTCTGGCTTGCAGAGTTTCTGCTGAAAGATCAGCTGTTAACTTTATGGGGATTCCGTTGTATGTTATTTGTTTCTTTTCCCTTTCTTCTTTTAATATTTTTTATTTGTATTTAATTTTTGATAGTTTGATTCATATGTGTCTTGACGTGTTTCTCCTTGGATTTATCTGTATGGGACTCTGTGCTTCCTGGACTTGATCGACTATTTCCTTTCCCATGTTAAGGAAGTTTTCAAGTATAATCTCTTCAGATATTTTCTCAGACCCTTTCTTTTTCTCTTCTTCTTCTGGGACCACTATTATTAAAATGTTTGTGCGTTTGATGTTGTTCCAGAGGTGTCTGAGAGTGTCCTCAATTCTTTTCATTCTTTTTTCTTTATTCTGCTCCGTGGCAGTGATTTCCACTATTTTATCTTCCAGGTCATTTATCTGTTCTTCTACCTCAGTTATTTTGCTATGGATTCCTTGTAGAGAATTTTTAATTTCATTTACTGTGTTGTTCATCACTGTTTGCTTGCTCTTTAGTTCTTCTAGGTCCTTATTAAATGTTTCTTGTATTTTCTCCATTCTGTTTCCAAGATTTTGTGTCATCTTTACTGTCATTACTCTGAATTCTTTTTCAGGTAGACTGCCTATTTCCTCTTCATTTGTTTGGTCTGGTTGGTTTTTACCTTGCTCCTTCATCTGCTGCGTTTTTCTCTGTCTTCTCATTTTGCTTAACTTAGTGTGTTTGGCGTCTCCTCTTCGCAGGCTGCACGTTCATATTTCCCGTTGTTTTTGGTGTCTGCCCCCAGTGGGTGAGGTTGGTTCAGTGGATTGTTTAGGCTTCCTGGTGGAGGGAACTGGTGACTGTCTTCGGGTAGGTAGGGCTGGATCTTGTCTTTCTAGTGGGCAGGGCCGCATCCAGTAGTGTGTTTTGGGTTGTCTGTGAACTTAGTATGACTTTAGGCAGCCTCTCTGCTAACGGTGGGTTTGTGCTCCTGTCTTGTTAATCGTTTGGCATGGGGTGTCGAGGACTGGAGCTTGCTGGCTGTTGGGTGGAGCTGGGTCTTAGTTTTGAGATGGAGATCTCTGGGAGAGCTCTTGCTGATTGATATTATGTGGGCCTGGGAGGTCTCTTGTGGCCCAGTGTCCTGGACTTGGCTCTCCCACCTCGGAGGCTCGGACCTGACACCCGGCTGGAGCATCAAGACCCTTCCAGCCGCACAGCTTGGAAGAAAAGGAAGAAAAAAAAGGAAAAGCAAAAAAAACCCCAGAAAAACGAACAGATAGAACCTGAAACCAAATGGTAAAAGTAAAAGTAATCAGACACAATCACCCAAACATACACACACACACTCATAAAAAGGAAAAAAAAAACAACCTCCCAAAAAACCAACAGTCAGAACCCTAGGACAAATGGTAAAAACAAACCTAAACAGACAAAATCACACAAAGGATCATACACATACACACTGACAGAACGAGAAAAAAGGAAAAAAATTTTTTTAAAAATTAAAAAAAGAAGAGAGCAACCAAACTAATGAACAAATCTACCATTGATAACAAGCACTAAAAACTAAACTAAGATAAACATAAAAACCAGAAACAAATTGATGCAGAAAAGAAACCCCAAGTCTACAGTTGCTCCCAAAGTCCACCGCCTCAGTTTTGGGAACATTTATTGTCTATTCAGTTATTCCACAGATGCAGGGTACATCAAGTTGATCGTGGGGATTTAATCCGCTGCTCCTGAGGCTCCTGGGAGAGATTTCCCTTTCTCTTCTTTGTTTGCACAGCTCCTGGGGTTCAGCTTTGGATTTGGCCCCACCTCTGCATGTAGGCCACCCTCAGGCATCTGTTCCCCGCCTAGACAGGAGGGGGTTAAAGGATCGGCTGTTTAGGGCTCTCTTGCTCACTCAGGCCAGGGAGAGGCAAGGGTACGGTAGTCATAATTCGAATGCAGGGTGAGCCTGAGGTGGCAGAGGCCGATGTGGCATTGCAACAGCCTGAGGCGTGCCATGTGTTCTCCCAGGGAAGTTATCCCTGAATATCAGGACCCTGGCAGTGGTGGGCTGCACAGGCTCCTGGTGGGGGTGTGGGTAGTGACCAGTGCTTGCACACAGGATTCTTGGTGGCAGTGGCGGCAGTGTTAGCGTTTCATGACAGTCTCTGGGGTCTGAGCTGACAGCCACAGCTCATGCCCGTCTCTGGAGTTCGCTTAGGTGGTGCTCTGCCTTCTGTAGGCACACAGAGCAGGAATCCCTTCTCCTCACACACCCGGAAACAATGGTCTCTTGCCTCTTCGGCAGGTCCAGACTTTTTCTTGGACTCCCTCCCGCCTAGCTGTGGTGCACTAGCCCCCTTCAGGCTGTGTTCACACAGCCATCCCCAGTCCTCTCCCTGCAGTCTAACTCCTGAAGCCCGAGCCTCAGCTCCCAGCCCCCACCCGCCCTGGCGGGTGAGCACATAAGCGTCTCAGGTTGGTGAGTGCTGGTCAGCACCAATCCTTTGTGTGGGAACCTCTCCGTTTTGCCCTCTGCACCCCTATTGCTGTGCTCTCCTCCGTGGCTCCAAAGCTTCCCCCCGACTCACCGCCCCCCGCCCCCAGTTCCCGCCAGTGAAGGGGCTTCCTAGTGTGTGGAAACTTTTCCTTCTTCACAGCTCCCTCCTAGAGGTGCAGGTCCCATCCCTATTCTTTTGTCTGTTTCTTTTTTCTTTTGTCCTACCCAGGTATGTGGGGATTTTCTTGCCTTTTTGGAAGTCTGAGGTTTTCTGCCAGCGTTCAGTAGGTGTTCTGCAGGAGCTGTTCCACATGTAGATGTACTTTTGATGTATTTGTGGGCAGGAAGGTGATCTCCACGTCTTACTCCTCTGCTGTCTTGAAGGTCTCCAAGACTTTTCACTTATAAGGGAAAGAAGTTAGAAATCTAAGGGGGCAGTGAGAGGTAACAGCTAAGGATTTCCAAAGGATTTAATGATAGAAAAACAGGAATAACTCAGATAGCCATTGCACTCAGAATTCTAGTGTGTGGGCTGTGCTCCTACAGCCTTACCATGGTCCTGATGATTAAAGTGTTGGATTCTGGGCTTGCACATAGGGAAAGGTTGAAGATGCAAATGTGTTTGATAATGCTCATAAATAGAAAGAACAGTGAGATTTTCAATAGCTTTCATACTGACTTATTTCTCTTTATTTTACTTGACCATCCACCAGAAAACATGGTCAGATGATATCTTTTAGTTATATTTAAAGCTTATGTTTTCTTATGTATTATAATTCTTCTGTGAAGAGAATACCATAAGCAGAATTGCAAAAGGTATTTCTAAATTTTAACATGTACCTTCAAAATATTTTCTTCAATCCATAACTACTTCTGAGGAAACTTTTACATAAAGTTAAGGTCAAACATTTTCATTTTGCCTGTCAGTATATAATTCCTCTTTAAATAAACAATTAGCTAATGATTTACCGTAAAATGTTTTCCTTAGCATCTGTTATATACTCAACATTGTGCTGCAGCTGTTGGAACACAGAGAAAGTCTGAGCACTGACAAAGTCAAGGGAAAGAGACATTTAAGTGGAAAATATTTTTAGCATTATGTTTTGACTTAACACTCTGGAGGATGAAGATTTAATGCTTTGCAGCTACTTGCCTTGACCATACTTAGTCCACTTCTGGTCCTCCCCACCTCCCAACATGACTGTTGCTTATTTTTTTATTTTTTATTTTTTTTTTGCGGTACGCGGGCCTCTCACTGTTGTGGCCTCTCCCGTTGCGGAGCACAGGCTCCGGACGTGCAGGCCCAGTGCCACAGCCCACAGGCCCAGCTGCTCCACGGCATGTGGGATCCTCCCAGACTGGGGCACGATCCCGCGTCCCCTGCATTGGCAGGAGGACTCTCAACCACTGTGCCACCAGGGAAGCCCGACTGTTGCTTATTATTGCTCATGGATGAGCTAGGTAGTGTACCACAATCACTTTCCTTTTCTTGAACAACATTTTGTTCTCCCTGAAATCTGGTTTTATTGTTTTTATTCTTTTAGTTTTCTATGATTTTATCTCTATCTTAGACCAAACTCTCCCCCAGTTGTGGGAATATCATCTCAAAACTTTCAGGCCTGTTGGGGTTCTATCAGATTCATCTTCTTGAGTAAATCTCTCCTGATACCTTTCACCTGCTCCAGTCTTAGACCAGTTGCTCTCTAGCTCTGTAGCACAGCTCTGATCCTGGGATTTTCCTTCATGGGCCTTGTCTTTCCTATATTATATCCCTTGTTTTCTATCTTTCTCTTTTTTAGTTCACTCTCTTTTATTGGAGGAACACATCTTCCAGTATCTTCTTGAGAAGGCTTAAATACCAAATAAAATTTGATATTTTTGATAAACAAATGGGACTTAATTAAACTTAAAAGATTTTGCATAGCAAAGGAAATCATAAACAAAATAAAATGACAACCTACAGAATGGTAGAACATATTTGCAATGATGCAACCAGCAAAGGATTACTTTCCAAAATATACAAACAGCTCATACAGCTTAATATAAAAACAAACAAACAAACAACCTAATCAAAAAGTGGGCAGAAGACCTAAATAGGCGTTTCTTCAAAGAAGACATACAGATGGCCAAAAAGCACATAAAAAGATGCTCAATATCACCAACTATTAGAGAAATACAAATCAAAACTGCAATGAGGGGGACTTCCTTGGTGGTCCAGTGGCTAAGGCTCCATGTTCCCAATGCAGGGGCCCAGGTTTGATCCCTGGTCAGGGAACTAGATCCCACATGCTGCAACCAAGATTTCACATGCTGCAACTAAAGATCCCACATGCTGCAACTAAAGATTCTGCAGGCCACAACTAAAGATTCCGTGTGCCACAACTAAAAGATCCCACATGCTGCAATTAAAGATCCCGCATGCTGCAACTAAAGATCCTGTATGCTGCAACTAAAAGATCCCACACGCCGCAACGAAGATCCCCACACAACAACGAAGCTCCCTCATTCTGCAACTAAGACCCAGTGCAGCCAAATAAATAAAGTAAATAAATATTAAAAAAAAATACAATGAGCTATCACCTCACACTGGTCAGAATGGCCATCATTAAAAAGTCTACAACAGGGCTTCCCTGGTGGCGCAGTGGTTGAGAGTCCGCCTGCCGATGCAGGGGACACAGGTTCGTGCCCTGGTCCAGAAAGTTCCTGCATGCCGTGGAGCGGCTGAGCCCGTGAGGCATGGCCGTTGAGCCTGCGCGTCCGGAGCCTGTGCTCCGCAACGGGAGAGGCCACAACAGTGAGAGGCCCGCGTACTGCAAAAGAAAAAAAAAAAGTCTACAACTAACCCCATTCATGAGGGTCCATACTCATAACCTAATCACCTCCCCAAAGCCCCACCTCCTAATACATCACACTGGGGATTAGGATTGCAACATATGAGTTTTGAGGGGACACAAACATTCAAACCATAACACCTGTCTTGAGAAGTGACACTCCCATGGCTATTGTTTCTAACTAAATTGTGTGAACACTGTGTACTGGAACAATCTCAGGGTGTTTGGTAGAAAAGGCAGGTTTCCTGAGGCCCCACCTTATACCTATTAACGCAGAATCTTTGGTTGTGAGGCTCAGAAAATCACGTTTTACTCTATTTTCATGTTGGGATGATCAGTATAGTCTGAAAATTGGTATACCCAGACTATCTAGGGACAAGAGTAAAACCCCAGGTCCTATTATCACCCCCCTCCATCACACACATACACACAAACATATACTAATGTCTATCCTCCCTCAATGTATTACTCAGGGTTCTCCAGAGAAACAAAACCAATAGGATGTGTGTATAGAGACAGAGAGGAAGAGAAAAACAGAGAGATTTATTTTAAGGAGTTGGCTCGTGCAATTGTAGGGGCTGGCAAGTCCAAAATCTGCAGGATAAGCCAGGAAGCTGGAGACCGAGGGAAGGGGAAAAAAAAAGTCTACAAATAATAAATGCTGGAGAGGAAAAAGGAACTCTCTTATACTGTTGGTGGGAATGTAAATTGGTGCAGCCTCTGGAAAACAGTATGGAGGTTCCTTAAAAAACTAAAAATAGAACTACCATATGATTCAGCCATCCCACTCTTGGGCATATATCCAGAGAAAAGTCTAATTCAAAAAGATACATGCACCCCAATGTTCATAGCAGCATTATTTACAATAGCCAAGACATGGAAGCAAACTAAATGTCCATTGACAGATGAATGGATAAAGAAGATACGGCATATATATACACAATGGAATATTAGTCATAAACAAGAATGAAATAATGCCATTTGCAGCAACATGGATGGACCTAGAGATTATCATACTAAGTGAAATAAGCCAGACAGAGAAAGACAAATATCATATGATATCACTTATATGTAGAGTCTAAAAAATGATACAAATGAACTTATTTACCAAACATAAGTAGCCTCGCAGACATAGAAAACAAACTTATGGTTACCAAAGGGGAAAGATGGGGAGGGATAAATTGGGAGTTTGGGATTAAAATTTATAGACTACTAAATATGAAATAGATAAACAACACGGACCTACTGTATAGCACAGAGAACTATATTCAATATCTTGTAATAACCTATAATGGAAAAGAATCTAAAAACGAAGATATATATATATATCTGAATCACTTTGCTGTACACCTGAAACACTACATTATAAGTCAACTATACTTCAATTAAAAAATAACTTTTTTGATACTTTTGTACCTCTAAAAATGCTCTTATTCTACTTCACATATGATTGTTAGTTTTTTACTACATATAGAATTCTAGGTTGCAAATAATTTCCCCTCAAAATTTTGAAGACAGATTTCCACCATCCTGTGATTTCAGTGTTGGAAATTGAAAATATCTCTTTAATTGTGATTCTTGAAACTTTGTATGAAATTCCTTTCTCCTCCCTTTCTGGTCCCATATTAGATTATCTGTTTTTTTCCTCCCACGTTCTGAAATTTCACAGTGATGGTGTTTGGTGCGTGACCTGATTTCATTCATTATGGTTAGCACTCACTGGGCCCTTTTAATCTAGAAACTCATGCCCTTCAACTCTGGAAAATTTTCTTGACTTTTTATATGATGATTTTCTCCTCTCCATTTTTCTTTTTTATCTTTTTATGAGTGCCTATTAATCAAATGTTTGACCCCTTGTATTGTTCTTCTAATTTTATTATTTTTCTTTCCTATTTTCCGTATTTTTCTTTTTGTCTGAGTTTTGGAATATATCCTCGATCTTTCTTCCAACCCTTTATTAAGTTTCATTATGAATGAATATTTATATAAGTTAAGAAAATTGCAAATTTTAAAAAGCTGCCAAATTCTATAAATGCAATTTTTTTGCCATTTTCCAATAATGTATGTTGGTAGTTTGAAATAATAGACCAAATTAATGAAGATCATAAAGATAAGTCAAGTATATTGTTTTATTGACATTGCTTGTGAAATCCAATGGTCACTTTATTTTCTTCTTACTCTGTTGCCCAGCAGCATTTGACATAATTGACCATTCCCTAATTCCTGAAACACTTTCTTCTCTCAACCTCAATGACCTCATGTTGTTCTTTCTTTTACTTCACTGGTTGATCCTGCTCAGTATCTTTTGCTGTCTTTTCCTTTTCTATTAAGTTTCTAGAAAATACAGTGCCCCAGCAATTTAATCCTGGACCTCCTTCTCTTTTATTACTAACTCCTTGGGGGATTTTTAAATTTAAGAGCAGCTTTATTGAGCTATAATCCACATACCATGAAGTTCACCCTCCTAAACTGTAAAATTCAGTGTTTATTGTGTATACACAAAGTTGTGTAACCATCACTATCTAATTTTAGAACATTTTCATCACCCCCAAAACAAACCACCTACCATTAGCAGTCACTCCCCATTACTCCTTCTACTGCAACCCCTGGCAGCTACTAATGTACTTTTTCTCTCTATGAGTTTGCCTATTCTGGACACTTGAAGTAAATTAATCACATAATATAGTCTCTTTGTGTCTGCTCTTTCACTTAGCTTAATATTTTCAGGGTGGATTCGTGTTGTAGCATGTATTAGTATTTGTTTCTTTTTACAGTCAAATAATATTCAATTTTATGGATATATATTTTGTGTATCCATTAATCAGTTGATAGACATTTGTGTTGTTTGCACATTTTAGCTATTATGAATAGTGCTGCTGTAAGTATTTATGTGAAAGTTTTTGTATATTTTTGTTTCTATTGGGTGTATACCTATCAGTGGAATTGCTGGGTCGTGTGGTTACTCTATGTTTAACTTTTTGAGGAACTGCCAAACTATTTTCTAAAGTAGCTGCACCATTTTATGTGCCCATCAGCAATGTGTGAGGGTTCAAATTTATCCATATCTTTACCAATACTTGTTATTATCTGTATTTTTTGTTATAGCCATCCTACTAGCTGTGAAGAGGTATCTTGTTGTGGTTTTTTTTTTTTTTTTTTTTTTTTTTTTTTTTGGTACAGGGGCCTCTCACTGTTGTGGCCTCTCCCGTTGCGGAGCACAGGCTCCAGACGCACAGGCTTAGCGGCCATGGCTCACGGGCCTAGCCGCTCCGCGGCATGTGGGATCTTCCTGGACCAGGGAACGAACCCGTGTCCCCTGCATCAGCAGGCGGACTCTCAACCACTGCACCACCAGGGAAGCCTGTCTTATTGTGGTTTTGATATACATTTCCCTAATGAATAATTATATCAAGCATCTTTTTATATACTTATTGGCCATTTGCATATCATCTTTGGAAAAATGTTTATTCAAATCCTTTTCCCATTGCTTTATTTGTCTTTTTATTGTTGAGTTGTAAGTGTTCTTCATGTGTTCTGGATATAAATCTCTTAAGAGATGTATGATGTGCAATTTTTTTTTTCACTTCTGGAATTGTCTTTTCACTTTCTTGATGGTGTCCTTTGATGTATAAAAGCTTTTTTTTAAATTGAAGTGTAGTTGATTTACAGTGTTTTGGGTGTACAGCAAAGTGATTCAGTTGTACATGCATATATATATGTATATATTCTTTTTCAGGTTCTTTTCCTTATAAGTTATTACAAGATATTGAATATAGTTCCCTGTGTTATATAGTATAGGTCCTTGTTGTTTTTTTTATATGTATGTACAAAAGTTTTAATTCTGATGATCTGCAGTTATTTATTTATTTATTTATTTATGTCACTTGTGCTTTTGATGTCAAATCTGAGAAACCATTTTCTGATCCAAGGTCATGAAGATTACCTGTTATGTTCTCTTCTAAGAGTTGTTTAGTTGTAGCTCTTATATTTAGGTTGCTGATCCATTTTGAGTTAGTTTTTATATATGGTGTGTATAGGGTTCATTCTTGTGCATCAGGATATACAGTTGTTCCAGCACTATTTGTTGAAAAGGCTACTCTTTTCTTCATTGAATTGTCTTGATCTATGAAGTTTTAATTATGCTATCACTTTTAATTCCAAGAGCTTTGTTTTAGTTTCTGAATGTTCCTATATAGTAGTATCCTGTTCTTATTTTTCTCTGATTTTTCTTAGGATATCAGTGTTAGTTGTTTTTTTTTTTTTAAGTCTTTCTCTGCAGAGACTTTATCCTCATTGTAGAATCTCTCAGCGTGACATCAGCAATATAGTGGAATAGAACCCACTGTATCCCCCCTCAGCAACACTAATTTGACAGCCATCCATAGACAGAAGTACCTTTGTGGGAACTTTGGGATCCAAGCACAGGCCAGGAGCAGTCCTGCCCTCCCGCAGGAGACCCGCTAGTCATACCCGTTGGAGCCCTGGAGGCAGGCCCACCAATCTCAGTTTGTTAGCAGATCCTAAGACAGCTCTGTAACTTGGCTTTAGGCCCTGTCAGCCTCAGACTGGGAGCAGTTCAGCCTATCCACAGACCAGGTGGAATACATGCCTTTCCCTAACCCAAGGCTGGACCGTCCACCTCGGTCTGACTGCAGATCCTGAAACAACCCTGTAACTTGGCTCCAGCCCCACTCAGCTGTAGGCTGGGAGCTGTCCTATGCATCCAAGTACCCATCTGGAGACATGCTTGTCAATTCCGCCAAGGCTGGCCCACCAACTTTACTCAGACTACAGATCTTGGAGGAGTCCTTTTGCCTGGCTTCAACCACTACAAGCTATGATCTGGGAGTGGTCCTCCCTCTCAGGGACACAGAAGGAGACTTGCCCATCCATGCCCCTGTAGGGAGACCTGCTGACATTGGTCTGTGAATCCTGAGTGACCCTGTGACTCAGCTCTATCCCCACCCAACTATGTTCAGGGAGTTCTTCCCACCCGGAGACCTGGCAGGAGACATGCCTGTCAGATCCACTGACCTTGGCCATCGTGGAGCCTGAAGTGGTCCTGTGACTCAGCTCAGTCCCCTCTCAGCAGCAATCCAGGAACAGTCCTGTCCACCTGGGGACTAGGTGAAAGACACACTCCTCATGTCCCTGAGGTCAGGCCCATTGACCTCTGTCAGACTGCAGATATTGAAGCAGCCCTCTAGCCTTGCTCCAGCCCTGCTCTCCTATGGTCCTGGATAGTCTTGCCCACACAGGAACCCAGCAGCAAGCATGCTCATTGGTGCCCCTGGAGGTAAGCCTGCAGTCCTGAGTTCCAGCTCTGGATCCTGAAGCAGTCCTGCATCTTGATTTTAGCCTCGCTTAGCTGTAGTCCAGGGCCAATTCTGGGAGACCTTTCAGGGACTCAATGGGAGCCACACCTGTCTGTGCCCCTGGTAAGAAGCCTGCCATCTATGGATCCAGCTGCAGACCCTGAAGTGGACCCTTGTCCTGGTACTAGCTCTAATGACCATGGTCCTGTAAACAGTCTTGTCCGCTCAGGGACCAAACAGGACCTGTGTCCATGTGAGTCCCTGGTAACAGGTCCGACAACCATGGATCCCACTGTAGACCTAGCAGCAGTAATGTGATCTGGCTCGAACCCCACTGAACTGCAATTCTAGAGGCAATACCATCAGCCCAGGGACCCAACAGAAGAAGGTCTTTACTTGCTAAAACAAGTTTGTAAAGACTGGAAGAGGGTTTGCACCTTCCAATGCATAGACACTAACACTAGGCTACATGGATCATGAAGAATCAGGCAAACATGATACCACCATAGGAAACTAATAGAACTCCAGTAACCAGTCCCAAAGAAATGGAAATCTATAAATTGTCTGACAAAGAATTAAAAATAATCATCTTAAAGAAGCTTAATGATATGTAAGAGAACACAGATAGACAAATAAAATCAGGAAAACAATGAAACAGCAGATTTGAGCAACATTATAGACCAAATGGAGCTAACAGACATTTGTAGAACATTTCATCCAATAGCAGCAGAATATACATTCTCCTTAAGCATACATGGAACATTCTCCAGGATATTTCATGTTAGCTTACAAAACAAGTCTTAACAAATTTAATAAGATTGAAATCATAATAAGTACTTTTTCTGACCACAGTGGAATAAAACTAGAAATCAACAGCAGATAGAAAACTGGAAAATTCACAAATACATGGAAATTAAACAACATACTCCTGAACCACCGCCAAAGGGTCAAAGAAAAAAAAATCAAAAGGGAAATTAGAAAATATCTTGAGACAAATGAAAATACAGCACACCAAAGCCTATGGGATGCAGCAAAATCAATACTAAGGGAAATTATTAGCGATGAATGCCTACATTAAAGAAAGAAAGATCTCGAATAAACAACTTAACTTTACATCTCAAGGAACTAGAAAAAAAAGAACAAACTAATCCCAAAGTTAGCAGAAAGAAGGAAATAATAAAGATTCAAGCAGAAATAAATAGAAGAGAGAATAGAAAAACAATAGAAAAATTAATGAAAATAAGAGTTTGTTTTTAAAGAAACAAAATTGACAAAGTTTAGAGTAAGAAAAAAAGAGAGAAGACTCAAGTAAAATCAGAAATGAAAGAGCAGACATTACAACTGATGCCTCAGAAATAAAAAAATCTTAGGAGACTGTTGTGAACACCAAAAAATTGGACAACCTAAAAGAAATGGATAAATTCCTGGAAACATACATCTTACCAAGACTGAATCATGAAGAAATAGAAAGTCTGAACAGATCAATAATGAGTATGGAGATGGAAACAATAGTCAAAAACCTCCCAACAGAGAAAAGCTTAGGACCTGGTGGCTTCACTGGTGAATTCTACCAAACATTTAAAGAAGAATTTATGCCAGTCCTTCTCAAACTCTTTCAGAAATTGAAGAGAAGGGAACACTCTAAACTTATTTTATGAGACCAGCATTACTTTGCTACCAAAGTCTGATAAAGACATCATTAGAAAACTAGAGACCTATACTCCTAATGAATATATTCAATAAATGTAAAAATCCTCAACAAAATACTATAACAATGAATTCAAAAGCAAATTAAAAGTTTGAACCTCATGATCAAGTGGAATTTATCCCTGGGGTGGAAGGATATTTCAACGTACTAAAATCAATTACTGTGATACACAGTGCTAACAGAATAAAGGGTAAAAGTCACATGATCATCTCAATAGATGCAGAAAATGTGTTTGACCAAGTTTAACACCTCTTCATGATAAAAACTCTCAATGAACAAGGAATAGAAGGAAATTACCTCAACATAATAGAGGCCATATATGAAAAGCCCACAGCTAACATCATATTCAATAGCGAAAAGCTGAAAGTTTTTCCTCTAAGACTAGGAACAAAGCAAGGGTGCCCACTCTCACCACTTCTATTCAACAAAGTATGGAAGTCATAGCAAGAGCAATCAGGTAAGAAAAATAAACGGCATCTAAATTAGAAAGGAACAAGTTAAATTGTCCCTGTTTGCAAGTGACATGATCTTACATATATAGAAAACTCTATAAAGACTCTATTAGAAAAACTGTTAGAACTGATAAACACATTCAGTAAAGAGTCAAGAAACAAAATCAACATATAAAGATAGTTGCATTTCTATACACTAACAACAAACTATCTGAAAAGGAAATTAGGAGAACAATCCCTTTGCAATAGCAACAAAAAAGAATAAAATACTTAGGGATAAACCTAACTAGGGAGGTGAAAGACTTGTACACTGACTGCTATCAAACATTGATGAAAGAAATTTAAAAAGACACAAACAAATGGAAAGCTCATGATTATGATTTGGAGGACTTAGTATTGCTAAAATTTCATGCTACCCAAAGCAATCTACAGATCTAATGTGATCCTTATCAAGATCCTAATGGCATTTTTGTATATATATATAAAACAATTTTAAAATCCATATGGAATCACTTAGAACCCTGAATAGCCAAATCAATCTTGAGGAAGAAGAACAAAGCTGGAGGCATCACACTTCCTGATTTCAAAATATAATACCAAGTTCCACTAATTAAAAACAGTATGGTACTCCCATAAAGATCAGTGGAACAGAGTAGAGAGCCCAGAAATTAATCCATATATGTTCAACTAATTTTCGATGACGGTACCAAGTATACACACTGAGGAAAGGACAGTCTCTTCAACAAACGATACTGGCAAAGCTGGATATTCATATGCAAAAGAATGAAATTGGACCCTTGTCTTACACCGTACATAAAAATAAACTCAAAATGGATTAAAGACTTAAAAGTAGGACCTGAAACTGTAAAACTAGAAGAAAATATAAGGGAAAAGCTTCATGACATTGGCTTTGGCAATGATTTTTTTTGGACATGACACCAAAAACATAGACAACAAAAGCAAAAATAGACAAGTGGAACTACAGAAATCTAAAAAGTTTTTGCACAGCAAAGGGTACAATCAATAGAGTGAATAGACAATCTATGGGATGGGAGAAAGTATTTGCAGACCATATATCAGGTAAGGGGTTAATTTCCAAAATATGTAAGGAACTCCTACAACTCAATAGCAAAGCCAAAACAAAACAAAACAAAAACCAATGCTGGAAGAGTGGTTCCCTGAGATTGAGAGCAGGGCAGGGCAGGGCAGAGCACAAACTGGGGGGAAATGGGCACATATAATAAGGTTTTGAACACTGAGATTGTGTGAAATAATTTATTCTCTCCATCCCTCTGACATGTTCTGTAACACACATGCTCAGTATCTAGCATTTTCAGCCTGTGTGTGTACATGTGTTTGTGTATGAGTATCTTATATCTTTGTTAGGTTTGTGTCCCAGTCATGAGAACAGTGCAAGGTGGATCATTTTAAGATTGTATGTAAAATGACAGCTAACACTCCTGTTCTCAATGGGCACTTAACATTTACTTGATGCCAAAACATCTGGTCTTGTCCATCATTCCAGGCAAGAAGTTAGTCCAGTTGATTGCTTGGCGTCAGGTACGGAAAGCAGCTGGCTGGTTAACTGGAGTTTTGATGATGGCTGAATTGGCTGGATGTTGGTGTCATGTAGACTGATGTTATGACTGGATACAGGGGTGCAACAGAGCCAAGTTACAGGGAAAAGCAATAACAAATAAATGTTTGTGTGGAATTTCATTGGAAAAGATAATTGTTTCTAAGACTGACTCTCAGAAACAGTGAGACCTGATACTGTTTATCTCTGGTGTCTCTCCATTCCCATTTTAGCTCCTTGCACTCAGGTGTCTCCCACTGTGTACCCAATATCCTCAGGCTGCCCATGGTCATTCACCCCTAAGGCACCCCACTCCTGGGATGTATCTCTCTTGGCAGGACCTCCAGCTTCTCAAATTTTTTAGCCTTTTTGTCCCTCTCTCCTTTTACCCTTCTCATCAAATCTCATTTGTCCTGTGTTTCAGAGATCTGCTCTCTGTTGAAGAGTCAACTGGTCTCAGAATCTGGAGGACATTATGCATAGTGGAAATAAGCCAGACACAGAATGATAAATCCTGTATAATCTCACTTATATATGGAATAAAAAAAAATCCAACTCATAGAAGCAGGAAATAGAATGATGGTTGACAGAAGCTGGGGAGTGGGGAAAATGGGAAGATGTTGGTCAGATGGCCATTTTATAACAAACTTTCTGTTATAAGATGAATAAGTTCTGGGGATCTAATGTACAGCATGGTGACTATAGTTAATGATACTGTACTGCATAATTGAAATTTGCTGAGAGTAGGTCTTAAGTGTTCTCACTACACACACACACACACACACACACACAAATAGTAAGTATGTGAGGTTGTGGGTGTGTTAATTAGCTTGATTGTGGTAATTTCATAATGTTTATGTGTATCAAAGCATCATATTGTGTACCTTAAAATGTATACAATTTTTATTTGTCAATTACATCTCAGTAAAGCTGGGAAAAAAGGAATCTAATTTTTCATGAAGATATTTGTAGATGTTATTGTGTTAATACACATATATATATTTTTAGAAGATGTTGGGAGTAGGAGTTTATTAATTAATTTATTTTTGTTGTGTTGGGTCTTCGTTTCTGTGCGAGGGCTTTCTCTAGTTGTGGCAAGCGGGGGCCACTCTTCATTGTGGTGTGCGGGCCTCTCACTATCGCGGCCTCTCTTGCTGCAGGGCACAGGCTCCAGACACGCAGGCTCAGTAGTTGTGGCTCACGGGCCCAGTTGCTCTGCGGCATGTGGGATCCTCCCAGACCAGGGCTCGAACACGTGTCCCCTGCATTAGCAGGCAGATTCTCAACCACTGTGCCACCAGGGAAGCCCTATTGTGTTAATATTTATTACTTCATTCTTCCATATGTGGATGTGGTCTCAAGTGAGACTGAAATTCAGGCATATCTGGCAAGTTTTATCTTGTGTTTGCCAGAACCACGTTACATGAACACTGAGGAATATCTTGGGAGAAGAAGGAGGCAGGCTGGATGAGCTCTCAGTAAAGAGCCTTGGCTGTCAGGGGTGGGCTGGTCAGCATGCACTATGGGTTTAGTCACCTGGAACTGTCCCCCAGGCCTACTGGAAGCATATGTGAGCTCTGTGGAAAGCACAGAGACTCTAAGGTTTTCAGGAAGTTAGAGAGGGAGGAAACAGAGAGAAAGAGAAAAAAATTATATAAGTCCCCTGGGATCAAAACGGACATGAGTTGTTCTTTGCTGTGACAGTCCCTGGCATAGATTTGGTTTCTGGATGGCTCTGTTAGGTAGTGAGATACTTGCAGGAATGGGGGCTGAACCCAACCAAGGTCACTGCAGGAGCCAGGGGCAATAGGACTGTTTAAAGAACAGGTCTGGGATGACTTATGCAGACCAGAAACATTGGAAAGGAGTTTTCGGGTGGTGGGTTGGAGCAGTGGGGATGGGGTTGCTGAAGGCCTAAGGGCCTGTCTGTAGCAAGTGGATATACAAGCCTGGAACATTTAAATTATTCTTCTAAATAGAACTTCATGGGACTTCCCTGGTGGCGCAGTGGTTAAGAATCCGCCTGCCAGTGCAGGGGACACGGGTTAGATGCCACATGCTGCGGAGCAGCTAAGCCTGTGCACCACAACTACTGAGCCTACACTCTAGAGCCCTCAAGCCACAACTACTGAGCATGCGTGCCACAACTACCGAAGCCCGTGTGCCTAGAGCCTGTGCTCCGCAACAAGAGAAGCCACCACAATGAGAAGCCTGCGCACTGCAACGAAGTGGTTCTATTAAAAAATAGAACTTCATTTTTAAGCCATGTTAAGGTGTGAGAAAATTCAGGTTATGTCTGTAACATACTTGCCTTCTACCAGAGCCTTTGAATGCTTTGAGTCCAATAAGCAGATTGATAGTGGCAATTTTAGATCATACCGATGGTAAAATGGTGAAGGAAAAATACTTTTAGGCAATCCTTTAAGTATTCTTCAAATAATATTTAATAAATTTTATTCTTATCCTGCTTGTTTTATTTGTTAGCTTAAGACATGAGGACTTGAAATATCACTGTGCAATTATTGACTGAGGCTTGGCTGCTGCTGGGAAGAAAAGGGTGTTGAAATCCTTACCCTTATGAAGCCTAAGTGCTCTTTCTTTATTAGCTCACAACTAGCAATATTACAACAGGAATTATTTTAGTTTATACAAATGATTAAGGTAAAACTTCAATTAAATAATGGGTTTGCTGGTAACTATTCACTTAACGAAAATGTACCCAGTGCCTACTATGTATCATACACTCTGCTGGACTCAGGGTAAACTGGTGAATTCAGTAGATCTAAAATCTAGTGAAGGTAAATCATGCTTAACTTCCCTTGTTGTCTAGCTGAAATACCAACTGAAAAATATAAGACATTTTGACCAAACTATGCCATATTTATAAACGCCCCAAAAAATTATCCTTAAGAAGGATTATACTTTGTATTATCAGAAAGTATGTTCCTGCTCCCAAGATCTGGATATGGGGAGTATATATCAATGTTTAGTGTGTGTGCGTGTGTGTGTAGTATTATTTATATCTGTATCTACCAGAACCTTATGTGGCTAAAGAAAGATTTCAGAAATGCAAACATCAAATATATAGGTTTCATCTGTAGAAAAAAATTCCAGCTTTCATTTAAATTACCAAAATTGCAGTCAGCTGCTGGGAGAAAAATAAAGGCAAAGATCCTGTTTACAAGGCATCTAGAGTTCAGCCATCAGATGGTTTTGGTTAAGATATATTTTCTCTTTATGCTGATGTTTCTGTAAGACATTTTCTATAAGTTGGTGATTCCCCAAATGTCATGTGTCTTCCTCATTCTTGTGCTTTTATGGTAACTTCATAGTGATACTGCTGATTTTTAACAGTCTTTACTGAAAAGTTGTTCCTCTGCAGCTCTTCTGTCCATGTGTAGAATTGCATTCTATAATGGGCAAAATCCTGATTTTTTTTTTTGGTGTGTGGTTTTCCCATTGCTTCTCAGGGGCTCTTTCTGCCCTTCTCTTACTTCTGCCAGCAAGGAGCTGGTATTACATATTTACCCTACTAAGTTATTAAGTACTTAAGCTTATAATGGACTTACCCTCTCTACCTTGTCTATGCTTTTCTGGAAGGAGAGTGCATTAGAATGTTTACTCATTGAAGCTACCCTGCCATGCCTACAGGAACTGGGTGATAAATCCCCCCATGCCAAGGTTAATATTCTGCTCAATGGGAAGTGTGCTATTTGGATGAGGTTGGTCCCACCACATCAAAGGTGGGGAGTCAAGTTGTCTGTTTGCAAAAGGGTCGCGGCATTCCCACGTATATGTGCCAGCACTTGGAGACAGAAGCTGGCCTCGATGAGCTGCAGTGCACTCCCCATGCCTCTTGAGCTTGAACATCCAGTGGCAGTCTTTTTGGCTAACTCCTTCCACAGAGGCACGTTTGTGTGTTTGCTTTGACAATGAATTAAACCCACTGCCCTCATTGTCTAAAAATAAGAATCTCTAGGCCCTTGTTGCCATAAGGAACCCAGCTGACCCATCTGTGAGTTATTTTTTGCATATACCCTCTATTAAAAAAATATTTTCTACCTAGAGGTAAAGCTACTCCAAATATTCAGACTCATTTATGTTTTGGATGTGGAAACAAATTTCTCTGTGTGAGTACCATTGTTTGTCCACTGTATATTTAGTTGCTTTTAATCATCCTCTCTGAAGCTGAAAGTGATCATTCTGGATCAGAGCTGAAGATGTACCTGCCCCCTTTTCAGTTGGAAAAAATACAATTGAATTATGGGAGAATGCAAAAGAAACCTCCTGCTCACAATTCTTCTTGGCTTCTTTCCTTGGGTGGAGAGGTTGGGGAGAGAGGGAAAAAAAGACACCAAAAACAAACATCATGGGCTATCCTTCTAACTTCTTTCCCTGGAGTCACTGAAATAAATTTATTTGTTCAGGAAAGAAAACCATATTCATCTATAAAAATCCTGTTTGTCCTATTTCTCTTATTTTTCTTTAATTACAAAACGTATTAGATGGAAAATATGTATATTCTTTTTCTTACATAGTTTGTGATTAATTCAAAGAAAACTGTGCAAAGCATTATGTTCTAGCTTGTAACCTTGTGCAGAATTCAGTATCATATGGTCTTCAGGATGCAGTGTGTAAATGTTTTACAATCACCACTTCTCTGTTTTGGCTTTCATCTCCGACAGCAGGTATTTTTTCTTAGACTTGAATTTGGTTAACAAGTAGAATGCTAACTCTTAACAAGTATTTTTTGCTACAAGTGTTTTCTAGTATTTGTAATTAAATGCTTTATTTACGTAGTGCTTTATAAAACTTTAAGTCTTAGCTCCGTATACAGTAAGTGTTAAAACAGGTGCCACTGTCTCCATTTTGCAGATGGCAAATTGAAGGCCAGAAAGTATTCATGACTTGTTTTAGATTACACATTAGGTTACTGGCAGAGTCAAGATGAGAAGTCTTGCTTTGCACAAAGTTTGGCTGACTCGACCAAGTATGTCAGAGGGTAGGCCCTGGACTTTGGTTCAGAGTTGCCCAAAGTACAACTGCCCTCTCTCTTCTGCCTCTTCATGAAGACAGGAGTCTGGTCTAACTTGTTCACAATTTCAGCCCTAACAACTTGCATAGTACCTGGAACGAAATAGTTATTCAGTACATATTTGTGAATGAATGAATAATTGAATGGATGAAGTACAGAAAGATGCTGAAGGTCTACTTTGAATAAGAATACAATGTACCTCCTGTCCCCTCCCCCATGTTGCTCTCATTATGCCTAGCAACAGTTTGTAATTTGAAACAATGGCATTTGACAATGACCTACTATTGAAGCACTTCATATGGTTGTGAGGCAAAAGTAATTTCATTTAAAACCCTATTTCTTGACTTTGTTACCCTGGAAAATGAATGTTCCTGGGTCTTGATATCCATCTAGAACTTGGCTGTAATCTGAGAATGATTTGTGATCTGATTCTCTGCATTTGGGGTCTGCTTTAGAGGGCTGGGAGTATATCTTTATTACATTGTTTCCAGTTTCACACACTGTGAGTCTTCTCAGAGTTAGATTCTTCCCCTGAAAAAGCTACCCCTGGGAAGATGCTGGGCACTTTTGGATATTACTTTTTAGGCCCCGCAGGGAACCAGTTAGTGGACATGTACTACACACTCAAATGCCTGCTCAGCTGTGGTATGTGCCTTTGGCAAGACAGCCCATTCACAAAAGCTGCACTCTGTCACAAGGTTTTTGTCTGGAGTTTTCCCTATTCCAATCCCATGTCTTTGGATGGGGTGTCTGTCCCAAGATCCCGTGTCTCAGGCAGGAGATCTGTATGTGCTTGAAGGAGGGGAAGCAGCCAAGGTCATGGTCTGCTAGCCCGTGAGATACCATGGAAACAAGTAGATACTGGATTATTATTTCCATCATTTCATTCTCCCACTCTGAATGTGGTAGATACTGTGATAAATAAGACCTCTCAAAGAAGGGAGGACCATTATCCTCTTTTCCCCTACCTCACCTTTCTACCCTATAAAAGTTTTGCAGACTCAAGCCAAACTTGTTGGCTGAGAGCCCGCTGGGATTCCTCATCATGTGGCAGGGTGTGGTAGCATTTTTATGATAGAAAGTGTTTCTTTTGGTAAGAAACCCAGATGCATAAAATATAAGTCAGGGGTTGGGAATTAATGCCTACTTGCCATTCTGGCAGGATTGGGTCCTTTTTTTGTTATTGGTTTTGGCTGCTATTCCCAGGAAAATAATGGGCAGGTTCTTAATTCTTAGAGTATATTTTTGTTAACTCTGTCAACTTATGGTGTCATGGGGCCCTAAGAGACTGTCAGCCTGGTGGTCTCCACTGGTGCCATTTCTGTGTGGGGTATGTGACTGTAAACACCATGACAAATTAATACAGATAGAATAATGAGTTTCTCTTATCCTCATGCCGGACCTTCAGAGCAAACATCTACATCCTTTGAGATATTTGAGAGCCGTATACAAGTTCTATGTAGAGGTTATTGTTTTGAATAAAGATTTAAATTTTACCCTTACATGGACAGTCCCCCCTGGAGTATGCACATATTGCAGGAAAACAATCTCCAAGTGGGTTGGGTCCTAACTATTGATTTTGGAATGATGCACGTATTTTCCTTTATAAAGAATGTTATAAGTAATGTTTGAGATCCTAGTACTAGCCCACTTAAAAATCTACAGGGGAGGGCTTCCCTGGTGGCGCAGTGGTTGAGAGTCTGCCTGCTGAAGCAGGGGACACGGGTTCGTGCCTCGGGTCCGGGAAGATCCCACATAACGCGGAGCGGCTGGGCCCGTGAGCCTGCGCGTCCGGAGCCTGTGCTCCGCAGCGGGAGAGGCCACAACGCGTACCAAAAAAAAAAAAAAAAAATCTACGGGGGAGTAGGAATACATTGCGTACTTTTAATTAAAAACAATAGGAAAAACACAGTTTTAATACTAGCAATTCGGCAGAATAGAGGAACATCACAATTGAAGAAGAAATAGCTTCTGCTTTTCTCAGAAAGCAGGTGCTTACGGCTTGGTTAGGAGCAGGAGAGCCGATGCCTCCAGGTGTCCTAGAGTGGCTTTGGAAACATGCAAGGGTTTAAGAGTTGGAGGCCAGTTTTTTTTTTCCTTTTTATTCTGTTAAGTCTGCCACCTTTATAGTAAAAAACTGGACTTATTAGAAAAAAACACCTAAAGCAACGTTATTTTTTTCTCGCTGTCTCTTTAACAAATTCTGTTGAATAGCTTTCCCCCCAGTTCTTAGATGAGAGTTTGAGCAGAACTCATAGCTTTTTTTTTTTTTTTTTTACGGTACGTGTGCCTCTCACTGCTGTGGCCTCTCCCGTTGCGGAGCACAGGCTCCGGACGCACCGGCTTGGCTGCCATGGCTCACGGGCCTAGCTGCTCCGCGGAATGTGGGATCTTCCCGGACTGGGGCACGAACCCGTGTCCCCTGCATCGGCAGGCGGACTCTCAACCATTGTGCCACCAGGGGAGCCCGGAACTCATAGCTTTTAAGTTACTCTTGGAAAATTAATAGTCTTCCGATAAGTCTAAAGCTTCAAAGAGTACAGTTTATTATAATAATATGAGCCTCCTGTCTTTAAATTTTCTCCTGTCCCTTGGAGCTGACCAAGGCCTGGAAGTCTGGAAAGAGGGAGGGAGAGAGGAAGGGGGTTGGGGAGGGGAGTGTGTGTGTGTGTGTGTGTGTGTGTGTGTGTGTGTGTGTGTGTGGTTCCTGGCCCCTCCAGAACTGGAGCAGGATGAATGAGGAGAGGTCTTAACTGTTGCTATTCAGATTTGACTTCATAGATGTTCAGAGCTGACTCATTCATGGAGTGTTTTAGAGTGATCCCCCTTTGGAACTCTCAACTACAGTTCTAATTCCTGTGAGTTAAGGGATGCTTCACTCATGTGATTTTGACCCTGTGTTCTCTGTTCGTGGACTTCTGGTGGCTGCCCATCTCTTGAGTCACCTTGTTCTTCCAGGCAGGTTTTTCAAGATGGCTATAGGTTTGCCCCCTCCTGTGTGACATCTGGTCTACAGAAAACTTGGGTCTTCTCTTTCTCTCTGCATTGCTCCTTCATTCCAGTCTGGCCACAGCCTCTTACGCCAGCACTTAAACTCCCTTTAACTCTGAGAGATACTTATCGAACTCCCCAAGTATCCACTTCAATTTGCTCTCACTTGACTTAAAGCAAAGAAGTTGTCTTTCTCCCTTGGGAGAAAGACATATAACCCTCCAAAGGATTCTTCTCCAATTCTTCCAATTCAAAAATTTTTATTGGTTGGAGATGCTGGCAGAAGTAGTTTTGCAGTTCTTAGCAATTCTGCACTAGGCTCTTCTTACCTCATTATTGCAGAATAACTTTGGAGTCTTGGCCAAAGGTTGTATGGAAAGAATCCCATTTATCATTCTGTTGAATGTCTAATTTTACTTTAATACATAGTTTTCTTGTACTTTGCTATATAGGTATTCATAATAGTGCTCTAATCAGCCACAGTTCAAGTTCTTTATGCTCACAAGTAATACTATAAGATAAATGGAAAGAAAGAAATTGGTAAAAAAGATACTCTTTTCTCTGAGGTAAATCTGGCAGACATATATGACAGGGAAATGCAAATGGCAAAAAAATGCTAAAAACATAGACTAGTATGATCTTGAGAGTAGAAAAATGATGGTGGGGAGGGGAAGTTTCTAGTAAGAGGCACTGTCAAAGGAGGACAGCTTGGTGCTTGTTTAGGGTGGCCCCTGAAGGGGAAGGAAGGAGCAGACATGATGGGCAACTAAATATGGCACTGCCCATCCATCTACTGCCAACCTGGAAAATATCTATATTCGTAGAGAAAATTATTCCTCAATCACCTGATTCTTGTCTCCTTGTGCCAATACATCTCATGACCCATTCTTTTCCATTAACCTATCATATACTTAGGCTACCTCCAATGCTATCCAGGAAAATCAGTTATTCTAAAACTATTTACAAAGCACCTGTTAAAGGCAAGGCACTGTGCTTGGTGGGTTGAAGTTATATGTTATGATGTATCTTATTCTCAAGGATGGTTCAGTTGAGGTAAGTGATAAAAGACATGATCATATGAAAGATTACATAGAATCATAGATCTGTTAGTGTTATAACGTTATTTAGTGTGTGCTTATTATAGGTAAGAAAACTGAGACCCAGAGTGGTTAAGTGGCTTTAGAGTCATCTAGTTAAATAATGGCAGAGGTAGAGCCAGAGCCCAGTTCTCGCTACTTCTACTCAGTGCTGCTTCTACTACAGATTCTCACATCTCTTAAAAAATACAACACCTTGATATACCATTACAAAGTATCTGGACAGTTAGTCTGATTAAAAAAAATTATGTGCTGCAGCCAGTTCTCATCACTTCTCAAGAGCTGATTGTGGGCACCTTTCCAACTCCAAATTTTAAAATTGGTCATGGTAGGAGAACTTACCCCATAGAAATTGGCAAACAATACAAATGAAGCATCCTGCTCTTTTCCAGGGAGAGCCAGTTATTAAACATTTACCAGTGCACTCCTGCTTATAAATAATAAATGTGATAACTTCTTCATGAAGGGGTTGTCATACGAATGGATTTTATGGAGACATGGGATTTCGATAGAGAGAAAATGAGGGAGGCTCTTTGAGAGTGGAATTACGGAGTGAATAGTTTCCTGGGACAGCGAACAGAATAGTTTGGTTGGGTGGGGGAAATGTTGGATGGGAGTTCCAATGCACATGCCTGCAGAGACCAGGCTGAATACATGAAGGTTTAAATCAGGATGGGGTTATGAATAATAGGGGATGTTGGAATCTATGGTAAAGTGGAAAGTAAACTGGCCTAAATGTATGAAAAAAAAATCTTGCTGTATTCTACCTACTTGGAATTTCCCATAAGGAACCAACAGAGTAAACCTAGAAAGCAGTGTGAGTCAGTATGGCCCTGAGAAGGGACTATCATTTGCGTTCTTTAAATAGCACTAGTTTTCTCAACATAATGAAGGCAAAGTTGACCATCCTAACTTATTTCCCTCTTCCTTCTTACCTTGTTTCCGTGTCCTCACTTGGAAATAATTATTTTTTGTTTGCGTGCTTAAAAAAATTATTCAATCAGTATTTTCCTTCATTAGTGTGGATAGTGTAGGATTGAGTTTTTTTTAGTAAAAACTATTCTCAGCTTTATCATTGTGTTTCAAGGGTAATGATACCCCAAAGAGATAAAGATTCAGTTATATTTCCAAAAGATGTTCATTCATATTATCTAGTTTTCTGAGGAAAAGAATCCTACTATACCAAACAGAAAGTTTATATATTTTAGGGAAGAATCTAGAAACGTATTGTTTAATTGATTTTCTTTTCAGAATGTCTCCAGGTTAACTTCACATAGGCTTTTAAACATGTTTCTTTTTTACACTAATCTGTAAGGATAACTCCACATTGATCAGCAAGTCATTTTTTCTAAAGTGAGAATTGCCCCCTTCAGAGATATCTTTATTCCCATACGTCAAATCCATGGGGGTTTATTAAAAATGGAAGATCAGTAGAATAATTATCATGACTCCTAAGGAAAAGTTCTTCTGTATAAAGCAAATCATAATTCTTACATGAAAAACTCTAAAAAATTCTTAAAATTCCCTAAGTTTAATCATATCTCCAAGAAGCCCAACAAAAAACTATTGAATGGCTCTTTGCAAGTGTTTCACAGGCCCCTCTGATGATAACATTCCTTGTGTCTGAGAAGGACCCCACTGATGTTTGCTGCCAGTAGTACACATCATCTCTTGTGTCAGAGATGGATTTAACTGAGCTTCCCCCCTCACCCCCCAACTCCCATGATAAGCTGGTCAGGAATGGAGCAGGGGTGGGGTAGAGATAGATTGTGGCATTCAGACACTGGAAAATAAGTGGCAATCTAACTGTGAAAATCTCATCTATGACTTGAACCTCCTTATCACAGATGGGCTAATTGACAGAACTTATAAGAGGGGTTTCAGCTCCTGGCTTGCTTGTCACTGTAACTCTGCCAGGGATGTGAGGAAAGAAGGTGCTTAATACATGTTTGCTGAGGAAGTCAGGAAAGGAGAGGGAAGGTGTTGCAGGCTTTCCCACAATTTTAGGTCTGCTTCCACCTAGACTCTGGGCCTCAGCCCCCATGGCCCCAGGCTTCTCTAAGTATCTCCACTGCAGAGCAGGACAGCACTCAACAGATTCTCTGCAGCAGGCCAGGAAAATGCAGGAAATGCTATGCCAGTGAGCCAAGTTACACCAAAGGACTTCTGGAGGCTACAGATATCTGAATTTCCCTCAGAGAGGAAAGATCAGGTCTCAGGGCGAGTTCCAAAATGGATTCCCCTTTCAGAGGCTCTGAAAAGTATGGCTGGAAGTGTCTTGGGAAGTACCATATGCTCTACACAGTAGCCAGGCAGATAAAAAAAACACATACCCAGAGGCCCAAGTGTGCCCATAGAGCCAGGAAAAGGACTTATAGCACCATGAGTTTCTTACTAGGAATGCACCAAAATAAAATTGTCTGGACTGAGATGTGTACCACGCCCACAAAGCCAAAATTCCAGCTTTATTTTGGGTGGCCAGCATTTCCATCCCACAAAAATGTCAGCCTTTTGCTTCTTCTTCTCAGATTCCTTTCGTGTAATATTTTTACTCCTGGTATTTACCCTGTTGTAAGACGTGACTTGGTGTTAGCTCTCGTTCCTCTGGTTTGACTTGGTGCTTGGTGCCCTGAAGCACGCACCGTCAGTGCCCCCTTCCTCCAGTCCTCCTGATCATTCATTGGGCTCCTTCTGGCTTCTATCTCCCAGTATTTGCATCTCAGTGTCTGATTTCTTTTTCCCCAGCAATACAGAAAACTGTCATGCCTATGATCCATGATCAGTAGGCCAAAAATGCCAGGGAATGAACAATCCCTGGAGCAGTCCTCAGCTAATGGTCTTAGGAATTGGGGTGTAAATATTTTAGCTCCTTTGCCCCTTGGTTGCCATAATTTGAAGGTGTATGTTTTGCACTGGCTCCCAGAGTTTCCTGAGTGAGATTAAGCTCACTTAATTGGATTGATAAGGCATCCTTCTTTGTTTCTTTTCCTTACTTTCATACCATTATTCCCAGTATTTCCCAAAAAAGCTATTTGCACTCAAATCCTTGTTTCAGGGTATTTTCCTGGGAAAACACAAACTTAGGCATCCCTCTAATGTTAGGGGGCTCTATCTCTACCTCCTTACCATTTCTGTCTTTTTAAAATCTCTCTCCAAACCACATAAGTTCTATTTCTACGGAAGGATGGGCAGTGGTTCAGAGATTTAAAAACTTAAGTTATATAAATATGAAAATAATTTATACTCATGCTAGATATTCCATGATTTTGAATCATTCCAGCAAATCAAAAGAAAGAATTTAAGAAAATCAAACTCTAAGGGATACCAAAGGGATACCAAGGGATACCAAAGGGTACCAATAATTATTTTAGGGGTGATAATAGCAAAGCATTTATTGAACATTTAATGTACTGGTGATGATGCTAAACCATATATACATGTGGTGTACATACCCACACACAAACACACACACATAGCTTAGATTTATCTCCATAATAAACCAATGAGGTAGGTTTAATTATTCTCTTTTTACTGATGATGAGTATAAGTGGGGTTAAGTAATTTGCCCCACATCCATCAGTTCATAAGGGGAAAAATCCAAATTCAAAAGTAAGGTCTTACTTTTACCAAAGTTTATTCTCGTAACTGCTGTACTATCATCCTTAGAAGTTTTCTTTGAAGTTGATGGGAGATATATCATCAGTCCTTTGACTGATCCAGAAGTGGAATTGATAAAAATCAACATTTTATAATAATACAATTATAGTCTTTCTCAAAAAGGATTGGGTTGGATGTGAATTATGGGAAAAGTTAAGATTTTTTAATTCCTGTAAGAGACTACTTACATTAATCATTTTATAGCATTATTGGTAATAAGCATTAAGTAAAGCTAGAAAAATGAGTCAAAGTTTTAGACATATTTCTTCTGTGGCATTTTGCTATTAGTCTAAAAAGATTATAGCAGATCAGTATCTCTAAATCACATTTCAACTTGAGGCTCAAATTTGATGATCCTGGGAAAGCTGAAATTCAGTGCTCCTTTTTGAGATTAAGCTATGGCTGCAAGTAATTTGCAGAAAACTGACATTCCTGATAGACTTAAAAAAAAAGAGAAAACAAATTGGATCATTCTATCAGGCTTTTCCAGGGTTTAGAAATCTTAATTTAATGTGAACTTGGAGGTGAGGTAAGATAGGAATAGAAAGAGAAGGTAGACAAGAGAAGGAATTGACCGAGAACAATGAATCAGTTGCTTACAGTGGTCTTCCATCAGAATTCAAAGGTCCCTAACTTCCATTTACTATGTTCTCTTACTTTTGGCTGTACTCTAATAGTTTTAAATTATTGTAATATTATACTACATTCTAGATTGTTGACGATTGAATGAGAGTATATCCAATCTGTCTGGCTGAACCAGTTAATTAAAATATTTTCTCTCTGTTAATATACAGGGTGTTATCAAGTGGAATAAGTATTTGACCTTTCAGTGTGATCATATGGTATGTGTGCTAAATAGTGTTATCTTCAGGCGCAGGCATCAGAAACCCTGAGTTAAAATCCATTAGGATTGAAGGTAGGTGGCTGCTAGTGTTCAGTGGTACAGGAATGTGAGGGCCAGTGTCTGTGATTCCTGGTTGCAAGTAGCAATTGTGGCTTACCAAGTTTATGCTCAGGGCAGAAAGAAGAGGGAATGGATGAAAAAAGCATTTCCAGAACTCCCATGTAAACTTTTCTTATGTCTCATTAGCTATAACTGAGTTCCGGTGGCAACCTTTAGTTGCAATGGAGACCATAAAAAGTGAGTATTTAGTTTTTTCACCTGTATGGTAGAAGGTGAAAGGAAGAGGGGGTTGGGAATGGATATAGAATTAGCCAACCAAGAGTTCCCATGTAATGCCATTGTGTAAGTGGGATCATTAAACATTAAGTATAAGAAAACAAATTTCATTAGGACATACCAAGAAGGACTTACTAATCTGCCTGGAGGGTAGATGGGCTGGGCTAGTAGGTAATGCATTCTCTATCATTGCATGTATTTAAACATTGAGTGAATGAACATTTGACTAATCTTCCGTGGAGATTTAAGCATTAGATGGATAAGTGGTTGAACTAGCTATCTTTTAAAGTTGCCTTCACATCCTCAAGACTTGATACTCTGTAAGCACTACAGTTTCTTGCAATCTGAAAATTTTCTCTTTGTAGCTCACTCTCCTGTTATGTCCACTGGCACAAATCTGCTTTTACTTTTATCTTAACATTAATATCCAACAATGAGATTTTTAGATAGTCTCTATAAAGAAAATATCTTTATCCCCAACTGTGTTTATATCTTAAAAAATCCCATCTTCTTCCCCCCCCCCCCCCCGGGAGATGTTGACAGAATTAATATCAGAAGAGTTTTTTTCTTAATGGATGTGGTTTTTAATTTGATGCATTTTAAAACTTCAAAGGCTTACTAAAGCTCTCACATGTTGTCCTTAAGATGCACGGTAGGAATCTCAATTTCCATGGCAATCTTGAAGCACTTCTCTTGTTTTTTGTTTGTTTCCCTTTGAAGTATAAATTTATGAACTAATCTCTCTTTGAGTTTCAGTCTATGTTCGTGAAAGACAGCAACTGTTTGAAGAGAAAATCACATAAATAGTGAGCTGAAATTTTAAATTGGATAATATTGAAAGTTTTGCATTTTTGCTGAATACAGACCAAATTAAAATGTTTCTTATTCCTAGGGAACATTATATAGAATAAGACTGATTTCTGCTTTGATGAAAGGCTAAACCAAAGATGTTAGAAAAATGCAGGAATTCATAGTATATTCAGCACTGAATTATATTTGTTAGTTCCTAGGATCAGATGAATGTTTTCAAATATACCCTGTAAGTCTCAAGACAGAGAACTTTGCTATTATTATTCTCTTTTTTAACAGATGGCATCGGGAAGGACCAATTGAACAAGAGGGTGGAGAATACAAGATAAACCTAAAAAGAGAAAAAAAACTCTCAACTTTGATTTGTTAAAAAAATCCAAATGGAATCAAAATTGAGATGTGTTCTTCCTCTCCTGTCAGGTGTGATTAAAACAATTATTAATACTCAGTGTTGGTGAGGGTATGGAGAAACAGGCCCTCTCATTTATTTCTGGTGGGAATGTTAATCGGCCCAAGTGGTTTAGACAGTAATTTTTGTGATATCTGCGAAAAAGCCCCCCAAATGTAATAATGTTCAGCTCAGAAATCCCACCTCTAGGAATTTTTTCATCTCAAATCCTTATATAAGTTGCAGAGTATAAGCCAAGGAATAGTACTGTAGTATTGTTTGTAATAATGAAAAATTATATATAACCTAAATAAATAGCCACTGATGTGGTGGTTGAGGAAACTATGGCACATTCATAGAGTAGCAAACTATGTAGATTAAAAAAATAAAGTACTGAGAAGGATATGTCTATGATATATCCCTTTTGATTTTTTAAAAACTATATAGTTGTATACATTTTATAGAATGTTTTAAAGGATGTATCATTATTATTTAATAGTCACAGTTTGGGGGAAGAGTTTAGCATGATTTTGTGGAACAATGTTTTAAAAGTTGAACTTGTTTCAAGGACCATCTATATAGTGAACTCTCAATTGTTTCCTTCATGTTAGGTCTCTTAAAAAGCCATTCATATTGTCCTAAGAACAGCGGTTTTAGGGTCAGGATGTGGGGAGAAAGAACTGCCTGAGAAATTAGTTTAACAACATCAATTGGAAATTAATTTACTTTCACAGGCTATTTTTAATTTTGGCAAGTAGACTAAATTCAGTGCTTTGGTTTGTCTATCTGGAAAATGGGAAGCTTAAAAATGAACTAAGAATAATACTAAATGTTTCTGTACCTAAATGATGAACAGTCCTTAGTTATCTCTTCATTTCCTTCTTTGTGAGATTTTTTTAACATGGGTATCTTTAAAGATTACATAATTCTAAGTTCACTGTGTTTGCATTATTAAATCCATTGAATGATTTCTTGTTATTAAATTTCTTGTTGTTAGAAGCTGTTGTGTTGGAGAGAAATAATTTTCTCCCATTTTGAACATCCTGTCACAGCTATAGAATGCACTTCCTTAGTGAAGGGTAGGCAAATTATACAGAACAATTTTCTTAATACAGCTTATTTTTTTGTGTCTTTATCAGCTCTCTCTGTCTCTTGCATGCTTTCTGTTATTCTGCAGCCTCCTATTTCCTCCACACAAATGGCTCATCTTAGGCCTGTACTTCCTTTGGACTCAGTGATATTTAATAAAGCCCTTGCTATACATTCTAGATCAGAAGGACATTGCTATTTTCTTATGTTGAGCTGTTTTCTTATGATTCTTGCTTTTCTATTCAATGGTGAAACTAGTGGCACCAAGTGGTGATTGGTTAACTTTTTTTTTTATGCTACACCTTTTCATCTCTTATTATATCTCTTAGTTTCCTTAAGAAAAAGAAATTTTTATAGGCCACAAATACAGTGGTCACCCATTTAAAAAATACCTCTGATGTCTGAGTAGGTGGTCAAACATCATGCATACGTTACATTACATGCATATTGAAAGCTGAGTGAGAATAAATCACAATAAAGTACTAGGAACAAATCTACTTTTCTAATTTCTTATATTTCAGGATGTTTAGGGAAAAAAGCACTGTGACATTTGCACAACACATATATCAGTGCATGGGCTATTATGTGTCATTCCTGTTTATTATGCTCAGTGGAGCTCCAGGTTGAGGAAGTCACCTCTAGGCAAGAGCAGCATTAGAATATTTCTGGTTCAGCTCTTGGTATCACTTGGCATGACACAAAGCTATTAATGCAGGTGTTTAAAGGACTTCCCAAGCTCTTGGAAGGCCAAGGTCAGTGCCATTTAAACATAATTAATGGTCATTAATTATTTTTATATATCTTTTATATTCTTGTCAACTCTAGAGTAAGGTAATAAACAATTTTAAACAAGCCTGTAAGAAACAGTGAATTCAAATTAATTAAATTAACAAGACAGTTCAGGATCAATGAGAATGAAAATCTCTAGAAAGACTCTTTGAGCATCTAGATCAAAGCTGTTCAGTAGAAGTAAACCACATATATAATTTAAAATTTTCCAGTCACCACACTAAAACATAAAAGGAAACAATTGGCACTAATTTTAAGAATATATTTTATTTTACTCAATATAATAAAAATATTACCATTTCAACACATAATCAATTTAAAAAATTATTGAGATTCAAAATTCTCCTTTTGTACTAAATCTCTGAAACCTGGTGTGTATTTTACACTTACAGCACATCTCGAGTTCAGACTAGTCATATTTCAGGTGCTCAATAGCCATATGTGTCTAGAGGCTACCATATTGGATAGTGCAGGTCTAGACTTTTAGAGCTGAAGCTAAAGCATTAGTTTATTTTTATTTTATCTTAGCTAGTATGTTATTATAATTAGAGTAATTAATAAATGTTTAGAATGACAACCAAGTCTAAGGACATACAGTGAACCATCCCTTAATCTTTATAAAGAAACTGTAATGGATACATTGCTGATTCATTGCCAAGGGATAAAGAAAATACAAGCTGCTAGTGTGTTCTATTATGCAACAAATAAAACTCTAACCCACAAATCTAAAGGGAAAAGTAAAACTAATGAGCTTTGGTTGGAATGAGAACAGTGGCAGAATCAGTTTGACCACACAAGCATTTCCGGTAGTCTCTTGGGGAGATGGATTTAAGGGCCACACTGTGGGCCTGAGGGCAGGATGCCAAAGGGGAAAGACCAAGATCTTCCAATGTCAGTTTTTTACGTTGCCCATCTGTTAGTTTCTTAGTGAAGCTTGGTGAATTGACAAGCAGACTGCCTGGTGGGATGTACAGTAGGGCTGTTATGGTATCATATTCCAGTTAATAGTAGGAATATCTTGCATTTATGCAATATTTGATTTTTTCAAAGGCTATTTTTTTTTATTCTTCCACAAATTTTTAAATCAGGTTTTACTAACTATGGCATACTAAGCAAACTAAGGCCAAAAGTTTCATTTCAGCAAATGATTATTGAGTGATTAATAAGCAAAGAATTATGTTGGCCTTCAAGAGGTCACAGTGTTACTTGAAAACTTAGATGTACAAGGCCTCACATATCTAAATCTTGAAAATAACCATTGGAATCATTTGATTTCAAGGCAGTATGTTCAGATCTGCTCCAGGCAAATGCCCAAATCTTGCTGTTTTAGCCAAGTCTATCTGCTTCTTTATCCTGGTAAACTGGATTGGACCATGCAGGATCCTCAAGGAATTCTTCCCTCAGACTAAAGTAGAGCCAACTAAGCCACTGTCTTTATTCTTCTTATGGGTTTCTGTTAGCTTTCCCACTCAGCTTTCCAAGGAGGACATAAAAGATAAAGAGTTACTTTTACTCTCTTCATTCCCCACCCAGAGATTTTTACTTGCTCCTCAGTACTCTTGGACACATGCTTGAGCTCTACTTGCTGGATGTGAAATTGTCTATACATGTGTGAGGTTGATGGTGACGATGGTGGTGGAAAAGGGGGTAGGATCTTGAAATCCTCCTGGGTGCCAGCGTGAGATGGGGAAGAGTATGTAACTAAAACATTCACAGTCTTGTATCTTTCTTCTTTTAAGTTCATTCAAGTCTAGTGACGCAGAGATATTTCTACCTCTTTCAAGAGAGATGAGTGGACATTTCTGTGAGATCCTTACTCCAGTCCTTGGAGTTACTCCTGTTTACTTTGAACCAATATGATTGGCATTTTTACCCATTTGGCTGTTTGTAAGAGTGTCATTTTTATTGTCCCCAGAAACTACTGAAATGTGTCATGTAATTACTTTCATTACCAGTAAATTCATTCTAAAGTCATATTATACAAATGACCAATAATTCAATTCTTATCTTATTTACTCTTTCAATTGTGCCTAGCTACTGTTGAACCAAATTTACAAGCATGGACTACATATATATATATATATATATATATATATATATATTTTTTTTTTTTTTGGCCATGCCTTGTGTCTTGTGGGATCTTAGTTCTCCGACCAGGGATTGAACATGCACCCCCTGCAGTGGAAGTCTTAACCACAGGACCACCATGGAAGTCTTTTTTATTGAAGTATAGTTGACCTACAGTGTTGTTAGGACTACATATTTTGCATCAGAGTTATAACAAAAGTTTTACTAAATAATACAGTATTAGTAGTGTGAAAATGCCTGAAATTTGATTTCCTATCTTTTATAGTTTTATATTACAAAAATTTATATACTTTTCAGAATAATTCTTTGTCCTTATGTAATACATGAAAGTCCTTCCTTTTGTACAAAAAAATGCTGGATTTCCACCTCTGATTCTGCTTAGTACAAATTAGAGGGCTCTTATTCTGGGACCTGAGTAGAGTTTCTGGAGCAGAATATTTCTCTTCAGATTTTCCCACTTCTCTAGTTGTTAGAAATGATCAGGAATCACTACATCAATCCTGGTCCTACAGAGACTTATCATCAGAGTTTGGCTTTGAAGGGAAGGAAAACAATGGAGAGTTGTCTCAAGAGTTAACAAAGTTTTGCAGAGGTTGTTTTATTTTTCATTTTTGAAGTGAGAGACTTCACATGGCTGTGATCTGGAGAAGGGGAGATAGTTTTATTATCTTTATCTTCAGTAACCAAATGAGGTGGTGGTGAGATTAAGATGATAGACGTTTCTTGATCAAAATCCAAGGGATGGAAGAGAAGAAGAAGAGAAAAGATGATGGAGACTATATTAGACTTTCATAGTCTAAGTTAGATAAAGATGTGGTTATAGTTAAGGGTGGGTTTGGGGGAAGTTGTTTTGAAAAAAGTGGAGAAAATATAAAATCTTTCTGCTTTGGAGAATTAGCAGTGGTTTTGAACTCTGGATTCATGCTAGAATCACCTGAGAGCTTTTAAAAACACCTCATGTCAGGGCCTCACCTCAGAAATTAATCAGAATCTATGAGAAGTGGGACCTAGGCATGGTCTTTTTCAAAAGCTCCAGAAGTTCTAACGTGTAGCCAGGATTGAGAATCTACTAGGGTCGTATTACTAGGATGGTGTTTTCCCACTTGCGACCAATTAAATGTTAGTTTTCAATGTGAAGACAGGATCAGTATTTTCTTTTTTAACATCTTTATTGGAGTATAATGCTTTACAATGGTGTGTTAGTTTCTGCTTTATAACAAAGTGAATCAGCTATACATATATCTCCATTATCTCCTCCCTCTTGCATCTCCCTCCCACCCTCCCTATCCCATCCCTCTAGGTGGTCACAAATTACAGAGCTGAGGATCAGTATTTTTGAAAAGCTCTCAAGATTGATCCAGTGGGTAGCCAATTTGGAGAATCATTGCATCAGGGCCCCGATGTTAGAGACTGAAAAAGCGTAAATGGCAAGAGATGAAAGAATTGGCCTCCAAAACTCAGAATATTCCGTTTCATTTTTTTGGCTTTTCTCTTACTTGATCTATGCTTATTTTGGTGTTGATTTTTAATCTCTTCCCTGGTTTCCATGTCTGGACTCAGACACAAGTATATTCTGTACTATAACACACCTATAAATCTGGGCCAGCCCCACACAGTCCCTTGAAACCCCAGGTTAGACCAGCCTTTGTTTCCACTGGTCTCCCACAGACCTGGCGGGGGGAGATTATACAATTATTATCTGTGATTATTATCCATGATCTTGTGATATTCACAACAGTTTATTCTTGGTGAGCTCATGTTGGACAGCAGAGTCCCAATTTGTTTTGATTAGGACTTGATTCACAATTACAACTGACTCTCAGTTTGAAAGGAAATCAGACACTATTAGATGAGCCACTGGCAGTTCAAGATCAACATGCCCTCAGCTATATAAGTGGCACTCCTCATCCTATGTTCCTTATCTTAGAGGATGGCACCACTATCCAACCTTATGCCTAAGTCTAAACCTATCAGTTTCATCCTTATATTACAAAATTTGTTTGTAACAGGACATTGAGTATACATACTAAAACTGAAAATGAATTCACTTCTCTTGATGGTTAGAAAACCATCAGATTCAGTCAGCGTCCAAATTCAATTAATTATATCTCTTAAATTTGTTTCCTCTTTTCTCCATTCTGACTATCACTGACTCAGTTCAAGCCACCATATCGGCTAATGCGTTAATTTCTGTACCTGTCTGCCAATCTCTAGTCTCATTCTGTGTGCCCATTCCTCTTCTCTCCCCCAATCCATCAGACTCACTTCTGCCAAATTGGCCAGTCCCAAATTAAAGTGTGATCATATTAATTTCCCTACTCAAATTCTTTTAATGACTCAAAAGTAAAATTCATATGTGGCATGAAAAGCAATCATGATATTGTCGCTGTTTTCTTCTGTTTTATTCCTGCTACTGTCCTTCTTTACACTCCAGAAATACTGAGCTAGTTGGTGGCTCCCTGAACAGGCTGCAGTCTCTCCTCTTCCATATGGTAACCTATTCCCATTAGTCCACCTGTCACACTGCTCATCCTTCAGGTTGTAGCTCAGCCTCTTCTCTCTGAAGCCTTTCAGCAGCCTGGGGCGGCTCCTTTGTTGCTTCCACCATCATTCTTTAGAACATCCTGCCTTAAGACATTTTCTTCATTCTAACTGCTAATTACGTACGTCTCTAACCTCACTAGACTCTATGCTTCTTGAGGGTATGGAAGAATGAGGCTTTGAACTATGTTTGGACTTCAATCTTTAGATGAACTCATTAATTCATTACATAATTTGAGTCTGTCAATAGAAAACTAGTGTTGTAACTAATAACAGAATCTCCACAGTACATTTGGTATTGAATTAAATTAACACAAGGTTAATGAGGTCATTATGAGTGATAAATCTAAGTTCCTATGACAAATACATTTCGTAACTTAAGTTTCACCATTGTATTACCATTCTTAATTCTTTAACAGTGAAAAGATCTTGTAACTAAATGAGTATGCACATTTTAATCTGAAAAGTGCTCCCCTGTTTCAGCATATGACCTGACCCATGGTCACATAGTCATCCATTTCAAAGTGTACTTGATAGTATCTGAAAGCCTCTTGACCCATGTGTTAATTCATTTATTTAACACATTTTTATTGAATATGGAAAATGTATAGAACAATTATGCTAAGGGCAAAGGATATAGAGATGAAAAAAACACAGTTTTTCCCTTGTGGGATTAGAAAGTATAGGTTTTATATATGTTTATTTTAACCCTCATAACAGTCCTGAGGAGCAAATATTACCATCTCCATCTTATAAACGAGGACATTCCACAATGATATTTATCTTCTTGAAAGTAGCTTAAAATACTGGTGTTTTTCTAAATATAAAACATATAAGCCTCATTGTTTTGGTGATCTACTTGTGGTTTACAACTGTGTTTCTTAAACTTTAATGTACATACAAATCACCCCAGGATCTTGTTAAAATATAGATTTTGGTTTAGTAGGTCTGGGGTGGGATCCCAGATTCTGCATATCTAGCAAACTCTGAAATGCCATGCAGTTAATTAGTCTATGAACCATACTTTGAACAGCAAAAGTTTAGAACATCATGTGTAGAATTCCACTGAGTCAAACATTATTCCTTTATTTATTGAGTCTTTTGTTTTGAAGATGCAGTCACCATTGCCTCTTAAAGTTTGTTTAAAAACGAGAGTGGAGTATTAAGTTCTCACATCGTCCATCTTCCTTAGCCTTCTGGGCCTAGTCAGCAGATGCATCCATCGTGAATCCTCTCCAACTATTCTACCTCACAACCATATGTTCCCATTCCAAGTTCTACTTTTATCACTTTTTATGGTGGGAATCTCTGTATTAGGAATAAACAGGAGAATTTCAGGAAAGGATTCTGATCTAACTACAGGCTCCCTTCCAGCCTTTTTCAGTGAAGGCAAACAGTAAGAGTTTTGCATACCCAGTGGAAGTTTATCTATACAAAAATACTCAAACTTTGTTAGGTCTTTTCTGATAAATCTTATAATCCCCAAGCCAGAATGTTTCTTAAAATAGCTGTTGTCCTGGAAGAATCCTATAGAATGAAACTGCTCCCAATGGTGGCAGTCAAGGATAGTGATTCTGAGCCTGGGCTCTGGAGAAGAATGACTGGGTCTATGGTTTACTATCTGAATGGACTTGGAGAGTTCACTTAAATATCCCAAGCCTTTTTTCCATCATCAGCAATGGTTATGATAATAGTTCTTATGAGGATGAAATTAGATAACTCAGATAAAGCACTTAGCATTTAGCAAAAACTCAATAAATTTTAACTTTTATTATTTCATTTTTCTCTTGACTCACTTCCAGAAATAAAATTCTAGAAGAGTATAGGTGCTGCAATGCAGATTGATTTGCTTAATTGTTAGAGTTCATTAAAGAGGTTATTTGGAAAAAATGCTTAATATTTTGGAGCTAGGATCTGATTTGTGGATATATATGTATTTTCTTTTTCAATTTTGGTATCTGTTTTTAATATGAGTCATTGCGGTTTGGCTATACTTTTCCCTCATGAACAGTTATTTAATTATGGTCACAGAACCAACTTTATTGCATTCTGACTTTCGGAATATTTTAGGATTTGATTTTCTCACTGGGGAGAAGATTGTGAACTATTTAACTGCTTTCTTTTTGAGCTTCCCATCCACAGATAGGTGCAGTTAAATAAACTAGGAATACACTAGCATGAAGGGGCTAGAATAATGACATTATGTTTAAGAAACTAGCAGTAATACTTGGTAGTATTTTATACTTTTCTTCTGAATAGATTTGGAGTGTCTTATGCTACACTTGGAAGCTTAATAAATAACCACCTCAAGAAATTTATATCTTTTCAGCATATATATTTTTTCTTGGACCCAAGATTACATATATAGCACTTCAGTTAAACCCTATTCTCTTTATGTGCATACTTAGACATTGAAGCATAGACCATTTATTCTTATGGGTCAAGACCCTGTAAAAATTAATGAGATGTGTCAGAATAGTGCCGTTGGGGATGACAAAACTGGTGACGCTATTCCAGGTGGAAGACAAGGCAGGCTTTACCAGTGGTGGGGCATTACCTTCCTGGTTCAGTAGGAAAAGCTTCTCAGTTCTGGAGAGCTCTTGTTATGTATGATCTATTCGTAAGAACAAACTCAGTACATTTTAAACTATAAGCTGGAATAGATAATGATAAAAGATTATGTTAAAAATATTTTTACACCCTTTCTACATTGTTTTAAGCCCCTTTCCTAGGTGGATTCTACTTTTAGGAGTATCAAACTACAAAATTTAAATATAGAGAATGAGTGATTTGATTTACCAAAGGAGTTTTGTTCACTGAAATATTTTATGTAGGAATCTTTTCAATCAAGGCTCACAAAATGAAGTGCTTACAGGGACCAGGTGGAATCTATAAAAGAGTAAAGTGGGCTGGATGGAGATCTAGAGAGTTCAATCCACTGGCTAGAACTAGTTTCTTAAATTCATTCACCCAGGTCTTTAGCTGGTGTGGTAAAAATAACAATGGGCTTAGAGCCTGCAAACCTGAGTTTTCTTCTGGTGTTCTCTGCTTATTGGTTCTATAACCTTGGACATCAGTATCTTTACCAACAAAACAGGGGCTTGAAATGAATAATCTCTAAGGCGAATTCCAGCTTTGAGTGGTGCAAGTTTGTGGATACCAGTCACTCTAGCCCTTCATCCCATAAAGTTCTAAGTCATTCAGAAGAGTCACAAGGAGCCAAATGGACAGAAGTCTCCTATAAAGGCTAGATTGGACAGCACTGAAGGGCTTTCTACCTCTCTCTCCTAATAAAGGTCTTAAGAACCCCAACCCCTTCCTCCCCTTACCTCCCCCAAAAAACAGGCTAAGGGTGATAAGGGAGGAGGCCCTGCATGGAGACTGTAAGTACAAATTCTGTAAAAGTTGAATAGAGGCAGGTAGAAGAAAAAGCCAGAAAAAATGAAATTACGCTATGCTTGAAGAAAGATCTTTTATTTGTAACCTTATCCAGAAGTGGAATATCAGTCACGCAATACATGTTGGGCTCCCAGTAGGCTCTTAAATTAGACATGATGGGGGGGCGATATTTTCCAATATTAAATGGAAACATTTCAACCCTCTCCCCCCATTCACACACACATACTAGTCAGGATTCTTAGCTGCATAAAATAGAATCTAGTCTACCTAGTGTAAGGACAAATCATGTAAGTGTGAAGATAGCTTAAAGAATTGTTGGGAAGGGTGAATCAGCTTCCAAGAATAAGTTCAAAAGCCCCAGGCTGCTGAGTGAACTGCGTCCCTACTTGGTTAGGAAGTTCTCACCAGCCTGGCTGCCTGCTTCAGAACTTTACCACTTCTGGTAATTTAGCATCAACAAATGGCCAAATCAGAGAGCTACTTCAACAACTGCCAGCTCCAGAACATGCTTTCTTTGCCACAGTTCCTGCCAGCCTTGCCCTCGACCTCTTTCCCCATAGAGCTCAGTGTGAAACAAAGTGTGTGCCAGTGCATTCGATGGGCAGAACCTAGATCTCACCCAGAACCCTAGCTACAAGGGAGTCTGGGAAATGTAGATTTTAGTTTTTGAACACCTAACGTTGTTAGAAGGCAGTAGGAATGGGTTGCGTGAGTCGTCCATAATCCAGTAAATCATATTGTCTTACAGCCTTCTGCCTCAGAAGCATACAGGAAACAACACCACAGACAGGTCGGGAAGGAGCTGGTACTTGATGTGTTTAGCAAAGCAGTAGGCTGAAAGCCAGCCTTAGAGGTTCTCTAAAATTTGAGCATATAAAGAACCAAGACAAGAAGACATATGATACAGTTTCTCTGAAAGTCTGGAGAAGATTAAAGTCTATTAAATCGTGGCCAAAATCCTTGCTGCCCAATAAGGAAGGCGGTTACATTGGAAAGATGAGGAGAGAGAAGGAGTGAGACAGAGAGAGGTAGAGGAAGGCAGATGTCCAAATTCTTATTTTTTCCCTCTACCATTAGAACCATCCAGGTAAATAAGAGGAAGCCTAAGGATATAAAGGGTCTTTTGCCCCCCTTCTTGATTAGGAATCTGGCTTTCAGTTCCCTGGAAGGCTCCTCTATCACCCACTACATTCAGTGGGGCAGCATGGACGAACAGAGTGACTGCTGGAGTTAAGCATTTCTAAGACGCTGAGTTTGAGACCCTGAGTGGAAAGGATATGGAATGCAGGTGAGTTGAATATCAGCAGACATGCCACGTTGACCAGGGTCATAGGGATGAGTGACCCTTCAGCAGAGCTGAAGGCTGACAACCCAGTTTATGGTGGAAAATGTGGAGACATTCAGAAGGGTCCAGATCAGATAGGCCCTCCTCTACTAATTCTTCCCCAATCACCTCCTCCTCCCGCATCATCACCTGGCACTTCAAGAAGAACTAATTTCTCTCTGTGTCAGGTTTCCATAGCCCATTGCGCATACTTCTGTAATACTACCTCATGATATTGTGAGTATTTGTTTGCATATCTATCTTTTTCACTAGATAGTGAACTCTCCAAGAGATGAGGCTTTTAATATCTGTATCTCTAGTTCTCTGCATATTTCCTTTCAGTAGGGGCTCAATTAACATGTTTTAATGCATTAAGACATATTCTTTATCCTATCTGTAGTTATACTTAGCCTAAATGTGACACAATTCAGATTGGGTAAGATTTTCAGGGGAGGATATGAAATGTGATTATGAACCTTGTAATATGGGTATGGAATCTTGTAATACAGGTACAGAACCAGGAAATAAGAGTGTAGAAGTGGAAAGAATAGGAATTTGGAGGGGCAAGAAAAAATAAAAAGAGAAGAACTAAATATCTGGAGGAGGTGTGACCTTTTTCTTCTTTTCTAGCTACCTCAAACATTTTAAAAAGTGAGAAATGAAATTACCTTTCTTGTTTTTATTTCAAATGATGTAAATTATATAATTAATATATAAATGCATTCTAATTGTACAATTTAAACCCTATGCAAAAAAGCTAAGTCCTTTTTGGTCTTTGTGGTAGGCTGAGTAACAGCCTCCCCAGAGATGTCCATGTTCTGATCCTGGGGCCCATGGATAGTCACCTTTCATGGTAAAAGGAACTTGGTTGAAGATTTTGGGATGGGGAGATAATCCTGGGTTATCCAGATGGGCCCAAGGTAATGACAAGAGTCCTTTTGGGAGGGAGGCAGGAGGATCAAAGTCAGTAATACATGTGATGATAGAAGCAAGAGGTTGGATTGATTCAAGGACGGGGCCACAAGCCCAGGAAGGCAGGTGGCCTCTAGAAGCTGAAAAAGGCAAGGAAATAGTTTCTCCCCTCAGAGCCCCCGGAAGGAACCAGCCCTTCCAACATCTTGACTTTAGTCCAGTGAGACTGATTTTGGACTTCTGACCTCTAGAATTGTAAGATATAAATTCACATTTTTCTTTTTCTTTTTTCCTAAAGCCATTATGTTTGTGGTACTTTGTTACAGTGGCAATAGGAAATGAATCTCGCCTCTTAATCTCACTCTCTATACTAGAGGTAACCAATGTTATCAATATGATGTGTATCCTTCCAGACCTTCTTTTACATATGTATCAATATATATGTAACTGTGCATGTGTAAATAGCATGGGTTTGAGTGCTATTAAAATTTTACTGAGTATATTATTCTGCAGTTTGCTTTTTTTGCTTATCAATGTGTCTTGGAACTCTTTTTTATCAGTATGGATTAATGTATACCGATTCCCTTTTTTCAACTACTCTCTGATTTTTCCATTCTATGTCTTTCATAGTTTATATTACCATTCCACTAAATTATTTTATACACTAAAATGTTGAAGTTTACCTTTCTGGCATATAAAGGGGAAACATAGCTGGTTGAAAAGCATAGTCAAGTTCTTGCTTCAGGATATTAAAAAACACTCAAATTTTACTATATGTGATCATCATTGGAAATACTTTATTTCTCCCAAGTAAATTATTATAGCTGAATGTGCCTTGGAGAAAGTGATGTTAACAAATCCTGTCTGATCCAATATTCTTATTTGTGATTTTTTCTTTCTAAGTCTCAGACTTTTGTGAACAACTGTGTGTTTAGTTCTTAGATAGATTATAGCTTTAACAGATTAAAAAATGATAGCGAAAAATAATCCCACCTTGCAAAGCAGTCTTTTTTGATGCAGACTTGTCAGAGCAGTTTACAACACATAATGAGGTCTCACAGCCTGGTGAGACATGCAAAGCAGGTTAAAAAACTGCCAATACTGTATAGTGACTTTAATACTGAGGATGGTAAATATGTGGAAGAAGAAATCCATTTGCTGCCATTCTATTTAAATGTCTGGAAATATGTAGTTATCAGAGCACCAATAAATGTCTCCTGTAAGTCAAGTTCTTCTTTAAAAAAAAAGCACTACGGTTTTATTGAATCTCTTTGGAAACTAAACGCAGTTTGCTACCCAAGACCTGTTCAAAGCACTTGCTGTCAATCAGTAGAAAAGATTTGGCTACCACCTCGGTGTTAAATATAAATGTAGTCTAAAGGTTTAATGGATTAAAACTGTGCTATTTAATTTGAAATGGAATTTCTCACCCTCCTAGCTTAGGTAGTTAGGATTCTGTGGGTTTGCTTTTCATTCCAGGCTGGTTTATAGGTCTAATAAAGAAAAGGCAGCTGTGGGTTCAGAACGCAAGTGTATCGAATTGAGGAGACAGCTCTCCTTTTGGTGGAAGGAGAGGGGACAAAGCACCCTATTAACTCCAACTTGTTAAAATTTACTAAGTCTCTAGTTCATTAGCATTTCCCCCCCTCTTTACACCAAAAGAGTAGATAAAAGGTAAGCAGCAACAATAAGAGACATTATATGCAGAGGTGAACACAATATGACAAGGTCTTTTTTTAATAACAAACATTGTAAGCTCTCTAGGAGGTAGACAGTATGAAGTGCAACAAAAACTGTAATTATGCTCTCAGCAGGAAACCTGTATTTAGAGTGACAGTAGAGTGTCTCTAAAAACCTGTTAGGTTAAGGCTGCTGGTCTTAATTATATGTATTAAGAGTTTGTATCTTCACTCTTTTCTTTTTAAGATTCAAAGAAGAAACCTAATTATAACTTAGACTCTAGTAAATTGGGCCATATTTAAACAATGAGCATTTGGCAATCTCATCATGCACCATGATGTGTCCTACTGGTGCAGCTGCTATGCAAGCCAAAGTGGCCCCCCCAAATAATTTGTTTTTGCTGCCTCCATGACAGAGGAAAAACAAACAAAAGCCAAACAAGGGAAATAATGAAATTATGCTTTTTTTTCAGTCAATGACACCCAAGCCTTCTGGAGGGGGCGATCATTCCTTGGGTAGATTCTTACTTATAGAATTACAGGTTGTTTGTGAGTTGTTAACATGTAAATATTTTAGCTAGATCATGGTTGGATAAATCTTCTTGGTTTGATTTTTGCCTCTGTCTTGGTCCCAGAGGCCCTAGAAGGTTACAACTGCTTCTAGTTGACTTCTGTTAAATTTTATGAGGCTCAAAAGTTTAGGTTCTGCCTGGCGTGCAGCAGAAGGTGTTACAGCTGAACAACACACTTCTGAGTTACAGGGACTGGTCCTGCTGTATTCATCATAAGATGGCCCCCAAACAGGTATCTGACTACATTTGACTTTTCCGTATATGATTTACACTTCACTTAGTATATTCCACACCAGTTTCCCGGGTGCTTGTTCTTCCACATGATATTTGCTGAACTTCAAGAAAGAAAGAGCTTAATTATTTGGTTAGGATTAGATTATAATCATATGAATAGATATATGAATATGGGGATTGTGACCTACTATTGTTGGGATCACTTGTCATTAAGATACACTTTATAATTTTGTTCACATTACAAAGTTATGGGGTGAACTGAACAAAATTAATTTTTTGAGTTTAATGGCAAAAGTCATGCTGATATGACTGAGCTAATAAATCAAGCTGTATGAAAGTGAACTTACTGTATTTGATCCTCTTCTTCTCTGTGGCTCTAATTCCTTGAATTTCTCATGGGTTCTATGGTCCAAACAATTTTAAGGTGGTCTGCGCAAAATAATGACTGAATGATTTGATCATGCATCATTTGTTTCTCTTTATGGTCTCAGGCAGAAAAGGAACTCAGAGCTAATATATTTTCTTCTCTTTGGAATGTATAATCTAACTAAATTGAATTTCTATCATCTGCCCTCAAATAACTACCAAAGTAAAATTAGAGTGGTTCTAAATGGATTTAAATAAATGCTGAAAAATTTGGAAACCATTTGCGTATTTATTGGTAGCCCTGTTGAAGTTTGTATCTTGGGCAGCCCAACTTTCAATTTTATTGAAATACTGATTTACTTTTTATTTTTGTTAGACTGAAGAAAGCAGTCACTGGGTCTAAAGTTAATAATAGTTTTCTGTAAAGTCTCATGGATTTTTATAGTGATAGGGATCTGTAGTATGAATAATGGCATTTCTCTAATTAAGCAGCAATTGAATTAAAACAATAAAAATCAAGGGTGAACTATTCATTAATTTTGATGTTTTTAGCACAATTTGGATTATACTTCATAGAGTTTTTGTTATTTCTGTGTTGAATAATTTATTAAAGTAATGAGTAACATGAATCACTGGGACAGTTTTCTGTATTTTATCAAAATAAATTATTGGTTGAAAAATGGAGCAAGGTTTAGAGAGGAGGTATGAATATTAGTGAATGTCACTAAGAACAAACATTAGGTAGTGAGCAATAATCTTTCCTATGCTCCATCCCTCAAGTGTGATCGGTTCAAGCAAAACCCAGTTCGAGTATCATTAGATGACCAGTGGACATGATAGTAGAGATGGTAGCAAAAATACAAGAGAACAGGGTCCCACTGCATTGAACACGACTTTTTAAAATGTCACTAAAAGGAGTTAGAATCTTTGAGCAAATAGTAGCCACACAAAGTAGTAAATTATCTTAATTATTCCAAAATTGGGCCATGAAATTGTGAAAGTAAATCTTCAAGTCTGGATAACAGATTTCCCCCTTTTTATATAAATGAAATGGTAGAAAACATAGTATTTGGAAAACGTAAGTAAACAATTTGCATGGTAGTATCAAGGATATTTTAGAAGTGAAATTCAATGCATTTGTTTTCTACTTCCTATGTATATCCATTGTTTTTTTTCTTTTTTAAATAATTTTTATTGGAGTAGAGTTGCTTTACAATGTTGTGTTAGTTTCTACTGTACAGCAAAGTGAATCAGCTATACATATACATATGGCCCCTCTTTTTCGGATTTCCTTCCCATTTAGGTCACCACAGAGCACTGAGTAGAGTTCCCTGTGCTATACAGTAGGTTCTCGTTAGTTATCTATTTTATACATATTATCAATAGTGTATATAGGTCAATCCCAGTCTCCAAATTCACCCCACACCCCTTTCCCCCTTGGTCCATACATTTGTTCTCTACATTTGTGTCTCTATTTCTGCTTTGCAAATAAGATCATCTATACCATTTTTCTAGATTCCGCATGTATGCGTTAATATACAATATTTGTTTTTCTCTTTCTGACTTCACTCCGTATGACAGTCTCTAGGTTCATCCACATCTCTACCACCCTATATACATATATATATGTATTTTAACATCTTTATCGGAGTATAATTGCTTTAGAATGTTGTGTTAGTTTCTGCTGTATAAAAAAGTGACTCAGCTATACGTATACATATATCCCCATATCCCCTCCCTCTTGAGTCTCCCTCCCACCCTCCCTATCCCACTCCTCTAGGTGGTCACAAAGCACCGAGCTGATCTCTCTGTGCCATGTGGCTGCTTCCCACTAGCTATCTATTTTATATTTGATAGTGTATATCTGTCCAGGCCACTCTCTCATTTCGCCCCAGCTTACCCTTCCCCCTCCCCGTGTCCTCAAGTCCATTCTCTATGTCTGCGTTTTTATTCCTGTCCTGCCCCTAGGTTCTTCAGAGCCATTTTTTCTTTTAGATTCCATATATATGTGTTAGCATACAGTATTTGTTTTTCTCTTTCCTACTTACTTCACTCTGTATGACAGACTCTAGGTCCATCCACCTCACTACAAATAACTCAGTTTCATTTCTTTTTATGGCTGAGTAATATTCCATTGTATATATGTGCCACATCTTCTTTATCCATTCATCTGTCGATGGACACTTAGTTTGCTTCCATGTCCTGGCTATTGTAAATAGTGCTGCAATGAACATTGTGGTACATTGCTATTTTGAATTACGGTTTTCTCAGGGTATATGCCCAGTAGTGGGATTGCTGTGTCATATGGTAGTTCTATTTTTCGTTTTTTAAGGAATCTCCATACTGTTCTCCATAATGGCTGTATCAATTTACATTCCCAACAGTGCAAGAGGGTTCCCTTTTCTCCACACCCTTTCCAGCATTTATTGTTTGTAGAATTTTTGATGATGGACATTCTGACTGGTGTGAGGGGATACTTCATTGTAGTTTTGATTTGCATTTCTCTAATGATTAGTGATGTTGAGCATCCTTTCATGTGTTTTTTGACAGTCTGTATATCTTTTCTGGAGAAATGCCCATTTAGATCTTCTGCCCATTTCTGGATTGAGTCGTTTGTTTTTTTGATATTGAGCTGCATAAGCTGCTTTTATATTTTGGAGATTAATCCTTTGTCAGTTGCTTCATTTGCAAATAGTTCCTCCCATTCTGAGGGTTGTCTTTTCATCTTGTTTATGGTTTCCTTTGCTGTGCAGAAGCTTTTAAGCTTCATTAGTTCCCATTTGTTAATTTTTCTTTTTATTTCCATTTCTCTAGGAGGTGGGTCAAAAAGGATCTTGCTGTGATTTATGTCATAGAGTGTTCTGCCTATGTTTTCCTCTAAGAGTTTTATAGTGTCTGGCCTTACATTTAGGTCTTTAATCCATTTTGAGTTTATTTTTGTGTATGGTGTTAAGGAGTGTTCTAATTTCATTCTTTTACACGTAGCTCTTCAGTTTCCCCAGCAACACTTATTGAAGAGGCTGGCTTTTCTCCATTGTATATTCTTGCCTGCATTATCAAAGATAAGGTGGCCGTATGTGCATGGGTTTAACTCTGGGCTCTCTATCCTGTTCCATTGATCTATATTTCTGTTTTTGTGCCAGTACCATACTGTCTTGATTATGGTAGCTTTGTAGTATAGTCTGAGGTCCAGGAGCCTGATTTCTCCAGCTCCATTTTTCTTTCTCAAGATCGCTTTGGCTATTTGGGGTCTTCTGGGTTTCCATGCAAATTGTGAAATTTTTTGTTCTAGTTCTGTGAAAAATGCCATTGGTAGTTTGATAGGGATTGCATTGAATCTGTAGATGGCTTTGGGTAGTGTAGTCATTTTCACAATGTTCTTTCTTCCAATCCAATGGTGTATCTCTCCATCTGTTTATATCATCTTTACTTTCTTTCATCAGTGTCTTATAGTTTTCTGCGTACAGGTCTTTTGTCTCCTTAGACAGGTTTATTCCTAGGTATTTTATTCATTTTGTTGCAGTGGTAAGTGGGAGTGTTTCCTTAATTACTGTTTCATATTTTTCACCATTAGTGTATAGGAATGCAAGAGATTTCCATGCATTAATGTTGTATCCTGGTACTTTACCAAATTCATTGATTAGTTCTAGTAGTTTTCTGGTAGCATCTTTAGGATTCTCTATGTGTAGTATCACGTCATCTGCAAACAATGATAGTTTTACTTCCTCTTTTCCGATTTGGATTCCTTTCATTTCTTTTTCTTCTCTGACTACTGTGGTTAAGACTTCCAAAACTATGTTGAATAATAGCTGTGAGAGTGGGTAACCTTGTCTTATTCCTGATGTTACTGGAAATGGTTTCAGTTTTTCACCATTGAGAATGATGTTGGCTGTGGATTTTTCATATATGGCCTTTACTATGTTGAGGTAAGTTCCCTCTATGCCTACTTTCTGGAGGGTTTTTATCATAAATGGGTGTTGAATTTTGTCGAAAGCTTTTTCTGCATCTACTGAGATGATCATATGGTTTTTCTCCTTCAATTTATTAATATGGTTTATCACATCGATTGATTTGCATATACTGAAGAATCCTTGCATTCCTGGGCTAAACCCCACTAGATCATAGTGTATGATCCTTTTAATGTGCTCTTGGATTCTGTTTGCTGGTATTTTGTTGAAGATTTTTGCATCTATGTTCATCAGTGATATTTGCCTATAGTATTTTTTCTTTGTGACATCTTCGTCTAGTTTTGGTATCAGGGTGATGGTGGCCTCGTAGAGTGAGTTTGGGAGTGTTCCTCCCTCTGCTATATTTTGGAAGAGTTTGAGAAGGACAGGTGTTAGCTCTTCTCTAAATGTTTGATAGAATTCGCCTCTGAAGCCATCTGGTCCTGGGCGTGCGTTTGTTGGAAGAATTTTTTTTTTTTTTTGCGGTACGCGGGCCTCTCACTGTTGTGTCCTCTCCCGTTGTGTCACAGTCTCCAGACGCACAGGCTGAGCAGCCATGGCTTACGGGCCTAGCTGCTCCATGGCATGTGGGATTTTCCCAGACCGGGGCACGAACCTGTGTCCCCTGCATCGGCAGGTGGACTCTCAACCACTGCGCCACCAGGGAAGCCCTGTTGGAAGATTTTTAATCACAGTTTCCATTTCAGTGCTTGTGATTGGTCTGTTCATATTTTTTATTTCTTCCTAGTTCAGTCTTGGAAGCCTGTACCTCCCTAAGAATTTGTCCATTTCTTCTAGGTTGTCCATTTTATTGGTATATAGTTGCTTGTAGTAATCTCTCATGATCCTTTGTATTTTTGCAGTGTCAGTTGTTACTTGTCCTTTTTCATTTCTAATTCTGTTGGTTTGAGTCTTCTCCCTTTTTTTCTTGATGAGTCTGGCTAATGGTTTGTCAATTTTGTTTACCTTCTCAAAGAGCCAGCTTTTAGTTTTATTGATCTTTGATATTATTCTCCTTCATTTATTTTTCATTTATTTCTGATCTGACTTTCATGATTTGTTCCTTCTGCTAACTTTTGGGTTTTTTGTTTTTCTTTCTCTAATTTCTTTAGGTGTAAGTTTAGGTTGTTTATTTGAGTTGTTTCTTGTTTCTTCAGGTAGGATTGTATTGCTATAAACTTCCCTCTTAGAACTGCTTTTGCTGCATCCCATAGGTTTTGGGTCATTGTGTTTTCATTGTCATTTGTTTCTAGGTATTTTTTGATTTCCTCTTTTATTTATTCAGTGATCTCTTGATTTAATAAATTAATTTATTCAGTTATTTAGTAGCATATTGTTTAGCCTCCATGTGTTTGTATTTTTTATAGTTTTTTTCCTGTAATTGATATCTAGTCTCATAGCGTTGTTGTCAGAAAAGATACTTGATATGATTTCAATTCTCTTAAATTTACTAAGCCTTTATTTGTGACCCAAGATATAATGTATCCTGGAGAATGTTCCATGAGCACTTAAGAAGAAAGTGTATTCTGTTGTTTTGCGATGGAATATCCTATAAATATCAATTAAGTCCATCTTGTTTAATGTGTCATCTAAAGCTTGTGTTTCCTTATTTATTTTCATTTTGGATGCTCTGTGCATTGGTGAAAGTGGTGTGTTAAAGTCCCCTACTATTATTGTGTTACTGTCAATTTCCCCTTTTATGGCTGTTAACATTTGCCTTATGTATTGAGGTGCTCCTATGTTGGGTGCATAAATATTTACAATTATTATATGTTCTTCTTGGATTGGTCCCTTGATCATTATGTAGTGTCCTTTGTCTCTTGTTACAGTCTTTATTTTAAAGTCTATTTTGTCTGATATGAGAATTGCTACTCCAGCTTTCTTTTGATTTCCATTGGCATGGAATATCTTTTTCCATCCCATCACTTTCATTCTGTATGTGTCCCTAGGTGTGAGGTGGGTCTCTTGTAGACAGCATATATATGGGTATTGTTTTTGTATCCATTCAGCCAGTCTATGTCTTTTGGTTGGAGCATTTAATCCATTTACATATAAAGGTAATTATCGATATGTGTGTTCCTATTACCATTTTCCTAAGAGTTTTGGGTTTAGTTTTGTAGGTCTTTTCCCTCTCTTGTGTTTCCTGCCTAGAAAAGTTCCTTTAGCGTCTGTTGTAAAGCTGGTTTGGTGGTGCTGAATTTTCCTAGCTTTTGCTTGTCTGTAAAGGTTTTAATTTCTTTGTCAAATCTGAATGAGATCCTTGCTCTGTAGAGTAATCTTGGTTGTAGGTTTTTCCCTTTCATCACTTTAAATATGTCCTGCCAGTCCCTTCTGGCTTGCAGAGTTTCTGCTGAAAGATCAGCTGTTAACCTCATGGGGATTCCCTTGTATGTTATTTGTTGCTTTTCCCTTGCTGCTTTTAATATTTTTTCTTTGTATTTAATTTTTTTTTTTTTTTTTTTTGCGGTATGCGGGCCTCTCACTGTTGTGGTCTCTCCCGTTGCGGAGCACAGGCTCCAGATGTGCAGGCTCAGTGGCCATGGCTTACGGGCCTAGCTGCTCCGCGGCATGTGGGATCTTCCCGGACCGGGGCACGAACTCGTGTCCCCTGCATTGGCAGGCGGACTCTCAACCACTGCGCCATGAAGGAAGCCCTGTATTTAATTTTTGATAGTTTGATAAATATGTGTCTTGGCATGTTTCTCCTTGGATTTATCCTGTATGGGATTCTCTGTGTTTCCTGGACTTGATTGACTATTTCCTTTCCCATATTAAGGAAGTTTTCAACTATAATCTCTTCAAATATTTTCTTAGTCCCTTTCTTTTTCTCTTCTTCTGGGACCCCTATAATTCGAACGTTGGTATGTTTAATGTTGTCCCAGACGTCTCTGAGACTGTCCTAAGTTCTTTTCATTCTTTTTTTTTTATTCTGCTTTGCAGTAGTTATTTCTGCTGTTTTGTCTTCCAGGTCACTTATCCGTTCTTCTGCCTCAGTTATTCTGCTCCTTCTAGAGAATTTTTAACTTCATTTCTTGTGTTGTTCATCATTGTTTCTTTGCTCTTTAGTTCTTCTAGGTCCTTGTTAAATGTTTCTTGTGTTTTCTCCATTCTATTTCCAAGGTTTTGGATCATATTTACTATTATTATTATGATTTCTTTCTCAGGTAGACTGCCTATTTCCTCGTCATTTGTTTGGTCTGGTGGGTTTTTACCTTGCTCCTTCATCTGCTGCGTATTTCTCTGTCTTCTCGTTATGCTTAATTACTGTGTTTAGAGTCTCCTTTTTGCAGGCTGCAGGTTCATAGTTCCCATTGTTTCTGGTGTCTGCCCCCAGTGGGTAAAGTTGGTTCAGTGGGTTGTGTAGGCTTCCTGGTGGGGGGAATTGTGCCTGTGTTCTGGTGGATGAGGCTGGATCTTGTCTTTCTGGTGGGCAGGACCATGTCTGGTGGTGTGTTTTGGGGTGTCTGGGAACTTATTATGATTTTAGGCAGCCTCTCTGCTAATGGGTGGGGGTGTGTTCCTGTCTTGCTAGTTGTTTGGTATGGAGTGTCCAGTACTTGAGCTTGCTGGTTGTTGAGCTGGGTCTTAACGTTGAGACGGAGATCTCTGGGAGAGCTCTTGCTGATTGATATTACGTGGGACCGGGAGGTCTCTGGTGGTCCAACGTCCTGAACTTGGCCCTCCCACCTCAGAGACTCAGGCCTGACACCCGGTTGGAGCACCAAGACCCTTTTAGCCACATGGCTCAGAAGAAAAGGGAGAAAAAAGAAAGAAGGAAAAAAATATAATAAAATAAAAAAGGTATTAAAATATTAAAGTAAAAAAATTAAAATGTAGAAAAAAGAAAGAGAGCAACCAAACCAATGAACAAATCCACCAATGATAACAAGCACTAAAAACTATACTAAGATAAACATAAAAATCAGAAACTTGTCAGTTGCATATTGCAAACCCCAAGTGTACAGTTACTCCCAAAGTCCACCACCTCAATTTTGGGATGATTCGCTGTCTATTCAGATATTCCACAGATGCAGCGTACATCAAATTGATTGTGGAGCTTTAATCCTCTGCTCCCGAGGCTGCATGGAGTAGTTTCCCTTTCTCTTCTTCACACAGCTCCTAGAGTTCAGCTTTGGATTTGGCCCCGCCTCTGCATGTCGGCCACCCTCTGGTGTCTGTTGTTCACCCAGACAGGAGGGGGTTAAAGGAGCGGCTGATTAGGGGACTCTGGCTCACTCAGGCTGGGGAGAGGGAGGAGTACGGAATGCGGGACAAGCCTGTGGTGGCAGAGGCCAGTGTGAGGTGGCAACAGTCTGAGGCATGCCATGTGTTCTCCCGGGGAAGTTGTCCCTGGATCACGGGACCCTGGCAGTGGCAGGCTGCACAGGCTCCCAGGAGGGGAGGTATGGATAGTGACCTGTGCTTGCATGCAGGATTCTTGGTGGCTGCAGCAGCCTTAGAGTTTCATGTCCGTCTCTGGCTTCTGCGCTGATAGCCGCAACTCGCGCCTGTCTCTGGAGCTCATTTAGGCGATGCTCTGAATCTCCTCTCCTCGTGCACCCCAAAACAATGGTCTCTTGACTCTTAGGCAGGTCCAGACTTTTTCCCGGACTCCCTCCCGGCTAGCCGTGGTGCACTAGCCCCCTTCAGGCTGTGTTCACGCAGCCAACCCCAGTCCTCTCCCTGGGATCCGACCTCCTACACCTGAGCCTCAGCTCCCAGCCTCCACCTGCCCCGGTGGGTGAGCAGACAAGCGTCTCAGGTTGGTGAGTGCTGGTCAGCACTGATCCTCTGTGCAGGAATCTCTCCACTTTGCTCTCTGCACCCCTGTTGCTGTGCTCTCCTCCGTTGGCTCTGAAGCTTCCCCCACCACACCCCCTGTTTCCACCAGTGCAAGGGCTTCCTAGTGTGTGGAAACTTTTCCTACTTCACAGCTCCCTCCCAGAGGTCCAGGTCCTGTCCCTATTCTTTTGTCTCTGTTTTGTTTTTTTCTTTTGCCCTGCCCAGTTACATGTGGATTTTCTTGCCTTTTGGGAAGTCTGTTATCTTCTGCCAGCTTTCAGTAGGTGTTCTGTAGGAGTTGTTCCACATGTAGATGCATTTTTGATGTATTTGTGGGGAGGATGGTGATCTCCACTTCTTATTCCTCTGCCACCTTAAAGATATATCAGTGTATATCAATGTATATCAGTGTATATCCACTCTTGAAGGAGCTGAATGACCAGCCATTCTGTGCTGTCTTAAAGAATATGTTACTATATATTTTCAGAGTTAAAAGGAAACCTGAATGACTGTCTTATCAATTTTCCATCCTTCAAGTGGAGTCACATATAAGTTAGTTCATACCAATGAGATATTACCCAATTTTGAACTTTCTCTAGCAAAAGCCTTCCTTCTCAATACCCAACTTCTAGTGAATTTAGCAAACCTCACAGTGAGGAAAACCTTCATAAATAACTTCCCTTTCAATCAGGTCCATTTTTTGCTTCTGTCCTGTACAGAGGACAGCTGGTCCAAGTGTGTTTGAGATTCTTGACTTTCTTTTGACCATTTTAACATCTACATTGATTTTGGAGATTTTGTTTTATTCTCCTTTTTTCTTCCTTTTTGTCAAAAGCATTTTGTCATCTGGCTTTTTTATTTTTCTTTAAGTTAAATACATTAATCTTGGTTGGAGAATATTAGGACAGCATTTGAGATAAGTTGAGACCCCCTAGGATGTTTTATATTTGACCTTGGGATTCATTGCTTTATGTGTAGTAATATTTTGAGTTCTTGAAAGTTGCCAGTGATACCTATATCTTACTCTTTTCTTAGTCACATTACTTGATCTTCCCTAATATTTCTCGTAACTACATAACATGTATATAGTTATGATAGTTTTATACATGCTAACCATGTAAGCAGAATATGTATTATCAATATGTATTATCTAAAAATAGATTGATATTTTTCCCTAAAGAACTGTCTGAACTAAATATATTTATAGATTTATAATTCAAGTGATTAAAGGTAGGGATATTGATCTTTAATATGTAAATAGGTTATATTTTACAACAGTAAATAATCAGCAAATTTTAATTTTGTCTATTTTTTATTCAGTTTTAGAATGTAAATGATGCCAAGGAATTTAATCTTAAAATATTGTAATTCATATAGTTGAGGAAAAATATTTTTATGTTGTATAAGGGAATCAAATTTTTATTTTTTTTATAAATTTATTTTTTATTTTATTTATTTTTTGCTGCATTGGGTCTTTGTTGCTGCGTGCGGGCTTTCTCTAGTTGCAGCGAGTGGGGGCTACTCTTCATTGTAGTGCACAGGCCTCTTATTGCAGTGGCTTCTCTTGTTGTGGAGCACGGGCTCTAGGCATGTGGGCTTCAGTAGTTGTGGTGCGTGGGCTCAGTAGTTGTGGCTCACAGGCTCTAGAGCGCAGGCTCAGTAGTTGTGGTGCACGGGCTTAGTTGCTCCGTGGCATGTGGGATCTTCCCAAACCAGGGCTCGAACCCATGTCCCCTGCATTAGCAGGCAGATTCTTAACCACTGCACCACCAGGGAAGCCTGGAATCAAACTTTTTAAAAAAATTATTATACTGTGTCCCACATCTAATAGGATTTTGTTTATTTTATTATTATTTTTTATAAGGGCATAACATTTTGCCATAAAATGGAATTGTTTGGACTGGTTCTTTGGTTTAGAATGATAGGTAATACTGTTTCTCTCTCTGTCTCTTTTTTTTCTCTCTTTACTGTGAGAAGCTGTATCTGATGTTTTATCTGTTTTATCTTGCTATGAAAAGATTCAGTCCATCCAATTAGTTAATTTTTTGAAGCTGACATTATGGCAGCCCATTCATTTGAGTCTCACCCTATAGCTTAAGCAATCAATTCAGTTTGCATGGAAAGGGCATAAGGACAGAGAAGGTTGTGAAAATTCTCACTGAAGGAAGAATAGTGAAGCTGGAATCATCATTTGTCCTGATTCATCTCAGTTTCCTTTAATATGGGAATATTAATGCCCTCTTTCTCTGTTCACTCCAAAACTATGTTTTAAGTTTAAATCCAAATCTAGATTTAGGATTATTTTTTAGTTTTGAAGAGCAGGTCGGCATTTTCCATCTCAGACATCATGTTTATTAGAAATCTAGGCTGTGCCACTTGAGTAGAGGAATTTCTTAACTCCAAAATTTATGAGACTTCTGTCTTTTAGGAGAAAAATATGGGATTTTCTTTCCTTAAAGCATGTTTTTATTGGGACAGCCTGTTTGCCGTTGCAGCTTAAAACTGATCCCCAAAGAGTAAAACCTCAATGAATCATTGGGTTGCTTGCCTTGGAGCAAGGCCAGAAGCAGTACATTTTCAAGATAAACAGTGTTCGGGCTGAAAGAATGGCACAGATTTCTCAGGTGGAGTGTTCTCACTCCCCTTCCGACATGTACTATATTACAGTGTCTTACAGATAAGCCTTGAGGGAAAGCCAGCCTGAAATAACTTTATTTCATGATAGTTATTTCCTGGATATTTTAGCCAAGTTTTCTTGAATAGTCCAGAGAACATGGCTTTGAATTCATTGACACTCACTGGTTGATGCCTGTTTTTATGTTCATCTCCACATTTTAATGAAGCAGGGGCCCTGATACCTGTTTTGTTCATTGCTGTATCCTGACTCCTAGCACAGAGCCTTGCCCAGACCAGGTGCTCGGCACACATTGACTGAATGCATGTTGAATGAATGAATTCAGGTTCACATCAATTGAAATTTGATTATAAACATAAGTCTAGCATGCTGTAAATGCAGCCAAATTATACCAGACTGGAACTTCTGGTCTTTATAATTGGCCATGTTTATGCCTTCTAAATAACCATACTATGGTAGTTATGAGTCGACTCATTCTTGTTTATTCGTCCCTTCATTCATCCAAAAGACATTTATTACCTTGTCCGTGGTTGGCATTTTGCTAGCAATTAAGATAAAGCAATGAGATATATCAGGCCTCTTGGATATATCAAGATGCATGAGGCATTTGCCCGCTGTCCTTGGTCTTGCCATTCTGTATTTGGTTTGTTTAAGGTAAGCACAAAAATATTTACAAAATAAGGTCAATAAGGGAGAGACTGAAATGGTCAGAGTAGGGAGAAATCATGCATTGCTAAGGGATAGAAGGTTTACTGAAGAAGCTAGGACTCAAGGATACATAGGATTTCAGAAGGTAAAATTGGTGACAGAGAGCTTCCCAGTGCCGTATGAGTAGTGTGCATGAGTGTGTGAGTGTGTGTGTGTGTACATTTGAACATTTCACTGGAGAGAAGAGGAATGGGGCAGAAAAAGAGAAACATGTTCCAAGACAAATTAATTTTTTTACCTATGTTAGCACTCTCTCTTACTCTATTCCTATATCTGAGGAGATTGGAGACCCCTGGGGTTAGTGCTTTCGTCTTTGTATTCTCCATGATCCTTTGTCAGTATATGCTCATGGTCAGGTTTCTGGAACTTACAGTGGCTTGTTTGGATTGAGAGTGCCGCTGACTGGTATAATAATGCATTGTTTGGGAGACCAAGATTAGAGACATTTAGTTGCTTCTGCTTGCTCATCTCACCAAAATCAACTATTAATCACAGCCTAGTTCAGTTTTTCTAAGTAAGAGTGTTACACCTGGGGATTATTTGTAGACATTTTCTTAGAGTACAAAAGTATCCTTTAAAGCATTGAGCAGATTTTAACAGAAGATAATGCTTGTGATTTTAAAGTTAATACAGTAACAAGCAAACATCATACATTCCCTGAACTTTCATATGAATAAAGTTTAATTTATTTGCTCATTTTATTCTTTCAAATCAATTTTACTAATGTGTATTCATGGAATCTTGTTGATATTTTCTTTATTATCCAAAACTATACCTTGTTTTCATGCTAAAGTGTCCTCCCCATATTCAGGGACCGATGTGTACAGTGAGTTGTTCTAAATCAGGCATTTATAAAAAGATGATGTGTGTACTTGGTGCAGTCCATATATCCTGTGGAATTATATGAAATCCTACATGCACACAGTCAGTCCTCATTATTCATGGATTCTGTATATGAAAATTTGCCTACTTAATAAAATTTTTTGTAACCTCCAAATCAATACTCATAGTGCTTCTGTAGTCGTTAGCAGACATGCACAGAGCAGCAAAAATTTGAAATTGCCCAACATACACTCCCAGCTGAGGTCCATCAAGGCAACCCTTACCTTCCTGTTTCAGTGCTCAGACTGTAAACGTGCCTTTTTCATAGTCTGTTTGGTGCCATGTTTTTTGTAATTTTGTGCTTTCTATGGGTGATTTTCCTGTTTGAAATGACCCCCAAGCATACTGCTAACGTGTTGTCTCGTGTTTCCAAGAGCAAGAAGGCTGTGCTGTGCCTTATGGAGAAAATATATGTGCCAGATAAGCTTCATTCTGGCATGAGTTATGGTGCTCTGACTGTGGGTTCAATGTTAATGAATCAACAGTATATATTAAATAAGGTGTCTTTAAACAGAAACACATAAAACAAAGTTATGTATTGATTGGTTGATGAAAATGTTGTGTCCAGACGCTCACAGGAACCTAACCCTGCGTTTCCCCTAGTGATGGTTTAGTATTCGCTAATTCAGTGTTCCTGGTGACTGTATAGAACGTAACTCCAGTGAATAACAAGAATTGAGGTGCACATGTCTTTCTGAGGCGAGAGAACGTAATACTCACCAGATTCTCCACGGGGACTGTGGCTCCCTCGAAGCCTAAGAACCCTTGTTTCTCTTTGGGAGTTCTTCCCATTCTGGTATTCTCGGACTAATAGGCCTGCTATGTAGAAACTGGAGCTAGTGTGCTGGTACTGAAGTGTTAAAGAAAGAGAGCAACACAGAGATCCGGAAACTAGAGATCCACATCTCCACGTCTCCACTGACTGAGTAATCTCACCATTACTGACTTTTGTAGTCAGATGGAGCTGGTTTGAATCCTAATTTTTCAGCTTACTAGCTTTGTGATCCTTGGCAAAAATGTTTAACCTCTTTGAGTTTTCTTCTATGTCAAGTAGACACAATAATACCTACCTTGGAAGGTTATTTTAAAGATTAAATTAGAGGATGAGTTTAAAGAACCATGTAAAGTCCCTGGGAACAGTCAAAACCATTATTATAAATGTCATTATGGTACAGTATACACTTAATAGATCATTGTTAGTTTCTCTCTTTTTCTGCTTCCCACTTGGGAATAGCATGAGATCCATTTTCTAATAACTGGATGAATTAAATTAACTCTGGAATTGCCTCTTTCCCGCAATAACTAGTGGAGAAAGCAGGACGTGCTCTCAGGGCTCTGGTTTTCTTCCTGCTGATTTCTCTGGTCCGGAGGGCCACTGCAGTGATGATGGATGACTGGAGCTCTGGGTGGCACTGATGGGGAGCACTGTTTTGGTTACAAAGGGGATAACCATCCCCAACTCCTGACCAAGAATGGAGGGCTCATGCTTCAGTGCTCTCCCAGGTGCCTCTCTCCCAAAGGGAAGATGGGGTGACTGTAGCAGTTCAGAGGCCTGTGAATGACACTCAGATGCCCTCTTCACATCCACCTGAAGGGGACTCTTAGGATTTCACTTTCCTAATTTGAGAACCTGAAACCCCATTTCTCCTTAAGAATGTCTTAGGCTAATTATTTCCCTTAGCATTTCAGAATTCCCCTGACATCTTAAATATGTAAGACAACGTGAGTATGATGACACATCATTGAAGAATGAGGTTTTCTACATTAATGGATTTTCCAGGTGAAACTGGTCCCTTGCTGTGTTTTGCTTTAATAATTTCATAGAACTGGTCATAAGTTGTATTATACACTTTTTTGACATCTTATATGTGTTTAAATAAAGTGGATAATTTAAACTTTTCTTGATTACTTATGAGTGAACTGCTGCACTATGTTATAGAACATAGCAACTCCCTCAGAGCCTGCTAAAGCTAGTAGATGAATTGTCCACATATATTAATAACCTTAGTTTGCTTACTTTGAGTTTTTTTTTAAATGTTGTTGGATTTTTGTTACTAGGTGACATAAGTTGGTGAGGAATGCCAACGTAGTTCACATTCTTGAATGAGTTATGGTAAAAAATGATAAAGAAAGTTCTGATTATTTGCATATCAACACAATCCCAACCATTTGCATCCATATTTGTTTACTAAATATATGGACATTATCATATTTATGAATATAAAGTACTGTAGCATTATTGTAATACATTTGATATTTATATTTAATATATTAATATAACATATTTGAATGGATTAAAATATACACAGGACTTTAATGTATATTTTTCCCTCATTCCTATGAATTCTTGCTCCACATAAGCCAATGAAATAGGCCTAGGATATTTTGTGGCCCGGGATGAAGCTGGTTACTGAGGAGTTTGAAACCTCAAGATAGCCCCACAATATTACTATGAATTGGATGCGTTAGTCATAAATATGTTTCCTCAGAGCACAGTGTTTATATTACAATTCCTGTCTAGTTCTAGGCCTCTGAAGTTGACCCTTAGGCGCCACCATTTTCTGTCTAGAGGTAACATTATACCCAAGGGCTCACAGAATGACCTCACTCCTTTTAGGTCTGGCAAAATTAACCTTTTGTCTGCAATATAATCTCACTCAATTAAAAAAAAACAACAATGGCCAGAATATAAATAAAAACAACAGCAGGCTTTACTCTCCAGTGTGTCTCTTTTGCCCTGGATGGAAATGACCCAACTCAAAGCGCCTGTGCTGATTTACTTACTTTGGTGCTAGCTGAGTGATGCTGGACCTGGCAGGCAAACTTTCAGTTTCTCTGTCCATAACAGCCAAAATGGCCGTCTCTGCATAATTTGAAAACTACAGTCAGTGAAATACAGACAAAGAAATGTGGTTGCTGTGAAATAAAATGACTATCACAAAGGGAGAGATCAAATGTGAGAGAAGGTGCATTTAATGTAAAAAACACAACTGGGTGTCATTCTATTTCAAAGCAACCTAAGTGGAGAGTACAAATATAATGCATGATAATGAGGGTGCCCAATTTTGGAAAGTGGTTTTTAAAATGCTGCTGCAGAATGCTATCTAGAGTCTCTTAGGAAAAAGCAAAATCTCATCAGGGACCTTTTCAAGCATCATTTTCTCCTGTTTTAAATGATCTCACGTGAACTGGCTGTTAGTCGACTTGGCATAACACTCTATTATTCATTATTTTGACCGCTTGCAAAAGGAACAAAAGGCCTGTTATTAGTAATTTGCCAATTGTTGGGAGACTTAATCTAGGTACTTACAGAGCTCTTTGCCTCATGCTTATTTTGTTGTATGAAGTTGTATGATCTGAGGGTATTCACGGCCCCCTCGTGCTCAACTCATATAATCTCTTCTCAAGTGATTAGTGTGGAAGAAATGATTGACTCTGAATACCAGGCCTCTGAGCATATTGAAGAAGCCTTTTCTCCTCACGCAGGAGATTCTGGCTTTGGGGGTAAAGAAGGCTTTTCCTTTTATTTGTGTACAGATTTCTTTCTTCTTCTAAGGGTACAATGAAGATGATTGCATTATTAACAAGGTCATTTGTGACCCACTGAGCACCTCACTGCTTGCTGGATGTGCTGTGTCATATATGGTCCGTGCTATGGTATTACTTTTCAGAAGTCCCCAAATTTCCCTCTAAGGGATTGTAGTCCTATAGGGCAAGTACAGTGCAAGTGACCTAAGAGATAAGTTGCTACCTGGGTGCAGAGGAGGAAGAAATCTCTTTCACAAGGCAACAGGACAGGTTCCATGAAAGAAATGCCATGTGCAAAGATGATGAGTATAATTTCAATATGCAGAAATTGTAAGGGACTTTAGGATGGGGTTTATAGATAACATAAAGAATGTGAGTAAAGTAGCAGAAGAATAGAACATATTTCTCCAGAAGCCTAGCTATCAGAAGCAACCTAATACAGAGTGTCCTAAAAGGATTTTAATTGCTCCTTTTTATGATAGTGCATATTGCCGTGGTTCATATGATGGCGGAGCTTGTGGTCTGGGAACTGTTAGATAGCACCATGTTGACTGATGAATTCTTATAGGTCTTATGCAATGGCTTTGATTTTAATGTACTACCACAGTAATGTCACAGCCGTATTTCATGGTACATGCTAGCTGTGATTGTGCTTGGCCATTTGTCTGATACATAACAACCCTTCTGAAGCTCTGAATCATGATTATGCATATACTTATTTACATACAGTTTATAATGAAAATAAAAAAATGATAGACTACATACAGAATATTTGGGTCTGAATCAAATCTTTTATTTTAATTCATGTTATTTTGGAGTTAAGATTTCTATATTCTAGAAGTAGCTTTATTTTTGAACAGATTGGAGATAAAAAAAGTATTCCAGTGTAAAAAAGCACAGGCTGAGTTGAAAAAGAAAACGACACAAAAAAACCCAGAAAGTTATCCTTTGGGACTGTATTAGAGAATATTTGTAGGAAATACAGTAGGTATTTGGGTATCAGGATCAGATTAAATTTGCAATGAAAAATAAAACATAAAAAATTAACTTCAGAAAGGGAAGCTTATACAGAATATATAAGAAATAGCATGTATTGTCTTTCAGCTATCTTTCCTCTGGACTTGAATGTTTTCAAGACTAGCTTGTAGAATGAAATGAGTTTTATGAAGAATTTGAACAACTCAGCCTTTTTAAGGATACAAATTTCAGTTTAAGTGATCTGCTTTTCTCTTTTTTGGAGAGAGGGCATGCAGGAGTAGGGGAGGGAGAGGGGGATGGATGGAGGGACTGAGGACCTGGTTTGTTACTATCTAATATGGAGCTTCCATTTTGGGCAGTTTCATGCCAATCCCCATCTCTCTTTCCAGCTCTCTGGCTTTGGGCAAGTTTCTTAAATTCCCTACAACTCTATTTCCTCATCTGCAAAATGGAGATAAAATGCCTGTGTGTTAGGGTTGTTGTGACATATTATTACAAATGTAATAATGTACATAAAGTACGTAACTCTGTGTCCAGTATATATTACCCACTCACTCTAGGTATTTATCACATACCCTTTTTGAGCAAGACACTTTGATTTATACCTCTTACTTAATCCTCATAATAGTCCTGTGAATATTATTGACTCTCAATTTACAGGTTAAAATCTTGAAACTTAAGGGACTAAAGTGGTTTTTACAAGTTTAAACAAACCTAAGGGTAATAGCCAGGAGTTCAACTTAGATCTGACAGTTTCAAGCCTGCAAAAGCACCATTGCGTTAAATTCAATCATTCCCTCCCCCTCTCTCTCTCCTCTCCTCTCCATTCCCTTTCCTTCTCTCTGTAGTTCTGATTTCTCCAAGTAGAGTCTTTAAAAAAAAAATGTTCCTCATGATAACACGCAAATTATATGGAATGAAACAATATTTTCATTCCAGTAAGTTGAAAAAATATGATGACATCATTATATCTCCAAACACCATTAATTCCCTTCAAAAATATATCCCATTCTTTATTTTTTATACTCAAGTAATGCATATTAATTGTAGAGACATTAGGAAATATAAATAAAAAATAAATACTCAATATCCAAAGACAATCATAGATAACATTTTAGTGCGTGTCTTCAATTCATACCTATCCATATACTATTTTTCCCTCTTATAGCAGTATCATATTAGAGTTTGATTTATAATGGGCTGTTTTTACTTAATGATCATTCAGAACTATCTTTCCAAATTGGTAAACGTACGTCTACGTAATCATGTCTATCAGCTACATAGCATTCCATCGTATAAAGGTACCTGTTTAAATAATCCTTGTTATTGGATACTTTTTTTTTCCGGTTTTCTACTTTTATAAGCTGTAGACTCTTGCATATACATTTTTGTGCTATTGGCCAATTATATCCTTAGCATAATTCCCTAGAAGTGGGACTTATGGGTTGGTGTTTATACCCTTCTCTGGCTCTTAATGTATATTGCCAAATTCCTTCCCTTAAAGAAAGGATCAAATTATACTCCTCCTAGCAATGTATGAGAATGACCATTTTACACGCCCACACTAATGGTTATCAGGCCTTTTAATCTTTGAGAACTCCATTAGGCAAAAAAATAATGTGACTTTATTGCTTTTCTTTGCATTCCAGTGTCTATCCATTCTATAATAATCACATTTCTAAGACTACTATCTAAACAAAATGTAAATTCATTAGGTCAAAGACAAAATCTCTATATACTTAAATATTTATATCTGACATCTTTCTAAAGTAGAATAAATCCCTAAAGAGGCATTTGAGACACTACTTGGCAGAAAACCATGGATTAACAGTATACAACCTTATTAACATCCTTGAATTTTATTTTAAACCTCAAGCTCATTGTTCTTAGAGCTCATTTGCTAAAGTAATCTCCTCCTGAAAATGACAAACCCTCCACTAGGAAGAATCTCAAATGAAAGGAAAGGAGAAGGTTATGGAAGCTAAGCCTTGGCATCACCTGACTTTTGTGACCAGGTGGGACTTCAGTCTCCTTCAGTCTTTGTCCCTCTGTGGTCAGTGCCAGAGTGGCCAGGGGTATAATGCCGATGTCTCCTCAGGCCTCAGTGGGAAAAAGGGAAAACTATGCAACATATGCTTGATAGGTTTGTTTTGGGGAATATTGAAAGGAATTGATAGTCTGACCCTTCATGAATGTGTGTCCCCCAAAAAAAAGAAAGAGAAAACTTACTAAACAATACATAGCTACTGCTTTGTTTTAAACAAAATTCTTATATTGCCCCACAAAGAAAACATTGGAGTAGTATTGTCTTTCCATATACTCTACATCAGTTTGCCAAATGATTATTTATGCTGTGCAGTTGGGTTACACCATTTACACACACACACACACACACACACACACTCACACGCATCTTACTAGGTGCTGAAAAGTAATGGCCAGCTACCACTAAGAAGATAATGTCTTTAGGGTCCTTAAACAATTAACCTCAATTTGGAAACTAAGCAAGTCTAAGCTATGTTTTGCTAAACATGATTTTTCCACTTAATTTTACCCTTCCTCCATATTATTTAAACCATCATGTAATTTCAAATTTCATACCAAAAATTAATTTATAGTTGAATCAGCAGCACTTTATTTATTAAGAAGCACATATCATTTAAAGAGGCTTCCTTAGAATAGGAAGTTGCATTTAGCTAAATCTAAGGAAACAAAGATAGTCAACTCTTTGTTTGATTATAGCCTGGGATCTCATATTATCCAAGCGCATTCCTTGACCAGACACATTTAACGATTGGTCAAACCAGGTTCAAGAGAAAAGTACTGCTCTGTTATTAAAAGGAAACTTAATGATTGCATCTCCATTGGGAACATTATAAAATCCATAATAAAGTTTACTTTGTGCACTGACCACAGAGTACTTGATCTTGGCATTCCATGGTGCTTCTCATACTTCAAAGGTTGAAAGCACAGTGAAATTTCAGTCAGCAACCTTTGGTTCCATTTCCTGGGAATGAGATAGCTTAAGTCTGTGAATTACTCAAAAAGAATCAAAATGTGAGTGCAATGATAGATGTTGGTGTTTTTTTTTTTTTTTTCCAATGTATATAAAAAGGCACCTTTTCCAAATGCCCCCTGTTTGTGTTCAAAATGAGCTAGAGTAACTCTACAGTATATTCACTGTGAAGGAATCAAGAATTATAAAACACTTAGAATTTATGAAGGAACAAAATATCACAAAACTGTGGAGTGATACCCCAGATTCACTGAATAATCTGAGAAAGGAATGGAAGGAATAATATGAGCTAACACTTATATTGTGCTTATTATGTGCTAGATACTGTTTTTAGTGCTTAGTAGGTATTCTTTCAACCCTCCAGATAGCCCTGTGAGATATTTTATTTGTCCAAGAGATCAGTAAGACACAGAGAGGTTAAATATCTTGCCAGATATCACAGAGCTGGTAAATGGCAGGACTGTAATATGAATTTTCTTGATTTAAGGTGGTACGTCTAGATGGCCAGGTGAAAACCGAGCACTGCTGAGAAGCCCCGAGGAAAAGTGCAGCCTCCACACGAAGTTTTATTATTGGCTTCTGAGGAAGTGGTAAGTTTGCAAATATCATCACACATTTAAATGCTTTAAGAACTAATGTGACAGCTTGACATTTGGGGAAGAAACTGTGCTGGTTTCTAAGGTCTGAGGCTACCACTAAATATCTGGGGAATCTGGGTTAAAACATGTCATTTTCTGGGGCTCAGTTTCTTCTGTGTAAAACAAAAGGGATGGATGATGTGCAAAAAGAGATTCTACAGTTCTTTTATGAGACAGGCACTTAAGCACATTGTGGTCTGGTGGGGAACTCTTTCTGTCCACAGAGACCTCACAGAGGACACAACAGTAGTGTTCTCTGCCATGAAGTGGCTTCAGTGAAAGGACTTGATCGTATTCTGAGATACTTCACGGTCTTTGCCCTCTCTAAATTCTTCACCTATGAAACAGGTTAAAGCAGTAAGGATAGTGGCAATTGTAGGTTCAGAACACAGTGGAGCAAACCCTTCTTGTTTCTCTTGGGGATAAGCTTCAGTGATGGGGTATTGATACTGGCAACAGACACATATTCTTATCTGAAATGCAGATCAAGAGATTGCACCCTTGAGAGCATTCCCTGACAATGGCCTTTCCAGCAGCATGAATCTGCCAATAGAGGCCTGTAGTTAATTTCAATCAGCCGGCTTTGCTGGTATTGCTGCTCCCATTTTAGATTTACAAAGCCATTCTTGATGAAGACAATAAAAGCCCCCTTTTCCTCTTGTGCTGCGTTATGCTCTGACACTTTATCAAAGCACACAGACAGAGGGTTGTTCTTAACCATATATAAAATGGAGCAAGCTCACAAACATGCTTTGATATTGCACTGTGGAAACACCAAGGTTAAAAGGTAAATCTGTGGTGAAACAGTATTGATTAATTGATGTAAGAAAGGTCAGGCTGATCTTTATCTTGCTTGAAAGACTAGTTCTACATGGCAGGTCTGTTGAAATGGTTCCTATGTAAAAAGATTAAAAAAAAAAAGGAAACCTAATGCAAAGACAATGGGGAAATCTCATCAAACAATCACTCAGGAAGTTAAAGCACTAAAACAGGAACTGGAAGGTAGATGTTATTTAGATTTCTGTGTACTTTGAATAGGCTTTCTTGGAAGTACCTTCACCAGTGAAGCAGTTGTAGGAGAAGTAAAGACAGTGATGTAAAGTCTTAGCCCTGCCCCAAGAAGACCAGAAAAGGGGGCTTCATACTCCTCTTTCCAGCAAGGCTGAAATCTGCTGAAGCAGAAGACCTAACTTGTCTGACCTTCAGGTCCTGCCCAGGTTAAAGACTGTTGCATAGTGTTTCTCACAAGAGGCTTCCGTATCGTATCTCCAGGGTCTGGTGGGAAGAGGATGAGGAAGAGGGAATTATCCCCTCCATACCTTGAGATGCACAGACAGCTAAGAACAGCTTGTCCAACCCACTTCTGGCCCAAGAGAGAGAATGAGGTTTCAGAGGTAAAATTTAGGATTTGGAAAAAACAAAGAAACAAAGGAGGAAGGACTAGTGGCTGGGGGGAGAAAGAAAAATATAGGGACCACGAGGACAGGATGCCAATCCTGAATTACAGCACATTTGAATGAAAAGAAGGGCCAGGGGATGGTAGTGGGAGGGGTTGGAAATGGGAATGAATGCTGGAAGTTTTGTCTCATTATGCTCGAATCTGAAAAGACCTTCAGCAAGTGTCTGAACCTGAATAGGTTGGCCTATGATGTAGTCTTAAGCAAACCCAGAAACCTCAGAGGCTCACTATAAATTTATTTTTGGACCTGGGTGATACTCCTGCCTCTTACAGCTATGGTATTGGAACATGTAGCCTTACCACAGCAATGAGGAGATGCCTGAGATTTTTTTTCCAGTGTTATTGAAAAATAATTGACATACATCACTATATAAGTTTAAGGCATACAGCATGATGATTTGATTTACATATATTGTGAAATGATGACCACAATAGGTTCAGCTAACATCCATCTTCACATGAAATGTTTTGAAGGACAAATCTGGAAGTAGATTACATCATCTTTCTTATATCCTACTGTCTTGGATACAGTCACAAAACCTTCAGCTAACTGCAAGGGAGACTGGGAAATATGCCATAAAATGTTACTTGTCTAGGTTTACCTTAGAACACCAGGGATTTAGGTTTTCATAAAGAAAAGTTTCCAAAGACTGCATTGTTAAATATTGGAAGGAGCTACCATGGGATGTTTAGAGAACTTTATTGCTGTTCTCTAAGATACTCAAGGTAGGAGATCGGACTCATTTTTCTGTAAGTTCTATTCTTTATACAATTTTATGCTTCTATAACTATATAGGCTTTTTGTTTGCAAGGGAAAACATGAAAAGTAAGCTAGATATTTGGAATTATTTTCTTATCAAACTGGTTTAATTATCCATGGTTACTTCCTACAAGTAAGTAGGGAAATTTTATGTTAAGAAAGCAGAGACACACACACAAAAAAATGGAATCAAAAATTAAGTGTGTTTTATTCACAGATTTACCCATTTTGTGGCTTAAGGCCAGCATTTTTAATAATAAACAGTTAAAGACATAAATCATAATTTGGTACAAATCCATATGTAAAATATAAGATCTAACCTTAGCATCATAGTCACTGGAATTCTGATAGTCTGTATGTGACACATTTTGCATTTTTGTGTTATTTGCTTCAATGTATGTTAATAGATGGTAATTATATGCTTTTCATTTGGACAGCCCTTATCCAAAAACGATTTAATATTCGCACATCCAGTGGGTCGCGCACAGCTATTGATCATTTGGATCAGAGTTCAGTTTGAACTGCTGCTGGTTAGATTAGAAATTGTAATCATGGTAAAAGATAAATTACAAGGTCTCCGAAGATCAGTTCTGTTTTCAGATTAGATGTACTTTTAGATATGAAACATCAAATAGGGGAGATTAGACAAGGTCTGTGATGGTGTCATTTTGTGGGTTTTCTAAGGAATATATCCAGAGATCCGTGGTACCCTTTCCCCCACTGTATCAGGAATGTGAAATTTATAGGGAATGACATTTTATTACAATAAAGATGGTGAAAAAATTCATAAATTATTTGTGAATTAGAAAAGGATGCTTATTTATATTTTGTAAATATAAATTTTGGTATAATAAATCAAATGCTCTACAATCAAAGTTATGCAATTTTTAATATAGAGAGATTTGGTTTGGATTAGAGGAATCTAAATGAAGATTAATTTAGATGAAGCAAACCTCTGGTGACTTCAATATTAAAAGGATTTTATCTGTGCTTTAAAATATTATTTTTGTCTAATTATAAAAGAAATACATTCTCATTGTAGAAAATTTGGAAAATTCAGAAAACTCTATTCAAGGAAACAAGGAACATTCACATTCATAAATCCAAATGTGTTGCTATTAACATCTTGAAACATCTCGTTCCAACCCTTTTCTTTGAAATTTTTTATGAAATATTTCAAACATACACAAATATAGAAAATGATATAACAAAGCCACACACACATCTACCACCTAGATTTAAATATGTTACCTTTTTGCTATATTTACTTCAGATATCTCTTACTGATAAATACATATATTATAGATATAGATACTCCACTTCGTTCTTCTCCCTCCTTTTTCCAGACTTAACTATTATTGTGACATTTCCATTTTGTAATTTTGCTATTATCATCCATAAACAATATATAAAATTGTTTTTACATTTAAACAGTATATGTCTTAGCAGCAGCAGAAGCATCATGGTGAACACTTAGGAAGTACTTACTGTCTTTCAGGCACTGTCCTGAGGCATAGTACACGAACTAACTGTAGAAGGTGGGTGCTATTATTATCATCCTCATTTTATAAACAAGGACACTGAGTTACAGAGAGGTTAATTAACTTGCTCAAGGTCATACCCCTACTCTTTTCTAACTTGCTTTTTTATGCAACACTGTGTTTTTAGATTTATCCATGTTGATACATATGACCCTAGTTCATTTATTGTAACTGCTGTATAGTATTCTATTATATGAATGTCACAGTTGATTCCCCTACTGATAGAACTTTGAAAATCCTTTATGTATCCCTTATACATATCTGTGAGAGTTTCTTTAGGGGAGTTACATAGAAGTTGAATTACTAGGTTATAAATAATGTACTTTTTAGATTCTATATAATTATAGAAAAATTTATATATTGATCTTATAGCCATCTCATTGCTTTGCTAAACTTTGTTATTAATTCTAGTTATCTGTGTTTTTTCTATGCTGACAGTTATATTTTCTGTGAATAGTGACAGTTTTTTCCTTCTGTTTCAATTTTACATATTTTCTTCTCTTTCCTTCTTCCTCCCTCCCCTCCCCTCCCCTCCCTCCCTCCCTCCCTCCCTCCCTCCCTCCCTTCCTTCCTTCCTCCCTTCCTTCCTTCCTTCCTTCCTTCCTTCCTTCCTTCCTCTCTGTCTCTGTCTCTTCTTTCTTCTCTTACTAGACCAAGGCACCTAGTTCAATGTGGAGGAGGGGTGGTGATAGAGATAATAGTTGTCTGTTTCCTAATTTTAAAGAGAATGCCTTATTAAGTGTGTGTTTGTTGCTGGTTTGCAGTAAGTACTCCTTAGATTGAGGAAGCTTCCTCTGTTTTTAGCTTGTTAAGAGATTGGTTAGATTTTATTGAATGCTTCTCTGTGCCGTTTGAGAGGATTATATGGTTTTTCTCTTTTAATCTCTTAATGTGGAAATTATATTAGTACAATTTCTAAATTTTAATAATCTATGTATTCCTAGAACAATATTTAGTCATGATATATTACTTGTCATGACATTGTTGATATTGTTTTCTAACATTCCATTTAGGGTTTTTACATCTGTATTAAAAATAAGATTTGTCTATGATTTTCCTTTTATGAATTATCTTATACATTGTTGATATCAAAGTTTTTAGCTTTATAAAATGAGTTGGAACTTGGTTATTTTTAAAAAATTTCTTCAGAACAGTGTGCGTAATGTTAAAATTATATGTCCCTTTAAGTTGTGGTAGAACTTGCCTATAAAACTGTTAGGGTAAGGTTTTGGGGGAGTTAATAGTGGAAATTTTTAATTACTGATTCTATTTGTTAAATGGTTATAAAGTTATTAAGGTTTTCTATTTATTATTGAGTTTACCATGGTAAGTTATATAGTTTTCTAGTTAATTTGCTATTTTGTCTCAGTTTTCCAATTTATTGGCAGGGAATTTTTCATAGCATCCCCTTTTTGATTTGAAAAAGCTTTACCATCCTTTTCTTCCCTTTTTATTCCTAACGTTGATATGTCTTTTTTCTTTTATTCTTAATTAATTTTGCCAAAGGATTGTCTGTATTTTTTATTCTTAGATATGGCAGTCCTCTAAGAACCTCTTTGTAGGATTAAAAAACCTCTTTAGATATGGTGAACAGAGGCTTGACTTAAGCCTCCAAAAGAGTCATAGCTGCTGTCCATTCACATTACTGAGGAAGTTCACAAACCCAGAGCCCTTAGAGTGAAGGAGGGGCTTCATACTACAAACATCTCAGGGTGGCAGATCTCCCAATCCACATACCCTCTGCAGTGTGACCTCCCCCATCTAGGGGATGCTCCCCCATCAAGAAATGGAGTTTATTTCTTGGTTCCCTTGAACCTGGGTGGGCTCTGTGAATGCTTTAACCAATAGAATATGCTAGAAGTGTCCTTGTGCCAGTTCTAGGTATACCTTTTAACTAGCCTAGCAGCTTCTTTCTGGCTTCTTGGAAGCTAGTGAAGGGGTGAGAAATGTGACTATCCTAAGACCACCATACTATGAAAACTAAAAAACAGAAAGAGAGAGGAAGACCAAGGAGTACCAAGGTGCCAGGCCTGTGAATGAAAAGCCATCGTGGATGTCCAGCCCAGTCAAGCTTTTAGATGACTCCAGCCCTAGCTCTATCTGACTACAAAGCATGGTAGACTCTAAGCAAGAACTACCCATTGGAGCCCATTCAATTATAGAAATGTGAGCAATAATAATTATGTGTTCTTCTAAACTTCGTAATTTAGGGGTTGTTTGTTACACAGCCATAGTTACCTGGAATAAGTATCAGTTGTGAGAATCTTCTCTCTCAGCCTTCCATCAAAAAATCTCCCATCTTTAACAGGATAAATATGTATATATAAATAGAGATACACAAATCATTAAGAGATTATTGTATATCAGCTCCGAGGTAATACTGTTCTCCAAAGGACCCAGAATGCCACTGTGGTACCCTTCTCAAAGTTGGACCATATGGACATTGGGTGATAAATGGAGTGCCCACCTCACAGAGGGCCCAGTGAGTCTGAAATTATCCCATACATATTTTCTGAGTTTCTTTTGTATCAGAGTCAATATGTATTGTTTAAAGCTGATAAATCAACTAATAGATGTAAATATATTACCTAGTGCTATAAAAGTGTCTTATTTAAAGGTGTAAAGAATGTAATAACTAAGATCAAAGGGAAAAGAGGGCAGCTGCAAGGAAATAGAATGATAGGAATTTCTTCATCATTTACAACAGGAAGTAAAGAATAATTAAAGAAATAGAAGATTAAGCTAGTTATATGTTGTTAGATTAAGAATAAGAGCTAATATTCACATAGTGCTTACCAGGCTCTGTTATAACTGCCTTGTGAAAATTAACTCATTTAATCTTTACAACAGTCCTTTGATGTAAGTATTATTACTTGTCCTCATTTTATAGATGAGGAAACAGTCAGAGAAAGGTTAAATATAATTAGCCCAAAGTCACATAGAAAGGATACAAATAGTTGTAATGGTAGCCACTACAAGAAGCCAAAACAGACTACAAATCTCAAATCAGGTTGTTGGTTTCTGGGTGCAATAATTCTGGCAGTCAGACAGTTTTGTCTGGAGACTCTTGAGTCTGCATAGTCTCCAGCCTTACTCTTCCTTTCCTGATAATTTGAAGCCAACATCCGAGACATAACGCACAGACTACTGTTCATTTCTTATGGGAGAGGACATGTGTCTCTCTCTGCATTTTCAGACTGCTCCATGTTGTAGGATGGAGAATTCGTTAGGGCTGAAGAGCGGGAGTCCTGATGTCCATTTTGGAAGAGGAGACTGGAGAAATAACTCCTTTGGTGTGGGGGGCAGCAAAATAAAGCAATGGTGATATCAAACTATGTTGAATTTGTAGCCACACATCCATCACCGCCCTGTGGGGAATTTTTCTCTTTCCTCCTAGAGTTTTAAAAAAAACTTCATAGTTAGAGTGAAGTAAATTCTTTGATCCCTGTCCCTGACATTAAAACAGTAAAAAATAATATGCTCAGGTGCTAATCCATGAGTTGATCTTTTAGATGCCTCTCTAATTGAAGTAAGAAGGATATTAACCCTGGGAAAAGTGTCATGGGCAGCAAAACATTCTTGGCTTTGCAGCTCACGGGATGAGTTGTACCAATCATAGCTTTTTTTTTTTTCCTCAATATTGTTTAATGTAATGGAAGCCAAAGGAACCTACCAACCCAGTGTGCTTTTTCAACACATTAACTCAGCCAGTAGAATTAATTTCAAGTTCATTTCTGCATGGATCATTTACAGTGTTAATTTGTGAGTTTGCACGGTGACTGATTTTTTTTTTCCTTTTTTTGCATAACAGGTGTTGGTCACAAAGTGAGTTAATTAATTTTGCCAATTAATTGTTGCTATACTTCTCTTTCTCTTTTTTTTTTTTTTCTAAAGCAATGGCTGTTTTTTGTCATCACTTGTTGGACTAGATCAGGTGCTCCTCTGTGGTTTTTTAAACACCTCTGTGCACACAGCTACTTTGGCAAGTCAGGAATCAAACTGACAGCCTGTTGGAAAGGCATATCCTGTCAAAAGTCTAAAGAGACACAGAGTGACAGTTCCCAGGCTCAACTGCAAGGCCTGCCTCTCAGTCTTCTTTGGCTGGCTAGGAGCTTGGCTGATGCAGGGCTCCAGTGCCAGATAGCAGAGGGCCTGAAGTAACAAAAAACAAGGCCCAGCGAGGTAATTGGGACTGACAGCACATTTACTTATCCCACAGGCATCTCTGCAAGCTGCAGCCACATTTAATACAGCCTATGAGAGTCTGAGCACACGCACACTTTTTGCTCTCTCCCTGCTACTTTCATTATTCTTATTTTATATTTTTGGCATAGGTTTCTTAATCCACTCTTTCTCTAGATTATCTAATGTAATCTGACGAGTGGTATAGAAATTTTTTTTCCCTCTTGTGTTATAACTCATCATGAACCATCAAGGCAGGAAACACACCTAGAAATCCAAATTCAATTAGATCTGAAGAAGTGAAAGTCCTACTGTGTATCTTTGGGGATCATTCACAATCCATGTTTTCAGCTGCTGTTATTGGTGTACCTGTTGCTAAATGAGAAGGGCAGACTTGAAACTTTGGTTCAGGTTCTTCAAACTTTGGAGTTAACTGGGGACTTATAATCTACTCAAAGGTGAAGATATCAGATCTCAAAAATAAAGGGCAAGAATGATCTTTCAGAGGGAGTGGTCTGGATAAAGAACAGTGCTATTTATACCAGTAGTAGCGAGTAGGTCACACAGGATTGACTCTCCATATACTCCCCCCAAACCCTTCTCTGTGGAGGTAGTTTAGAATTCAGTAAATTTCCAGAAAGACAGATGTATTAGTCCATTCTGGCTGCTGTAACAAAATACCACAGGCTGGGTAACTTATAAGCAACAGAAATTTATTTCTCACTTTGCTGGTGGCTGGGAAGTCCAAGATCAAGGCTTTGGCAGATTCGGTGTCTGGTGAGAGCCTGCTTCTTTAGACAGCTGCCTTTTTTTTTTTTTTTTAATTTATTTATTTATTTTTATTTATTTTTGGCTGTGTTGGCTCTTCGTTTCTGCGCGAGGGCCTTCCCTAGTTGTGGTGAGCGGGGGCCACTCTTCATCGTGGTGCACGGGCCTCTCACTGTCGCGGCCTCTCTTGTTGTGGAGCACAGGCTCCAGATGCGCAGGATCAGTAGTTGTGGCTCACGGGCCCAGTTGCCCCGCGGCATGTGAGATCTTCCCGGACCAGGGCTCAACCCGTGTCCCCTGCATTGGCAGGCGGATTCCCAACCACTGTGCCACCAGGGAAGCCCCAGACAGCTGTCTTTTTAATGTAACCTCACATGGGAGAGAGGGGAAGGATCCCTCTGGGGTTTCTTTTATAAGGATACTAATTTCATCCATTAAGGCTCTGCCTAATACCTAATACCATCACTTTGTGGGTTAGGATTTCAGCATATAAATTATGGGGTGACGTAAACATTCAGTCCATTGCAACAGGTTTCCTGGATCACCCAGATTTGTTTTGGTAAGTTAAGGCTTATTTTTACCCATCAAAATATATGATGAGTCAGAATCCAGGACTGGGTCTTAAACAGAAATATGGAGCCCCAGGAATGTTGGAATCTGATTTTTTTAAAAGGAGAGTAGCCTAGAGTAGTGGGAGTCACAGATTCCTAGTTCTGTTGAGGACAAAATTAATGCCAGAAAAAATAAGCTATCTGCCACAAACATGGCTGCTGACCTTTAGAATGGTGAAGGAAAGTTTGGGGAATCTACTTGGCATTTAGATGCCTATGCCAAAAGAGGGCCATCTAGACTTTTTCTTGCCTGAATCTGGAACTCTTGTAGCACTTTATTCAACAGCCATTTCCTTTACTTCTTCCTTGCCACAGTAAGTTTATTTGGTTTAGTAACCAGGTGGCTGTGGCCAGTAGGAGAGTCTGAGCCCTTTCCAGTTCTCAGGGAGTGAATCTTGATAAGTCTAAATTTTGTCATGGTAAGTCCAGCCACCTTGACAGTGATTAGCTTCAGAATGAGACGTGCAATGTAATTCTGGCCGCTGAGGATACTTCAGTTGATAGCGCTTGAGAGAAAGATTTTTTTGATCCTTAGAATAGATGCAAAAGGAAGTTCAGTTGCTTATTGTCTCTGGTTGAAGCTGGGTGAGGAGGTGACACTGGATCTTCTGAATCTATCCTATAATTTTGAGAGGAGCTAGCCAAAGGACCAGGCAGCATGTTGAAGATGGCATAGGGCACAAACAGAAAGAAGCCGTTACCTTGTGGATTTCACTGAAGAGCCAAATAACCAGCTCCTTAACCGCTCTGCCTCCCAGCCTATTGTGACAGCAGATAAAAAATTTTTTGACTTTTACTGGGATTTTCTTTATCTTTTGATCAAAACTGATACAGTATCATTGTAGATAAGTTTTATGTTCCATTGTTAGAATCAAATCAGAAACCTACACATGTAATCACTGGTCTGTTGTCTTGCTAATTAATCCTCTGGATACTGGTCTAGAGATATTCACTCATTTATGGATTCATTTAGTAAACGGTTATTGAGCCTTTGCCCTGGACCAAGCACTGGGGATGAAGCCACGGACCAAATCAATATTGTTCCTACTTTCATGGAATTTATAATAGAGCAGGAAGTAGAGATGCTGAATGCGTATAGTTAGAACAAAATTGTAGATTCAATGATGCCTTTACCTGAAGATCAGCATCTACCTTTGCAGGATGTATGTATGCTTAGTCACATCTGGAGGCCATGACAACCTGGTCTCCCTGTGATCAAACTGCAGTGGTTACGGGGCTTCACAGATAGAGCTGCAGGATTATAAGGTGAGACTGGCCAGCAGGCACTCTGTGCTCTACACTTTTTCCTAGACATTTTAGTAAGTCACATCATGTTCCATCTTTGCCCTTTAGATTGGTTCATTGGTAGTAAAAAATGAAAATTAGAATATATTAATATAAGCATATAAATGTAGTTCCCAGTAAATAGTATGTAAGTACAGGAATATTTACCTCTCATTATTCCTATTTAGTATTTGGGAGAGATGGTGAGCCAGATTTTAAGGAGGTGGTATCCTTCACTAGTCAGACTTTTCTTTCTGAGATTTTCCCACTTACGGTCTCTTTTCTTTCATTCTGCAAATATTTATTCTTTACTTTGCCCTGGGGATGCAGTGAATAAATCAATGAATAAACATTGATTTCATTTCATCCTTGAAGAGCTTTGTTGTAAGTTTAGAGTACAGGCTTGGGAGACAAGCAGCAGGTCTTGAACACTGGCTGTGCCACTTATTAATTGTGAGGCCTTCAGTAAGTTGCGAGATCTGTTTGACTTCAGACCCTTTGTATACAAAATTGTCGATAATTATCGTATCCATCACATAGGCATGTATGGGGATTAAATGAGATAATGCAGGTAAATCATCTGGTTGAGTGTCTGACACAGGGTATTGTTCAGTAAATCATAACCACACTCAGAGATTAGGCATATGCATAAGCAACTCTAACACAAGCTAGAAAGCAGTAAGGCCATAAGAGCTAGAGGGAAAATGCTGCATGAAATCAGAGGAAGGAGTCTCTGGGAAGAGGAAAGGGAGCCACTTCAAGGAGGAGGTGCCATTTGACCTGCGTTAACTCAGTGCTGCCTTAAAATTTGGCCTGAAATTTCCCTCTGTTTTAATTAACCTTCAGTTAGAGTGCACTCTAGCTTTTCCAGGGGCAGACTCCATCTCAGTGAGGGCCGGATAACTTTCCTTTATTCTCTGATAGTATGACTGACTCCAAGCAGTTACTCCCTGAAAGCAGGAGCAGAGACAGGAATAAGACAGGGCAGTTCATTCCTACTGCTAGAAAAATATCACTTATTTGTCTCAGAGATTGCTCTACCGATAGTGCCAGAACGAAATCCTGTGATTTCAAAGAGCTGTATGACATTAAACAGATATTTTTGTTTTCCTGACCTTAATTCACTGCTATTTAAAAAGAGACAGTTGGACTTCACAATCTACAGAGGAGATCCAGTGGTGAGGGCTGAATTGGATACGGTTCATAACGTACTCAGCACAGTGCTTTGAATAGAGGGGACACTCGAAAGGCATCATTTAAATATTTATAATCATAGATCCTGTAAGTCTTACTTATTAGTTTGCTGTTGCTGCTATAACAAATTACCATAAACTTAGTGGCCTTAAACAACTCGAATTTAACATCCTGCATTTCTGAAGATCAGAAGTCCAACATGGGTCTCACCAGGCTGAAATCACTGTGTTGACAGGCTGCTGTGTTCCTTTCTGGAGATTCTAGAGGTGGATCTGTTTTCTGCTCATTCAAGTTATTGGCAGGATTCAGTCCCTTGTGGTTGTGGGGGTGAAATCCCTTTGTCCTGTTGGCTGTCAGTTGAGGGCTGTTCACAGCTTCCAGATGCCACCCGTATTCCTTGGCTCTTGGCTCCCTTCCTGTGTCTTCAAAGCCAGCAGTGGTGGGTTGAGTCCTTCCCCTGCTGGGAATCTCTCTTCCTTCTGTCTCATCTTCAACTCAGCCTAGAAAAGCTCTCTGTTTATGAGTACTGATGAGATTAGATTGGAACCACCCAGGTAATCCAGGATATTCTCTCTATCTCAAGGTGTGTGCTCTTAATGATACTTACAAGGTCCCTTGGTCACAAAGGTAACATTCACAGGTTTTGAGTGATTAGGGAGTGGATATCTTTGTGGGGGGGCATTATTCTGGCTCCCACACTTATCTTTCACATTCAGGAAAATACATTATAATCAGGCCTTTTAATTTTTTATCTTAGAGTTCTTATCCTCTGATTCATTTTCTATCCCCAACTCATCCAACATTTCAACAGATCTCTGTTTCCATGAAGCAATCTTGAGAGCCACTCCTTTTTTCATGCGTGAATACTTTCTTTATTGTAATTTTTTCTCTCCTCTCCCTTCAAACCAATGATTTTCATACCTACCCAATCTGCTATTACAACCATCATTTTCATATCTGTTATGTTTAGCTTTTGTCCCTACTTTTCTATCAATTGACTTTGTTACCATCCAAATTTTCTCTCTTTTCGTCAGTGTATGGCTTCTGCATCCTGGGTTCTTAGAGACAATGATTACTTTAAGGCTTTAGAGAAGTGGGTTGAAAGGAAGAAGAGAAATGCAATAATTTGGGAAAATTTATGTTTTCCAGCAATATATTTTATTACTGAAGTTTTCATTTTCATATTTATTAGATTTTTAATTATAAAATTAATACCTGGGACTTCCCTGGTGGCGCAGTGGTTAAGAATCCGCCTGCCAATGCAGGGGACACGGGCTTGAGCCCTGGTCTGGGAAGATCCCACGTGCCACAGAGCAACTAAGCCCGTGTGCCACAACTACTGAAGCCCACACACTCCCAGAGCCTGTGCTCAACAAGAGAAGCCACCACAATGAGAAGCCCATGCACCACAGCAAAGAGTAGCCCCCGCTCTCTGAAACTAGAGGAAGCCTGCGTGCAGCAACGTAGACCCAACACAGCCAAAAATAAATTAAAAAAAAATACCTGTTCATTCTAACAGTGGATACAATATTAAATGTATAATAAAATAGGTAATAACTAGGCCTTAACCCTAGTAATCCCATGCCTGGTTAGTGAAAGTTAACAGCTTGTGTATCCCATGTATCTTTCCATCCCTTTCTCCATGCTTATATTACATATACAAATAAATAGAAACTTTTCATTTTCATTTGCTGTAATGGGTTGAATTGTATCCCTTCAAAATCCATATGTTGAAGTCCTAACCCATAGTACCTCAGAATGTGATCTTATTTGGAAATAGAGTCATTGCAGATGTAATTAGTTAAGATGAGGTCATTAGAGAGGGCCCTAATCCAATATGACTGGTGTCCTTATAAAAAGGGGAAATTTGAACACAGAAACATGCATACAGGGAGAATGCCACGTGAAGGTCAAGGCAGAGAGTAGGGTGATGCTTCTACAAGCCAAGGAGCACCAGAGATTGCCAGGAAAGAACCAGAAGCTAGGGAAGAGGCCTAGAACAGATTTTCTCTCACACAGTTCACAGAAGGAACCAACCCTGCCAATACCTTGGTCTTGGACTTCCAGTCTCCAGAGCAATGAGACAATACATTTCTGTTGTTTAAGCTACTCTGTGATACTTGGTTACAGCAGCCCTAGCAAACTAATACATCTGCTTTATGAATGTGGGCTCATATTTTACAAGTAATTTCGTGATGTGCTTTGTTCACTTAACAACACATCATGAACATCTTTTTAGGTGGCATATTTTAAAACAAGGGTATTTTCATGCTCTGGACAGGAATGTCAAATGGGCCCGGAGCTGCTCAAGGCTCCTTTTCTCAATCAGGATGGGATCTGGTAAGCAGTATAAGTCATTAAATAGTTTCCTTTGTGGGAAGTGGACCAACCTGGGTGCTGGCATAGCAGGTGGGGACTCAGAGTAGCCCCTTACAATCTAACTCCTGCAGTCCCCTCATGCACCAGCACAGAACTGGACTCAAAAAGGAAAAAAAAATTTCCCTCATACTCGTTATGCATATGTGATACCACAACATAAGCACTGGCTGAACAGATAGGTCCCTGTTAAATTTTTAGGGAAAACAATGTCAAACAAATAATGAAACACATGTGAAGACTTAAGTAGCTTTGATACTCTAGGAATTCCTCTGACTTTTTGCTACTTCAAGTAAAACCAAGCCACCATGCTGAGAATGCAGGACTCCACTGGTGAAGATGCATTAGTCTCTTTAGCTGAGGGATTCTTAACCTGGGGGAATTAAAACCTCATGTAAGTAAGTGGCTGAGGAATTTATCCTTATGTATGTTTTTAAGATGAGTGCAGGTGTGCAGGGAGTGGAGCGAGGATGGTTTGTATCCCCAGGGGAAACGGTAATGTCTATAGCCAGTTTCTACTAACCATAATTTCCATGGTGTCTAAATAATGATCAAATTTTGAGTGAATTCTAGGCCACAGCAAATAGAACACTGCTCCCAGGGCATTTTATATGCCTTCTAGGGCCAGCCTTCCAGAAATCTTAAAAGTGTGTATGGCAAGTAGCATGCCAGGAATTCTCTACATATTCATGCCATTCTTGGAGTGATTTATCCATGAAATGAAGCAGCAATGGAAAGCTAGGCAGATATTGCTTCCTTTTAAGGTCACTGGTTCATAGCAAAGCACACGGTGTATGGAGATTGAAATAGGAGGGTTTATTTAGGGAGAAGACATTATGCTTATTTTGCTAATCTATCAGGTAATATTTTGTTTTGCCCAAAAATGGTAGGAATTTTGTCCTACTGAGTTGTCAGCAAAATATGAGAATATCTAAGAATATTCTCACCTTGAGTTGTATTTCTTAAGTTGATGTTTAATTATTTTGACATTTCTGTTTACATTTCAGCTTTAAATTTATTTTATCTTTCAGACTTTTCTAAATCCCAAGTATAGCTTTAGGCCATAATAATCACTTCATTAACAGAATGGGCTCATTACTGGTCAATGTTTTGTTTAAGATATTAAAGGATATCTTTTAAATAGTAGCATAACAGCTCCTGTGATAATACATACTTGGCCACATGAGCAGAATAAAATGAAATTAGATGATTATATTTAATTAAATCAAGCTATAGGCCCACACCAAACAAACAAAACGTGATAACTTTATTTCTCTATTTTAATTTCCTTGGGGTCTTGTATGTGGGAGATAATTTATTATATGGGGCCTTCAGACTGATGCTTGTGGCTTCTGAACCATAGTTCTGGTTTCCTATAGGGAAAGGGAGAAGGGTGATTACCTTTTAAGGAGAATAGTGCCAAGGGGCTAAGAGAGCACAGGTGCATCTATGCCTGAGCCAAACTAAATCTTTTTCAGCCTGAAGATTTTCAAAATCTGGGTTTATGTTGATTTTCTTTTGTATATCATCAACCTATAATGATGGGAAAACAAAAGACGCATAATAATTTGTGCAGTGGTAGTCCTTATTTGTCTCCAAAATTATATAACTGTATAATTTTTACTTCTTAGCTCACTTAGCCTATGGAGATGTTATTTCATGAACAGTGCTAAGGAAATTTAAGAGAAATTTTGGCATAAGGACAATTATAAGGAACCAGTTCAACTATTTTGCATGGTGCTTAGAATTCGAGAGTGGCACATGAGCCACAAATGCAATTTTGGGTTGATTAAAAATTTGCCAAACCCTGAAAGAAAAGAAAATTCTTTCCATAGATAACTATAGATATGAAGGCACGTATATGAGTGCAATGGTGTGAAAGAAACTTTTAAGGAAAGGAATTCTATTTTGCCTTAGAAGATAATGAGAGGACCCAGTGGTATAAATCTGTAGTCAGAAAATTTGAGACTGTCACATTATTCATCTTTCCATTTCCCAGAATATTTTATTCCCTTTACTTATTCCTTAAAAGTAGAATGAGGATGAAATAGGGGCAAGTGCCAAGGAAGAGAGATACTTGGATTTCATCTTTTCCAAGATTACTTATAATATTCTCTGCTTTCTGCTTTATACTAAAATAATTAATTATAAAAATAATATTAGGGAGAATGTAACATCCCAGTAAATAATAGCTTTCTCTTCCTAATCCATGAATATTAGTTAATATAAGCTAATGGCTATACAATATATATAAAATATATAATAGAAGTTTATTTTTCTTTTGTTTCATAGTCTGGTATGGTTCAACATGGGGCTCTGTTCCATGTGGTCACTCAGGAAACCAGACTCATTCCCTTGTGTGGCTCCACTATATTCTAGGACCTTGTTGTCCTCTGCATTCAGCTACACATGTGGGGAAAGGAAGAGAATGTGGAGAAAGCATATCCACTCTCAACTGCATTGCCCCAGTGGTGATGCATGTCACTTCTACCTACATTTCATTGTCTGGAATCAGTCCAGTGATGCTGTCTAACTACAGGGGGGCTGGGAAATATAGTCTGGTGGTGGAGCCAGAAGAAGAAGAAGAGAACTCTCTGCCATAATATGCAATAATTTTCAAATATAAGGAAATAAGATAGGTTCGATGCTAAAAGCAGTATAAAACATATTAATATTTACATTCGTATAGTGCTTATTATCATGCATACCAAGTTTCTTTGTACCATAGATTCATTCACTTATTTATGCAACAAATGTTTATTGAGTGCCTACTATGTGCCACTTTGCTAGACACTTCGTAGTATGGTGGTGAGCCAGATAGCCATAGTCCCTGAATTTATCAAGTTATCAGTTTAGTGGTAGAGACATATATGCTAATTAATGTTTCATTTCAAAATATCCAGAGGCAATTTTGCAGTACTTCTGGGTAGTACAATGCCACATAAAGAATGTTTATTGTTTCCCTTCAAGTCTGTCTTCGTCATGTCTCATAATAATTTCTTAGTTATTTAATTAATATGCGTTTATCTGTCAGGTATAATAATTTTCAGAGTATCTAGTGAATCCTAGTATCTATTCCCTAGAGATGGTTAGTGGAAATGTAGGGCTGTCTTTATTCAGATTTGGGTTTGAACCAATTCTATCATTTTATAACCCTTGATAAGTGTTTTTAAATGAAAATCCTTTTATTCCATTCCTTTTGTACTTTTACCATGAAGATATTTTTAAAAAATTCCTATTTTGCAACTTGGGCCTCTCCTCCAGCAGAACTACCTCGAGAGGTGAGTAACTTGAATTGCTGGAACAGCCTAGTAGAAGTTCTGGTGGAGAGGTGGTGAGAAGAGAGTCTGTCTGGGAATGGGCTGACTAGCCTCTCACCCCAGGACAGGCTCTCAGAAACCTCAGGTTGCTGACTCTGCCCTGGACACAACCAGCCACAACCCCCTTAGGTAAGATCTTCCCGAGGAATGCCCCAGCATGAGAAGGGGTTCAGTGCATTTTTCCACAGCCTTTGATTATACTACGTTTCACTGATTACACTATCAGAACAGGGAAGGCTATAGTAGGCCAGTTAGAAACACAAGTTCGGGAATGTCCTAGTGGTTCAAGTATCTGGTGCCTTTTATTTTTGGAGGCACACAGATATGAAAAGGCATCCTTATGTAACTATGCCATGTGAGAAAGATTGCAGTTTCTCACAGACTCTTCCTGAATGTGTCCTGGCTCCCCAGGGCTGAGAGGGTTGGGGATGGCAGTGGGGGCAGCTGTAATCTTGAGTTCAAGATTAATTGAAGAGCCACTGGTCTCATTTGAGGCTACTTGATCTCCCTGGAGGCCCCAGCAGCCTGGGGGTGAAATTGAAATCTATGGAGATTGCTAGAGAATGTTCTCTCAAAAAATTCTCAAAAAAGAATCTAAATTTACAGTAATTCTTTCAGAAGAAAAATAATCCCAAGGGCCTTTGATCTTTCCCTGTGTACAATTGTAACCCCTATGAAATTAAAAAAAATCTTGACTATTAAGAATTCAGTGACCCCAGACTTTGCTGATGTTCACAGCTGACACTGAGTTCAAGCAAAATAACCAAACCTTAGAAAAAAGAAGGCACAAATGACCTCAGCATGGAGCTGACCCCCCTTTTTCCAGAAAAGAAGCCAGAAATGATTGAAACTCTAGTCTAACTATTAACATTTCATTATGAGCTTTCCTCTCTGACATATGGGAAATATCATTTATGAGTAGATGCCAGTCCATAAGGAATGAAACAGACTGTGGAATATTAAAGGGATAAGACTATGTCTGGTATTAATTGACATATTTTTGAGATACATCTCAGCTCCAGAGAAATAATTTCTTTCTGTAGCTTCTAGAGTTGCAGTCACTTTTATTATGCTATGGGTATATGGGTATACTGACACACACACACACACACACACACACACACACACACTACAATTTATTTAAGTTATGGAAATGGAAAATTCAGTATTTGGGTGTTTGAAAGGTGCTTCCAGTGAAAAAGTTAAATTTCTTAGGTATTTCTTAGGTAATTTGGGGAAAATCGATCACATGACAAATTGTTTCATACAGCTTGCCAACTTGCAACTACTTTTGTCAGAAATTAAATGATAAAACTTTTCAATTGGAATTTTTGTCTTGCTGAAAAGGATTCCCCATTTTCTATTTGTGAACAGCAGCCCTTTTTCAAATCTAAAGTAAAATTCAGAATAAAGCCCTTCTGAGGGTGAAGAGACTAAATATTATTTGGCATAAATATAGTTGCTGTTCTTGTTCAAACATAGAATATTAAAACAAATATTTGTCCAATATTTCTGGGCCCCTAAAATTGTGAGTTTTTCTCAGGCTATAGATTATCACCATCAGCAGCAGCAATTGGGGCATAAAGGAGAAAAAAATAGAGGGGGGCAAACAGATGGTTTGTTATTTTTTGTGTTCTTAACTTTTTCTTTAGCAGAATTGACTACTCTTTGACTTCTTGAGTGATTTCTCTTTTATGGAGACACACATTACATGATTCTAATCTTAGAAATTTTATGACTTAAGATAGTTTTTAGGAATTTGCTGTAGCCATTCTTCTTAGTAGATGAGTACTGTACATGGTTCTTTAGAAGATACTTCATAGAAAAATAATTCTGATATGTTTGTTCTATGGTGTATGATGTATGTATGTGAAGTGTGTGTGTGTATGTGTGTATTGCATGTGTGTGCAGTTTCCATGGGCTAAAACCCAGAAGTGGAACATATAATTTTTATTTACTCGTGTTTAATGTCTGCCAGGGGGATGACCAAATCTTCTAAATTATGAACTCTTGTCTGTAAGTTAAAAACATTTGTCAAAGATTGTAGAGCTTTTTATCAAATGCTCCAATATGTAGGCTTTTTGCTTAGCTGATTAGTCATCTGAAAATCTAGTCAGGAAGGTCATCTATCATAATCTCTGCGGGTGGGCCTGAATATGAGACTTGTCCCTCCATCTGGCAGTCTCTTGCCCCCAGATTCAGGTAGGGTTATCCATTTTCAACAAGCTTCTTGGAGGAGGCAGTGGAGTAGGGTCTGGATTCAGAGCTGAAGACTTGGTTTTGAGAATTGCATCAACATTTTTATTATTTGTATATTTTAAAAAGCATATTTACTTTTTGTCATTTAATAGCTTCTAATCTTTTTTTTTAACTTTTTTTTTTTTGCGGTACGTGGGCCTCTCACTGTTGTGGCTTCTCCCGTTGCGGAGCACAGGCTCCGGACGCGCAGGCTCAGCGGCCATGGCTCACGGGCCCAGCCGCTCCGCGGCATGTGGGGTCCTCCCGGACCGGGGCACGAACCCGTTCCCCTGCATCGGCAGGCGGACTCTCAACCACTGCGCCACCAGGGAAGCCCTTCTAATCTTTTTATAAATCATGGATAATGATAACCTACTGTACACAGTTTTATCAGGAGTAAATAAAAAAAGGGGCAAACTACGTTCTTATAAAGTTCTCAAGAGATGCTAGGTGTTACTTTTTGTTTCAGAATTTAAAATCACATGTTCCACTTGCCCTGTTCTTCAGTTCCTATTTATCCAGTGAACAGAGATATTGAATCTCTACTAAGTGTCAGATCCTGGGCAGGTACTAGGGTGGGGTGATCACACCTGGAGGTCCTACCTGGAGCTAATAGCTCAATGGGAAATCTGACTTTAAAGAAATACATTAACAACTGTGTAATCATGCCTGGTGATAAAAGCTGAGGTGGAAGAGTACTCATTTCTAGAAGAAAGTATAATGGAGATTGAATTTGGATTATAGGTCAGGCAGGGCCTGCTTGAAGAATTGACAGCCACTTGATGTTGGATTTTAAGGAAAAGCTGTGTAGGTGAAGAGGGGGTCAATATGTCTTCTCAGCAGGGAGTAGCTGTAGGGCTGGAGTAGGGCTGTTACTCTGGGGTGGGAAACAAGGCAAGTGTGCTGAAGGAGTTGAGTGATGGCCAGTGTGACTGGAGGGTAGAGAACTGGGGATGGGGGTGGGATGAATGATGGAGGATAAGGCTGGAAAGGCAGGCATGGGCTACACCTTATAAAGATTTGTGTTTTATTGCGAATTTGGTTGGATGCCATTAAAGTGTTTGGAGCAGGTGAGTGGCATGAGTTGATTTATGTTTTAAAGAGTGTAGACCCAAAGTAATAAGCCATATCATGAGCCATGCCTTTAATAACTCTTGATGACTTATAAAAATATACTCATCATAAACATTCAAACAATTTACAAAAGTACATAAAGGAAGGCAAAATTCATTGTAGTCAGTTACACTAATTGGCTCAATCAGTTCCCTATTATGACTTTTAGCTGTTTCTGATTTTTTGCTAACATACTGAAGTGGTGGGCGCCCCTGTACATAGATATATTTCATATATGTGATTATCTCATTAAAGCAAATGTTGAAAAGGGAAAATGCTGGATTAAAGAATTTGTACATTTTATATTTTCATGCATATTGCCAGTCATTTAGAATTCACTTTAGAGAATCATGTGAAGAAGAATCAGAATTTTTTTTTTCTAAATGAATAGCCAGTTGTCTTATTCACTGCAAAAATAGGCTGGGATTTTAAAGCAACACAAACACTAATTTTACTCTGCAAACTTAAGGCTGGTTTCTCTCATTCCTTTGTTTTATCTGTGTACATGTCAGTTTCTCTTACTGGACCGTAAACTCCTTTTAGTGATAGAAATGGTTGTATTGGGCCACAGAAGCTTCTCTTCCAGCTGGGCTGTTTACAAGCTGCAGGACCAAAGACAATGGGCTATTACAGTAGCTGTAATTTAGCTTTAAAATACTCTAGTGTGGACGATAATGTGTGTGAGTGAGTGTAAATTAGTTTTAATTCATGCCTAGTTAATATTTGAAGTAACTTAATCCAGAGTACACATCAGAAGGCTGCTTAGTTAGCATTTGAAAGACTCTAATCAGGACTTCACTTTCTGAAGGCCATGGGTATAAACCTTCAACTACTGCTATCTCAATCTACATTAGAGGGTTTTCAATGAACGTAAGAACTGCTGGAAATTTTATTTCATTGGTGAAACATGTAGTGTGCCAGATATGTGGGTTAGTTGGGAAACTTGTGTAGACCCTTGGCATCTCCACCCTTGCTGCACAATTAGAGGCACTGTGGCTCCAAATATCTTCTGTGTCTTCTGTTCAAACCTGGTGCACCTGATCCAAACAGAAACTCAGCTGAATTCTGCTTCTGTGTGATTGTGTCACCACTTGCCCCATGTGGCTGTTTCTTTGGTGGGTGTAAGTTGCATGGAGCTGGGACAGGACCAAGCTTCCAAGGATAGGTTTACGTTGCTGAAGTCGGCCTGAGATTTGCTTTCTTTGTACCATACAGTACCCTGGAACAAGACTATGGGGGAGAAGCCCTGCTGTCTTCCAGATACCCACCAAAGGGAATTTGCTAGATGTGCGGGCCAGTTCACATCACTAGGAAGGCCCGGAAGTCACTTTTTTCCCCTCTTTTTACAAAAATGTTCAGCCAAGGGACTTTCAGTGATTCCTCCTAACTGCTGGGTCCCCTTGAGCAGCCTCTGGGCTGAATTGAGGTTGGTCACAAACTTTCCCCGTGCCCATACCTTTCTCAAGATAAAAAGCTCATACCCAAAATAGTGGCAGATAGTGCAAATATTACTACAGGTTTTCATGGGGAGATGAGGAGACTGTCAAATTACAGGCAAAGCTTAAGAAAACCTCCCTTTGGATTCTTTGTTCTCTCTCCCCAGTCTCATCTCTCCTCCCCCACCTTCCAGTTTTCCATGTACTGTTTCTTTTCTTTCCATTTCCCCCCTTTTATAAAGCCTCTAGAATCTCATTTGCTTATAGTCCACGCCCTTGCAGCAAAACAAAATTTTTGCTCATCTATGCTGCTGGCACTACTGAGGTCTCCGAGTTATACACAAGGAGGGCTGGATCCATTCCCTTTATAAACCCTCCAGCAAGAAGTCTCCAGCAAGAAGGATGGTGCATTCCTCACTTAGGGCATGTTTTCCCCAGAATCCTGCTTCATGGCTGCTTGGCCCTCCACGATGCACTCATGTTGCCTCTATCCATCTTAGGGTAGCTAATGTCTTTTAAACAATGTTGAAACAGAATAAGGCAAATACTGCAGGGGTGTGTCCCAGGGAAAGGAAGTGTTCCCCAGAGCACATTGAGTCTGCATTCCATTTCCTTCAGACTGGTGTCAGCAAACAATACCGAGTGTGAAAAAGACATTTTGGACCATGTTTACAGGGCCCTTGGATGCACTTCTCGTTTTAGAGGTATGAGCTTAAGTGTTGTTAAAATCTTACTATTAGCACATGGAGGCCATGGTGCTTCAGGCGTGCGCTAGTGTAGGTCTGTAAGGAAATGACCCAGCTCTGAATCTTCTCTCCTTGAAAACTGTGTGATGTGCTTTCAACACCCCCAAGCCTCAGACACTCACTATTCACAGAAAGAGCTTATGCTTCTCATGAAGTGCTTTAAGGTTTGCACTTCGATTATAAGTGCTACCTTTCTTGACCACTTCGGTTATTTTTGATCCTCTTAACCCTGTAAGGTGGATAGTATGTAATATGGAAAGGGAATATGGTCTAATGGTTAAGGGAAAAGGGTAATAGTCCTTATTCTGTTACTAGCCAGCTCTGTACCTTTTGGTAATTATAAACTTCTCTAGATCTTAGTTGCTTATCTGGTAAATGGGTATAATAACAACACTTACCTTATAGCATGTTAGTGAAATACAAATGAGATAACGTACATAAACTGTCTGGTATGTAGTTTAATAAATATTAGTTATCATCCTCCCCATCATCCAAGATTATAGAGTTTGAAAGTGGGGCAGCTGGGATTCAAACCCAGACTTAACCTTCCAAGCTTCTGAATGATCATGTTTTATAACAAAGATAACAGGTAACCAGAGTTAACATTCTATATTGAGCTCTAAAAGTACTTGCTAGAGGGACTTCCCTGTCGGTCCAGTGGTTAAAGACTTTGCCTTCTAATGCGGGGGGTGCGGGTTCGATCGCTGGTTGGGGAGATAAGATCCCACATGCCGCATGGCCAAAAACCAAAACATAAAACAGAAGCAATATTGTAACAAGTTCAATAAAGACTTTAAAATGGTCCACATCAAAAAAAAGTCTTAAAGAAAAAATACTTGCTAGGAACTATTCTAAGCACTATACATAGTAACCTCTTTTATAGTCATGCCAACCCTATGGGATTGGTACAGTTATTACCATTATCCACATTTGAAGATGAAGAAACTGAGAGGTTAAGTGACTTGCTCAAGATTCCTGGTGACAGTAGTGAGCCTGCCATCTGACCCAAGAGTGCAGGCTCGTAACCACTATGCAGTGCTCTCAATCACTGTGTGCATATGACCTGACACTATTTTTCAGAAGTCCTTCCTAAGTATTTATGGCCTCAATCAGTGTATTGAGGGTTCCAGTGCCTGAGCCAAGTAAGCACACCTGCAAAGCTGGCTGGGAGGGTGCGCCCGAGTTCTATTAGCAAACAGAATGAATTTATCCTCCTATTGCAAGAAGGAATGCTGGGAAATTCATGGAACATAAGTTCAGTCCAGAGGTGGTGACTGTCAGAGAAAGACAATTTTGAGTAAAGTTACTGAGTCAAGTAACCAGATTGCTCCCTGACTCAGCTGCTTCATGGCTGATGCCTGACTGGAGGCCATAAAAAACAATGATATTAATAGTTTTTATTTATCACAGCTCCATATGAATTATCTATCATGACAATCATTTGAAGTAGGTATTATGTTAATATCCATTTTTCAGATGAGAAATCTGAGGTACAAAAAACTTTAAAAATGTGCCTATGACCATCACAATGCTGGTAATGATGAAGTGATGGTATAAATCTCAACTCACAGACTCCAGGGCCTACCCCACTTCTGTGGATATGACTTTGTCACAGTGAAGCCACACGGACTGGCAGGAGGCATTGGAGCAGCCATGCCACGAGGGATGCTGCTTTTCCTAGCAGGGGCCCCAGGGAATTTTCTGAGAGAAAATTCCCTGGAAGTTGGGAAGATTTGTATACTCTGAGGTCTTATCAGTAAGAGAAGTAACTAAATAGGGCTGAATAAAGTGATCCCGTTGGTCCTCTTCTGTCCCAAGAAGGTGTGGCTTGAGGAAACTCTCGGAGAACAATTGAGTCAGAGGCTCTGCAAGAAAGGTCACTGTTGTCTTCCTTGAGAAGGCCATGCCATTAGTAAATGAAGCACTTTAAAGAAGTGTTTTGTAATTGGTTTTGTAATTTGCTCTAGTTTGAGTGAAAACAGTTTTCTGAGAATAGAAGAGTCATAATGGAGGTCCTGATATCTTTTGTAAGTGGGAAATGGTAATAATTGAGTGATGTGGCTGGATGGTTATGTTTCTTTTCTCCGGGTCTTCATTCTGACTTAAGTGAGGGTTGTTTTTAATTATTAAGATAATGCCAGACCAAGTGGGCTAGCCCTAGCATGGTCCTTAATAATTCTATCAGAAAAACTTGGAATCATTTGCTTCTTGTGATTTCACGTCAAATAAACCTTTACCCACAGGCGTTTTAAATGATATAGTTTAGCTCCAAGACCTACATATAGTGTTTTCTTTATGCTAAATTAGTTTGCTTAAGGCCTCCAAGATAGGTAAAGTGAAAAGCATTGCTCCCAAGAATCAAACCAACACAGCCATTTAAAACCTAATAAAAGTGTATTTGGCTAAGAGAATGAATAGGATCTCATTATTCCAGTGAAAGTATAGTTTGTGTTTTATTTCACTTAGCTCTGCCTTTCTATGAGTCATAAATAAGAAATGCCAAGTAATAAATACAGTATACAAAATGCGTTTTAATAATCCTAAAGTGTTTCATTACTGTGGCTATAATCTGGAAATGTAAATTATGGCTGATACTCTAGCCCTCATTTATCGACTTCAGAGGTTCTGGTTTTGCTGCTAAAATACTATAGGATCATGCTAACTGTTTACAGAATAAATTAACTTAGTATGGCTAAATGGAATTTCCTTTTTGAATATCTAAAAGATAATATCGAAATCTTCAAGGAATATATCATGATATCTAATGTTGTATGGTTTTGAATTTTTTTTTTTGAAAATGAAAACAATCTGTACTTCAAGGTATTAAATTGTAAATTTACCCAAGAGAAACCAAACAGCTGTTTTCAATAATGCAGGTAAATTCCAGTCATGGGAAAATCTCTGTGACTGCCTGAGCTGTTGGAAAAGTCTTGTGCATTCAACAGGCCATGGGACTAACAGAAAAACCCCTTATACAACCTGTACCCAACCCATTGTTCTTGTTTTGTTTTGTTTTCTGTTCTGCATATTTACCTTCAATTCCAATGAGTCTGGAATTTAGGATATTTAGTGCTCCGGGAATAAACAATATAGCCCTGTGTGTTTGTACTACTGCCTTGCTGTTGATCTGCAATGCCCTTTCTAAAACTCCATGCAGCCATCCCCTCCTTCAAGTCCTAGACCAAAGGCCACCTTTTCCATGAGGTACTTTAGCTCAGTGGTTGACCCCTTCTCTGAAAGTCCTTTCTAAGTGGTTTACTTATATTTACATGTAACAGACATCACATCAATCTTTATTTTTGATTTATGAAATTTTATTTTTGATTTATGATTTATTTTTGATTTATCACACAATTCTGATCTTTCAAACTAGACTGTAATTTCTGTGAGGGCAAGGATCTTAAACTTACATACGTGTCCCAAATTGCTTAGCAAGTGCTTTATGTGCACTTGGGATTCAATGAATATTTGAATAAATTAACATTGAATATATAAATGAGTGGGTTTCTAACAAACTGGTCTAGTCCAGTAGATCATTTGTTCATACCTGAGCAGCTTCTTGTTTTGCTGCTATAAATGACCTAGGTTTCTGCCAGCTATTAATGGAGTTAAATTAACATGAGAAATGGATTGTTGTACTTTTGAAAGGACATCATATAATTTTCTTGGAATTTGCTTAATAATGTTTGTGCCTTATGTTTTCAGTATATGTTTCACTCCTATCATTAAAAAGGTTATGAATGTATGTGTATGTGTATTTTTTTTCCAGGGTAGATTAGTAACTTTTATTATTCCTCATCCTCGTCCCACAGTACTCTGCTTTAACCCAAGAGGACTAGAGCCTCATTTTCCCTCTTACTGGGAAAAAAGTGGGGATAACTTTAAATCCATAGCTACATCCTCGGATCATGGTGGCCAATGCTTTTTCTAATAATACTGTCCTTCTCTCCTAGAATGCTCCTCATGATCCACATTGATCCAAGTCTACCATTTTATCTATGAACCAGCTCAAAAGTTACCTCTGCCTAAATGCCTTACCTGACCAGTTCAACTCCAGCCTGTTTACCTGTTTACACAAAGTTCCTTCAGTATTTATGTGTGATGTGTACTATATTATTTCAACATTCAGAAGTTTACTTATTCATTCAGCAAATATTTACTACATTCAAGCCCAGTGTTATGCAATGCAAAGTTGCAAAGGTGCCTCAGACACATCATGTCTTCAAGAAATGTATAGTATTTAGAAGGAAAGCATACACATATCTGGTAGTATTAGTGAGTACCACAGGTAGTAGTAATAAGTACCACAAAAAAGGTACAGACAGAATAATACAGGAGCTCAGAGGAAAGAGAATCTATTTTAAGCTGAGGCTTCTTGGATTAGGTTGCCGTTTGAATGGGGCCTTAATGGGCAGATAGAATTTGAACACCTGTTAACTTATTGCTTTGTGATATTTCCATTGTAGACTACATAGCATATCTACATGAATAGCATCGGCTTTTTCCTCACTGAAGACTTCAGTGAGGAATCAGCAAGGCTTTGCGGTGCTCTCAAAGAAAATATACTCCACAGAGCATGTCTGAGAAATGAAGATTATACCTGCAGTCACATAGGGAAGAAGAATGTGGGTTTTACATCACACATTCAAAGAGCACTTTTTTTTTTTTTTCCTTTGTGGTACGCGGGCCTCTCACTGCTGTGGCCTCTCCCGTTGCGGAGCACAGGCCCCAGACATGCAGGCCCAGCGGCCACGGCCCACGGGCCCAGCCGCCCCGCGGCACGCGGGATCCTCCCGGTCTGAGGCACGAACCCGCGCCCCCGCATCAGCAGGCGGACCCCCAACCACCGCGCCACCAGTAGAGCCCCCAAAGAGCATCTTTTAACCCCTCCACTCCCCTACTCCATTTATGTTTCCCCTGTCTCTCTCCTCAGCCTGGAGATGGGAGGTCCCTTCTCCGAAAGTGCTCTCCTCTGATGTGAGAGCTTTGCCAGCTCTAGCCTCCCACCCTTGCATCTGCTGGGTGGTTTTCCCTGCTGCTTTCCCCTGTCTCCCCTTCTCATGAAGCACTGTTGATCTCCTTTGAATGCTTCCACCCACTACTTAATGCTAAACAAAGGCCATTATTATAAGGACAGGATTTTACTGCTCTCAGTGTTTATCAACATACACCCTCCTCCAAGTTCAATGAGACATTATAAATGACAAAATTTTTGGTCATACTATAATTACTTTATGTGCCTGTTCCATCTCTCGGTTGCATTCTAACTCCCTCAGGGGTGGGCCACATCTTCTGATTCTTTGACTGCCCTCTCTTCCTTCGTTCCTGCACCTGGTATGGTGCTGTCTGCACCGTAGGCTGAGCAGGAGAAGCAAAGCTTCTTCCCTCACCGGGCAGGGCCCTGGGCTCAGGCACCACCCTGCCAAGTGAAGCAGAAGCTGCAACTAAGTGGTGTTTCTGCCATTAAGATAATAGCTGAGGCCTCAGTCCCCAGGAGTAGGGTTTGCTTCTGTTGACACAAGAGACCGTTGGAAGCAGAAGCTTTTTCTGGCATCTCGGAGAGTGGAACAAGGCTTGAGTGTGATGTGACCCTCTGCATCCCCTGGGAATTATCATGAAGGAACTAAAGACTAAGGAAGGTGAGATAAGGACACATTCTTCTCTGTCCCTACGGTGTCATCCAGTGTTAGCCACAGCTAACATTTATTATGGCAATTTGACCCTGCCAGATCCAAAAAGAAAGCATTGTGACAAATCTTATTCATTAATTCCAGTGGTCCATGCTGACACGTGGCATGCAAATAGTTCCACCATCACTGTCAACATTTATTTCTATATGTTATATTTTATGGACATAATAAATGTACATATGGTTGTTTCCCTCTTTATGGTCTAATTGCTATAAATAACCTGGAGCTCTTTTAACTGTATTGAACCATCATGTATTACAAGATTGTTTATTCCTGTCTTCTGAAGAAACACATGGAATTAAAAAAATTCTGGAAGTGAGAGTCCAGCGTTTGATGAAATGAATACTGTAAATATATCCTAGGCACAACATTAGCAACTTATAAAAAACATATATCTTGGACTCTAGCCACATAGGGAAAAGAAAATGTTTACCAGTTGATGATTACTCCTGGATTAAAACGTATTTGAATGTTAAGGACGAAATTAAAACCATTGAAACTAGTTTTACCACACAGCGTTAGAGGAAACTATAGGAAATACTCTTTAAAAACTGTTTGTTTTTACACATTTTTAAGAATACAGATATGGGAGGGCCAAGGGCAGCTCTAGACCTTTAGCCCCCAGCAACAAACAAACAAACAAAAGAAAAGTGAGCAAGGGGACAGTGGTTTGAGGGTAGAAGTATTTAGGAGTCTAGTTTTTCACAAAACAAGCAAAAACAAAATGAAAAACCCTACTCCTGGGGACTGAGGCCTCAGCTATTATGTCAGTTAGTTAAAAATCTGACGGAGCTGTGTGTCAGGCACATCTTAGATGCACAACAATGCAGTACGGAGCCAAAGGGTTCTCAGTGGTCATAGAGCATAAGGGCCACCAAACACTAGACATGATATGATTTACAAAGCTAATTCTTGGCAAAGTGACAGCTAATATTTATGCCTTCCAGCTATTAACCTGGTGCTCTTTTGGTCCTTGTTCTCTAATATCCATTTGAGCATTTCTGGTGTCCAGAAGCCATTTTTAGAATGATCATTTTTGGAATAAAAGTTGTGACGTTTGGAAAGTTTTGCTTCATTGTTCGTAAATTTTACCTGCCTATGAGAACTCAAGTATTGTCTTTCTGCCTGTAAAAGAACTATACTATGTTTTCTCCCTCTTTTATACAATTAGCATTCAGATATTTGTGTTGAAAGCAATGACAGGATTGAGGTATCATTAGGTAGACTTTGGCTTGGGGATTCAGAAATACCCAGATTCAGTCGGCGCTCCTCCTGTGTGTGGAGTCTCTGAGGAGATAAACATACAGGGAGAGAGAGCAGAGAACTACTTTATTATTAGCTTGGCTTTTTGCCAAAACGCTATTGAAAGCCCTAAAAATTTGGTCCACAGGCCTAATGGGAACTTCATTGTCTCTCAAGCCCTAAATCCAAATCCTACAACTGGTGAACCAGAGGTGGAGGAGATGAGGGCACCAGAGTGTAAAAAGGGAGGAGAATTGGCATGGGGCAGTGCTGGGGAGCAATGGTGCTGTTTTTTGTTTTTTTTTTTAACGCTCAGACTGCTCTGGAAATACTGTGTTGCTAAGTTGTGTTATGTCGCTGTCTTTACTCCTTCTCTTTCCTCTTCCTGGAACGCACTCCTCACCTCTCTTTACCTGCCCAACATGGGCATGTTCTTTAAGACTATGCTCAGACATCATCTCTACTGAGAATTCTCCCCTGAACACCTGGACTGAAGTGACCGTTCTGTCTCCATCTCCAGTATTAGCCTTTTTGTACTAAAAGTTCAGAAATTTGTACATTATATGAAATTTATCTACTTTTATGTTTGTAGATATACTTTCAGTTTCTTGAAAGCAGGGACCATATTTTATGCATCTGTATCTAGCATGGTATTTGGCACCCGGGAAGACTTTAATAAACATTTAAAGGACCTAGTTGGTAAGTGAGATAAGCAATGAAAATACTCAAATTTGCAGTTTCTAATACCTTTTCCACATACTGTTGTCAAGTTGGCTCCCATAAATTTATGGACTCTAAATGTAGATTTTTATATTTACTCTCCTCTTATCTTTCAAGATTTTAAAAAAAGAATTCTGTCATTATTCCTCCAGTTATGATCTAAGCAAGTTGAGAAGGCATGCCTTCTTGACTTGATATAAGCTGTTGCTATAGAAATATTGATTAGTACAGGGTCAGGAAAAGATAGAGCCTAGTTATTTCTATGGGGGGGCTTTCCTTATGTTAGTGTGACTCTATTTATGAACACCGTCTGCATCCACCTTTCTGTACTATCTCCTCATTCACATTTACAACTTCATTTATAAGGATTCCATTCATTCTTTTATTAATTCATTCAATAACCATTTATTAAACACCTACTAAGTGCCAGGCGCTATTCTAGGACCTATGGCTACAGCAAGGAGCAAAAACAAGTCACTGCTTTCATGGGGTTATATTCTAGGAGCAGGGAGATAATAATGTGTTTATTAAATAAGAAAAATTAAGCAAGATAATTAGAATAAGAAAGGAGGGAGAGGTGGAAACCTGCTCTTTTATATGGCAGTCAGGGAAAACTTCTTTTAAGTAAAGATGTGAAGGAGATGAGGAACCAGCCATCTGAATCTCTCCAGGAAGCATTTTCTGCATAAGGGCCCTGGGAAGGTAGTGTGTTGGTGTATTCAGGGACTCACAAAGAGGCTTGAAAGTTTGTAAAAATCCAGACAAACCATATCTAGGATCTTCTTCATTTTTCACTTAGCAACTTTATCAAAGAAGAAATAAAATGAGTGGTTGGTGTGTGCTTATGGAGCCGATGCTGGCTCTCTCGGTTTTCTCTGGGGCTCTCCTTGTAGCTGGTGACTCTGCCATCTATCACCTAGTCCCCAGGCTGAAAGATTCAGCCTCAGTCCATCCCTTCTGGTGATCTCTTCCATCCAATAGTTGCAAAACTGGCCATGAAGACTTCCATCTGTCCCCGGTTATGACTCTTGTAGCAGCAGCTTTTATCATTTCTCATGTGGGGCACCACAGTAATTTCCTAACCAGTTCTCTACTTCATGATAGAGTGGCTCATCTAAAATGAAGTCTGACTGTTTCACTTTTCTGCTGGAAACGCCTCAGTTGTTCCCCACTGTGGACAGGACACAGTGCAAGTTCCTTTTGCATTTCCTTCCAGGATGTCATCCAGCCTCGTGGCTGATCCCACCTGTATTGGGCTTGTCACATTCAGAACACTGAACAGCTTGTCCCTCCCAGTACCTGCTACCTTTTTTTGTCCCCCACCTCCATGTCTTTCCTTAATGTTGTCCTTTGACTGGTATGTCATCTCAGCTGCCGTGAGAATTAAATGAGATAATACATATAGAGCACATGGGAGAGAGCTGGCACATCTTCCATGCTCCGCGGTTGTTGGCTCTGAGGGAGTATTGCTCAGTGGTTAAAGGGGAAGATCCTGAAGCCCAAACTACCTGCGTTTAGAATGTTATAGAAGCCACAACATCCTTGTCTTAGTTTTCCTCTTCTGTCAAAAGGAGATAATCGTAGTGCCTATCTCATAGATTGTTATGAAGATTAAATGCAAAATGCTTAGAGTCATGCTCCAGAACAGTAAGTTCTCAGTAGTATATATTAGTTACTGTTATGGTTAATCTTTGAGATTTGCATCAGGTATTGACTCCTCTACCTGTCTCTTTTTAAGCTGAATTATTGTTGGCTCTTCTTCTTCATTGCTTATATAGCACCAACTTCTTTCATGCATTTATTCCTTCACTCACCCTATAAACCTTTTCAGAGCTCCTATCAGAAGTCATGGCTCCTCAGAGAAGAGGAAACACACATAAGACTAACTTCAAGGAAATCCCAGTCTAGCGGAGAAGACTAACCCACTGATGTGATACAAGCAATGTGACAAGTGCAGTGATGGAATGCATGCCCAGAAATGTAAACAATAACAAGACCTGATCATTACAAATGGGCATCAAAATTCCCACCCCTACTTTATTGTGCTTGTCTTCTAGTCTGACAGTGGGAATTAAGGAAAGGTCCTTCATTTTCTGTTTGGCTGTACTTTTCCAAGCAACCCTTTTAGATTTTGACTCTCCTTTTAGTTTTACCAGTGGTCTTCACCTTTCCTTTTCTCATCAGGTTCATTCTATGTACTGAGGGGTCACAAACTCAACTGTGTATGGGGGGCCAGTAATGTGTAAATGAGGGAAGCAGGTGTGGTGGGGACAGAGGGGCATGTTTATGCCAGGTGTACAAGGACAAGCAGTTGAACTCCTTTCAGCTAGCTGTTATCATGAGGAAAGGCAGACAAATTATCCAATATTTTAAAATAACCCAGAAGTCCAGATTTTAGGTGAAAGCTCCTAGTTCTTAAAATGAATTTCATTCATTAAAACAAAACCAAAAACACTATATGGGTCAAACAAAACAAGTTTATGAGCTGGGAATTGTCTTTAGGGTTTCAAGTTGGTAAGTTCAGATGAATATTTCCTTTTTCCTCCCAATTTTTATTATGAAAAATTTCAAACCTACAAAAACAGTTGAAAGACTTGTATAATGAACGTGCATTATACAAGTACCTATTGATATATCTATATTCAACAACTGTCCACATTTAAATCTTTTTCTCTCTTCCTCCAAGACCTTTCTTGGGTATCAGTTTTTAATGAACCATTTGAAATGCGTTGCAGACATTCTGACACTTCACACCTTAGTTCAGACTACATCTCTCAACAATAAGACGTTCTTTTACTTAATGACAGTATATTAACATTAACATTAATTTGATTATACACTTAGTGTGTAATTCTTATAGCGAATTCTTACTTAACATGCACAATGGTCTTTCTCCTTCTCAACTGACGTGTTTCCTTGAACCAGGTGTACCCTTCTATTGCCACTAAGGTAAAAACCTCATTCCTCCTAATTTATGGGGAAGTAATATCTATTTGTGTCTTGACGTCATGATCTACCTCTATTTTTTTTTCCTCTTCCCAATTGTTTCCTCCAGAGAATCACTAGCTTCCTTGTCCATGATTAGTTTTTCTTTTAGTGACCTTTCCTTTCTTCCATAGTACTTGTTTTTACTATTTTATCTGAACTTGTTTTCTCCATGTTCTTTTCAGATTTCACCTGTTCACTGAACAGGTCCATTAAAATATTTTGCTTGTTTATGTGCTTGGTTTTTCTTTGTTTAAATGTCAACATCTTAAGGAAAGAAATACAACTTAGATGAATGTTTCAAAGGATGCATGTAAAGAGAAAACTCTTGGCTAATTTCATTGTGTCAGTACTGATTAGAGTGAGAATATTTGAGAAGGTCTAAATGGCCATAAAAACGTTACTCTCAGTGAACAAATGGAAATGTATCCATTTCAGAAGAGGAGACTTGACTCATTACTTGCACATCCCCACATGTATTAGATGAAGTGCCTAAATAATGTCTTTCCCCGAACTGTTATAATTGTATGTCTATTGGTGCTTGAATAACAGGCTCTTCAGTTAGATTATAGAAGAATGCCGATGTTATCAGAAAGGGCCTTGCTCATTGGGTTGTTATGCTGTGGACCACATATAGAGAGAGCTGAACGAAAAATAATTAGAAGTTGACTGGTATCAGATAATGCTTATGAAAGCACTGATACTATATCTAACACATGGCAAGCATTCCATAACTGTTAGTTTCTTCAGCTCCCAAAAGAATTTTTTTTATTGCTTTGACAATGCAGTAATAATTAATATTCATAATGAAGACTGAGGAGCTGCCTGATTCTTCTGAATCATTAAAAAAGCTTTAGTTATATTTTGTTATGTGTATTATATTGTAATTTTTGAAGACTAGAAATACTTGTTTAGGGAATTTTCGAATGTGTATTACTTTCACTATGTGATTCGTAAAAATGTGCTTTTCCTCATCCTGTATGGTCAATATGCTCATTATTGTCATCAGCATCATTGTTATCATCATCATTATCATAGCTTTTATGATGTGGTGTTTTACAGTTCTCAAAGACCTGGCCTGTATAAATATCTCATTTAATACTTATACTATCCTTTCAAGGTAAACGGGAGGAGTGAATCCTCTGAGACTTCATTTTCTTTCTAGTAAAATGGAAATATGCATACTTATGTGCATATTAAGGTAAACTGCAAGTGGCACCTGCCAGCCCTTTGATGGTCAGTTCTTATAGTACTGGTTGCATTAGTTTCCTGTAACTACTGTAACAAATTACCATAGACCAGGTGACTCAAAATAACAGAAATGTATTCTCTCATAGTTCTGGAAGCCAGAAGTCTGAAATCATGGTGTTGGTAGGTGTGCTTCTTCCAGAAGCTCTAAGGGAGATTCTGTTCCTTGCCTCTTCCAGTGTCTGGTGGTTTTCGGCATTCCTTGATTTATGGCTGCGTCATTCCAATCTCTGCCTCTGTGGTCGCACTGCTTCCTCCTCTTCTATCTGTATCCTCTGTGTGTCTCTTATAAGAACAACTGCCATTGGATTTGGCCCATCCAAATAATCCAGGATGGTCTCCTCATCTGGAGATCCTTAACTTAGTTATATCTGCAAAGACCTTTTTTCCAAATAAGATTACATTCACAGCTTCCAGGGATTAGGACGTGGACATATATATTGGGGGGCCATTTTTCAGCCCGTCATACAGACCTTAGAGAATTAGCATTGAGATTATGTGCTTAACAGATCTCTGACTCATAATCTGCACTCAGCAAATTTTGGGTTCTTCTCTTTAGCAATCCCTCTCCACTTCACAACTGTGCCCTTAATTTTTCTGACTTTATGTTTGTTCAGCTTTCTTGGTATGTATAAATGATTTTCCAAGGTCACAAGTCAATGGAATGAGATCCTTGTTTTAATTTTTAGTCCAGTGTTCTTTCTAATAACCATACTATTTTTTTAAATCTTTTTTAAAAAATTTATTTATTTTATTTTTGGCTGTGTTGGGTCCTCATTGCTGCGTGTGGGCTTTCTCTAGTTGCGGTGGGCAGGGGCTATTCTTCGTTGTGGTGCGTGGGCTTCTCATTGTGGTGGCTTCTCTTGTTGCGAAGCACGGGCTCTAAGTACGTGGGCTTCAGTAGTTGTGGCACGCGGGCTCAGTAGTTGTGGCACACGGGCTGGCACACGGGCTTAGTTTCTCTGTGGCATGTGGGATCTTCCCAGACCAGGGATCGAACCTGTGTCCCCTGCCTTAGCAGGCAGATTCTCTTTTTTTAAAAAATAAATTTATTTATTTATTTATTTTTGGCTGTGTTAGGTCTTCGTTGCTGCATGCGGGCTTTTTCTAGTTGTGGCAAATGGGGGCTGCTCTTTGTTGAGGTGTGCGGGCTTCTCATTGCAGTGGCTTCTCTTGTTGCGGAGCATAGGCTGTAGGTGCGTGGACTTCAGTAGTTGTGGCACGTGGACTCAGTAGTTGTGGCTCACGGGCTCTAGAGCGCAGGCTCAGTAGTTGTGGTGCGTGGGCTTAGTTGCTCCAAGGCATGTGGAATCTTCCCGGACCAGGGCTCAAACCTGTGTCCCCTGCATTGGCAGGCAGATTCTTAACCACTGCGCCATCAGGGAAGGCCCTCTAATAACCATACTGTTAACACAATTTACTCTAAAAAACAAAATGGGACTCAACAATAAGAAAACAATAAACCCGTTCAAAAAACGGGCCAGAGACCTTAACAAACACCTCACCAAAGAAATTATACAGATGGCAAATGAGCATATGAAGAGATCTTCCACATCATATGTCATCAGAGAAATGCCAATTTAAACAAGTGTGAGCTGTCATTGCATACCAATCAGAATGGCCCAAATCTGGAATACTGACAGCATCAAATGCTGATGAGGATGTGGAGCAATAGAAACTCTCACACATTGCTGGTGGGAATGCAAAATGATACAACCACTTTGGAAGACAGTTTGGTGGTTTCTTACAAAATTAAACATATTTTTGCCATACGATCCAGCAATTATGTTCCTTGGTATTTACCAAAAGGAGTTGAAAACTTGTGTCCACCCAGAAACCTGCACACAGATATTTAGAGTAGCTTTACTCGTAATTGACCAAACTCTGAAGCAACCCAGATGTCCTTCAGTAGGTGAATGTATAAATAGACTGTGGTACCTCCAGATAATGGAATATTATTCAGCATTAAAAAGAATTGAACTATCAAGTCATGAAAAGATGTGAAAGAACCTTAAATGCATATTATTACATAAAAGAGGCCAATCTGAAAAGGCTACATACTGTATGATTCAAACTATATGATATTCTGGAAAAGCAAAACAGTGGAGACAATAAAAAAGATCAGTGGTTGACAGGGGTTGGGGGAGGAGGGAGATGAAGAGGTAGATCATAGAGGATTTTTAGGACAGTGAAAATACTCTACATAATATTATAATGGTGGATACATATCATTATACATTTGCCCAAACCTACTGAATGTACAACACCAAGAGTAAACCATAATGTAAACTAGGGACTGTGGGTGATTATGTTATGTCAATGTAGGTTCAGCCTTGGTAAAAACTGTACCACTCTGGTGATTGAGGTTGGTAAGTGGGGGAGGCTATGCATGTGTGGATGCAGGGGGTATATGTGAAATCTCTGTGCCTTCCTCCCAATTTTGTTGTAAATCTAAAACTTCTCTAAAAAAATAAAGTCTTTTTTAAAAAGGGACATTGTATATACACAGAAAGTAATATTTCTTATCGGGATTGTGTATGTGGCTATCCATGTTTGCCTATGGAAACAGTGAACAACTGGATGGGTGCAAGGTTATTGGCTAAGAGTAGCCAGGATGCTTGGGTTCAAGTCTCAGTTTTCTCACTTACTAGAATGGGACCTTGGACCATTTATTTTACCTCTCCATCTCTCGGTTTTCTCATCCATAAAATGGGAATAATAATAATAATAGCAACAGACTTCTGATTATTAAATGAGGTTTACGCAAAAGTGGTTAGAATAGTGTCTGGTTTGGGGAAACATAAGTGCTAACTTCTGTTATTATTTTATCATGATTACTATTATTATTATTGTTCTTATTATATAACTATGTAATAGGAAATAAGCTGGTCTTTGAAAGTAAGGTTTTCTATGACTTGGTGCGGACCTTGCAAGGTAGCCTTTTAAGGGAGGATGATTCACTTTAGGAAAAATTAAGAAACTGAAGAAACAAAGCCAGTGAGGGCTAAAAAAGGAATTCTGGGAATAAAAAATGGTACTTCATGTTTCTTTAAAGAGCTTAGTAACTGAGCTTGTTTTTACTGCTAAATAATAAACTGTCAAATTTAGCAACTGGCTGCTTGCCTTGATCAAGGATTTGGAAAAATGGGGGAAAGACAGCTGGTTGTTAAATAAAACTATTAACAAATGGTTTATTTTTCTCTTACATACACACATATGTGCTTATTACCTGACAGAAGCTCTGAGGTGATCCCCCTTCTCTTGATTCAGTGTAGAAATCAAACCAAAATGCTAGTATAATGGAGAGGGAAAGGATATCTGTTCCCCAGTGGTGCTAAAATGGAAGGAGTAATAAGGCCACAGAATTCAAAGAATCTGAAGCATTTAGCAGACCTAGGAGGACCTGGTGAGAGGCTAATTCAGGATTTCCTTGCAGGGGGACCTTGCGTAACAGGAGTTATTTCATTGGCAAGATTCATATTCATCTGAAGCCTGTTCAGAGGGCAGCTTGGAAACATGGGCAGCCAGGCTGTAAGGAAGCTTCCAGGGCATGGAAGGGATTCGCATTGCTCTGTGTGCTCTTGGAAAGTTTTGTGACTCCAGACTCTTGGCTGGGTTAGATAACCTGCCCACAGACCCACAGACAGCCAGGCCCATACTCTGTTCTCTTCTGAAAGCCAAAAAAGCTCTGAAAACAGGAATTTTTTTCATAATTCATTTGGGAGTAGAACCTGACCTTAACTGACATGGGGTTATTGACCGTCTTTACGTAGTGAGTGCATTAGTTTGCAAGGGCTGCCGTAACAAGGTACCATAGGATTTATTTATTTATTTATTTATTTATTTATTTATTTATTTTATTTATTTTTTTGCGGTATGTGGGCCTCTCACTGTTGTGGCCTCTCCCGTTGCAGAGCACAGGCTCCGGACGCGCAGGCTCAGCGGCCATAGCTCACGGGCCCAGCCGCTCCGCGGCATGTGGGATCTTCCTGGACCAGGGCACGAACCCGTGTCCCCTGCATTGGCAGGCGGACTCTCAACCACTGCGCCACCAGGGAAGCCCACCATAGGCTTTAACAACAGAAAAATTTTTCCTCATAATTCTAGAGGTTGGAAATCCAAGATCAAGGTGTTGGAAGGGTTGGTTTCTTCTGAGGCCTCTCTTCTTGGCTAGTGGATGGCTGTCTTTTCTCTGTCTTCACATGGTCTTCCCTCTGTGCCTGTTTGTGTCCTAATTTCCTCTTCTTATAAGGACACTAGTCATATGGGATTAGGACCCACCCTAATGACCACATTTTAGCTTAATTATCTCTCTAAAGACTCATCTCCAAATAGTCATATTCTGAAGTACTGGGGGTTAGAACTTAAAGATATGAATTTTGATGGGACAGAAACATTCAGCCCATAATAGTATGAATATTAATGTGTCTCTTGAAGAGATATTACTATGTTTGATTATGGGGTGCTGACCCCACTGGGGGTGTGATGTTTTATGTTATATGTGCTCTATCACCTTCTATAACATGCCCTGAATTTGGAACTTCAAAACACAGTTCACCACAAAGGTTTCACAAAGGTTTCAGAAGAGGGGTTGTGGACCTATAATAGTTGTAGCTGATGTTCCAACCAAGCTACTCTTGGTTTCTGCTCTTTGCCACAGGGCTAGGCCATAAAATGAGGGGATGAAGTCACCGGTCTCCAAGGTCCTCCCAACCTCTATAATTTCATTGAATTTATGACAATAAGAAGAGGTGGTTTTTAAATAAATCTTCTCTCTGAAAAATTCCTAGCATGTTTCAAGACCACTTCTTCTAATTGTGCCTGTCCCATTGGGTGATTCTTAAGGCAGGGCTGTATCATGTGGCCATAGAAACAGGCTTGGCTGTTTAGGCGGGGACTTTTCTGGAGTCCTGAGTGTCTGGAACATCTTCTAGAAGTACGGGGTTGCGAAGAGGTGGCCTTTCTTGCTTTGTGAGGAGGGGTGTGACTGGATGAGGGCCAGAATGTGGTCTCCTTGAACGTAGAACAAATGTAGACAGCTGGACAGGGCTTCATTTTAGGGGTTGAATGAGGAAGACAAAAGCTAAGAAATCTCACTGGACAAGAAATAGGTTCATTTGTAAAGCTTATGGGGTATGGAGTCCTGGTTTCCCCCTTTTCGTTCTTGCTGATGGAGAGCTCCTTGCTCTTGAGCAGCAGTCCTCAGGAGATATGAGGGGCAAAAATTCCCTGCTGTTTCCAAGTCAACAGAGAATTCAAAATAATACATAAAAAGCTCTTAGCATTCATTTTAGCAAACTTTGAAAGCCGGTTAATGCCATGTGAGGTCTGAAGTTTTTAGATTTTTGAGTGAAAAAGCTTTGCCTTTTAAAATAGTAATTGCTGATAACAGGGTATTAGACTTTTAAAGTGTGTTTTGATACCAAATATTTCATTAAAAATAAAATCCAAGAAGGAATACCTAAGAGAATGGTGCTGACTTGTGTTTGATGTCTTGTAGCAAACTGAGATAAAAGACATGTTTCCCCCAGTTTTTAAAGGATTTCTGTTTTGCAAGAGTTCTGCTGGCTTTGTTATGTTAGGAATTTTTAGGTACTCCCCAAACACATGGTCAGATAGCTTACAGGAGGGTCACATGTGAAGGACTTTGAGTCTTGGAATAAAATTTGGTGCTATCCAGACTGATGTCTTGCCTTCTCTGGGTTTGAGTTTCCCTAGTCGTTGGGCATCACCTAGCAATTGAAAACAAGATGACCAGATCTCCAGAATCAAGGCTAAAGTCCATGGAGGGTCAGAGGAAGTAAACTTATCTGGTTTGAAGAGTAGGCATGTCCACTTGAGCTGGATGAAAACCATGAATAGAGCGTCAAAGTTTGTTTTGGATGATTTGTTGTGGATGATGACCAGAGCTTGACTGAGGTTAGTTTACTTGGAACCAGCCCACAAGCAATGTAAAGTGTGTGTGTGTGATTGAGGACATAAGTGAGTGGATAGTCCCCTTAGTTGCTTCTGAAGATACTCTTAAGAAATGGTCGGTTCAGAGGAATCTGCCATGTGAGCAAAGCCCAGAACCAAGAGTTACCTGCAGCATATACTACATTAGCTCTCAAGAATGTACCCTGTTTCTAGTAAGGAAACTCTTGCTGGGCCACACTTCTGTACTCTATTTCACAGAGTCATCAATCCAGCAATGGACCTAGTCACCACACCTTTGTGGTCAGGCCAGTTCTCCATGCTTCTTCTTTGATATGGCAGCACCATGACAGTGAGGCCGAGATGAAGCAAACCTTTGGCAAGTGTGAATCATGTTCAAAGATGACTTCAGGTATCCTCAGGCCTCCATGTCTGACCTCATGGATGCCTCCAGCAAATACCTGCCCTTCCAAGTTCTGCTGTGTTTAGAGCTGAGTTTGATTCATTCCTCTAGGGTAACCAAATTCAAACATTTACAGAAGGGCAGTGGCTCATGGAGCTTCTTTCCTGCTTTCCTGCTGTCCCTTTTCACACCACACTGTGTCTGATGTTGGATTGATTCACCCATGTACCAAGGAGGGCACTTATTGGACTGTGGGCCTTTATACCAGTCTGCCTCTTAACCCAGGGGAGTTTAAATTCTCTACTCAGTGACTCCAGAGGTAGCATTCTGCATCCCTGTGGGTGGAGCCAAAGTCTGTGATACTGAACAGCCACAATGCAATTAAGCAAACAAGATATACATATGAAAACTAACATTAGAGTGCCTTGTGGAATAAATAGAAGACACATGAGTGGAAGACAATAAATGACAGGAGGTTTCAGAGGGGAAGAGAGAGTGGAGAGCTGGAGTTGCCAAGGGAGACACTTTGGAAGTGCCAAGTTCTGAAGTGAGTATTGAAAATGAGTGGGAAGGAAGCCCAAGTCAGGGAAGGAGCTCCTTTTGATGGACTGAACAGCATGGACCAAGGTGGGAAGTTGAACTGAATAGTGCTTCCTGGAGACCTGCCATTCATCAGTCAGACTGTGAAAGTCTATTCTGTAGTCAGTCCCCCTTCAGACACAGTGAGATGCTATTGGTTTACCTTCTGAAGTATTTTCAAGCAGTTTTCCTTCTCCAAAATTCTTATAATCAGAAACATACCATCAGCAGGTCTGGGCCATAACTACCTCCTCTGGTCTCTGGATCAGTCAAAATTCTTGCCTGCAAAGCAGAATGGACCCCACTGACTCTTGTGTTGTTTGCACAACTTCTGCTATAGCCTCTGATCCACGCTGTGCCCTGAGAGGTGCCTTTGGAAAGCAGCCATCCTGGGGGGAGGGGTGCCTGACCCCCACCTCAGAGAGCCCTGAGGGAGGGAGTGGGGGAGAGGGAAATTTACTCTAATTTCATTCTTTCATACAGCATTCTTTATATGCAATAACTTTTTCTATAACATAGCTTATTTGCCCTAAAGAGCACATTTTTTAAGTTATCTAAGTGGGTAATGGATTTATTTGAAGGAATTGGTAGTTCAGAGTGATAAATACAGTAACACTTTTTCTGATCCCCAGCGTCTAATTGTGTGGGGGCAGCAATGTCTGTTTGTGAAGAATAACTTTGTAGTTTCCCTTGGGAAGAAATGCATCCCCAAAGGGGCTGATTCACCTAAGCTATATTATCATTTTAAAGTTAGAGTAAACATCTTTGGCTTCTGTGTCCTAAAAAGCTTCTTTCAAGTGCACCATATATCTAAATAGCCTCTTGAATTTACTGTTTATTCAGCTGAAAATCAAAATGTTATTGGCAGCTGAATAAACTCAAAATTAATGAAACATGATATTTCCTTATTGGTGGAAGCTTTATCTAATTGGAGTATGTACCACGGCCCTCATACTTAAAGGAATATTATAGAAAATGCTCCAGATCACATGTACAGAGAACATGGAAAGTTTCCTGTACGGTCAAAAATCCTGGTCACAGTGTATATCTAGACACTTCAAAAGAGTTACTCACTATGTTTTCAGTTGTTTCCCAGTGTCCTCTGGAGCTTTGCCTCTGAAGTAACTACGCAGTTAGTGTTCGTGCCTGAGCTGTCTTGGTGAAGCAAAGGTCAGTGTTTAGTGTGGGAGCTTCTGCTGGGACAATTCAGCAGCCAACTGGGTATATCCTTCTGAGCTATATTAGAGGAGGGACAGGGCAATGTTCCCTTGGATTAGTTTGGATACCAAGAGCTGGTATACCTCAAGGACCAGCTCTTGGTATCCAAAGGAATGAGGAATTTTCCCATGCCCATTACCCATATTTCTAAGGAGGTTTAAGTACAGACTTGACCCTGTGTGCACTTACCTCCCCCAGTATCATGTGTTCATAAACAGTGCCTGGTCACCAGCTTTTGTGCTTTGGGCCTCAGTGGCCTCCCTATCCAGAGTGGACCTCAATGCTAAGAATTCCAGCAACACTCTTGCTGTCAGCCTTGATCTCCGTGACCCACAGACCCTCTGCCATTCCCACCACCTACAAAGAACAGTGGGAAACAGCAGCACACACATCTAATAGTCCTGCCTTCTCACTTTGGGTTTTTGCCCTTCTTGTTCACAGGCTGCTGGTAAGCCACAGAGTAAGTCACAAAACTGACCTCAGAGCTTTAAATGAAATATATGTAGCTCTTCTGCCATGGAGCCTTCCACACTGCTTGACAGTGCCTTTGCCCTCTCTCTTTAGTTCCCTCTCTTATGCTGCTGAGTCCTGATTCTAAGCTGTCTCAACTTTCTGCATGTTCTCTGAGCCTGGCCTTCATCCTCTGACTCTAGAGGTATCTCAAGCCTACTTTACTGTTGTGAGTGAGGCAAGCATCTCTTCAGTATTTCTCTGCATCTTCACCCACTTTCCACTGTTGTCTTCTAATCTCAGGGAAAGAGGCATCCTTCTGCTTTGTCACTGGTCTCCTTGATCTCATGGCCTCCTGCTTCCCCTGTGATCTTGCCTTGCTGGTTATTCCCTTTATATTTTACTTCAGTATGTTCTTCAGAGATATCTCCAGACATCTCCCTCCATTTGACAGAAATGCTCAAGTTGCCATCAAGGAAAAACAAACAAACACACAAACTGAAAAAACAAGTAGTCAAAATAACAAACAACCCCCCACCCCCACCCAGGACCCCTTGACCGTGATACCACCTCTTCACTTTTCTTTGCTGACAGACATCTTAATTTGCATCTGCCACCTTCACCTCCTTGGAACTCACACACTTCTTGGAATCTGGCTTCCGACCTCAATACTAGGCTCAAACTGTTCTCTTCTTGGTCACCAACATCTCATAGTCTGTAACTCAAAAGACTTCATCTTAGTTCTTAACTTCTTGACTCTCTCTGCAGTATGAGGCTTCTTGGCCATTCACACGGAGACGGGCTGAATGTTTGTGTCCTTCCAAAATCCAAATGTTGAAGCCCTAATCCCCAGTTTTATAGTATTTGGACACAGAGCCTTTGGGAGATAATTAGGTCATGAAGGTGGAGCCCTCATGAATGGGATAAGTGCCCTCATAAGAAAAGACATGAGAAAGATGATCTCTCCTTCCACCATGTGAGAATACAGCAAGAAGGCAGCCATCTGCAAACTAGGAAGAGAGCCCTCCCCAAGAACCCAACCATACCAGCACCCTGATCTTAGACTTCCAGCCTCTAGAAATGGGAGAAAGACTGTTTGTTGTTTAAGCCACCTAGTCTATAGCATTTTGTTATAGCAACCCAAACAGACTAGGACACACACCTCAAAACTTCAGTTGAACTTTGTGATGCTGAGTGCTTCTATGCTCCTCTGATTCTTTATTACTGCTTTTTTTTTAATTTTATTTTTTATATTACTGCTTTTAAGACTTGCCCTTTGGTCCTCTTCCTTCTTTCTAAATGAAGATGCTCCTTTTTCTTAGTTCTCATTTCTCTTCCTAACTGTAGTCTTTCTCTAAGTGATTGCATCTGCTCACATGAATTAAAATAGCACTTCTTAGAAAATACCTTGAGAACCTAAATCACGGCAGTGACCTGTCTTAGACTTGCATTTTCAGTTGTTTGCTGCATATTTTCACCTGAAAGATGACCCGTTGATTCAAACTCAAACTCAAGGTGATCAAAACTGAACTATTTTTCCTCTTTATTACTACTTTATTATTTTTTATTTTTAAATAAATTTATATATTTATTTTATTTATGTATTTTTGGCTGCATTGAGTCTGTTGCTGCACGTGGGCTTTCTCTAGTTTCGGTGAGCGGGGGTGACTCTTGGTTGCGGTGAGCGGGCTTCTCATTGTGGTGGCTTCTCTTGCTGCGGAGCACGGGCTCTAGGTGTGCGGGCTTCAGTAGTTGCGGTGCGTGGGCTCAGTAGTTGTGGCTCTTGGGCTCTAGAGCACAGGCTCAGTAGTTGTGGCACACAGGCTTAGTTGCTCCATGGCATGTGGGATCTTCCCGGACTAGGGATCGAACCCATGTCCCCTGTATTGGCAGGTGGATTCTTAACCACTGTGCCACCAGGAAGCCCCTTATTACTACTTTAGTGCATTCTTGCTTCACCAATTATGAAGAATACAATACCTTCCTAACTGGTTGCTCTAATTTTCAGTTCTCCTTTTCATAATTTATACATGTGTAGATAAATTTAGTAATGACAGATTATTTTTCAAACTTTGGCCCCGTTTAAAAACTTTCAGTAGCAGCTATTGCCTACTGAATTAAACCTAGCCAGAACCTTGCCTTTAAGTCACTCTACAGTGTGGATACACCACACCTTTTCAGACTTATTTTTCTAAAACACTCTACAAATTCCCCATGCTGCAGATAAAACTAACTCATGGTTTCATGAATATGCTTTATGCATTCTTGTCTCCATTTCAATAAACTGACATGCAAAAATGGTAAATAATAGATTACTTTAAAAATGAATACTAGTGATTCACCCTAATGAGTTGAATTCATGAACCCAGAGACGACATCTATCCCTAAACTGTCTCTGAATATAGCTAAGAAAAAAGTTGAGTGGGGAGGTGTATATATCTGTTATTATAAGTTCTTTGTCTTTGATCACTACCATTTAAAAAAAATATATGTCTTCTCTCCCAAAGAAGACTGTAAGTTCCTTGTGGACATCACATGACTTATTCTTCTTTACATCGTCTAAAATATGAAGAACACATAATAAATATTCCACATGTATTTGTTGAAGGGATATATGGATGGTTAAAAGATCGATACCATGCATACTATCCTTTAGGATAAAATAACTATTATTTATCATGCAAGCCTGGTTTCCCATTCCCAAATGAAAGCTTTATGGTAAACATCTGAAATCCTAGACAAATGGAAATTAAGCTGCTCCCAAATTTATCTGGAGATTACAAGGCACTTTGTGATGCTTTTCCCATTTTATCTCCCAGCTTAATTTTCATCTGGAAAGCAATGCTCCATGAATGGCTCTAGCAAGTTGCAGATGCCAGCTGGGGGAATTTTGCCATTTATAGCATAAGCCATTAAGCTTTTCCACAAACTTTCCAGGGTTTTTTTGAGGCTGGTGATAACTGCAAGGGTAATACACATTCTCTATGCCAAAAGGTGTGAATTAATGAGGTAGAGGAAATGTTTATCTCTTGCAAATGACCAGAGAAGTTTTGCCAAATCTCTTCAGGTTGTCTCTTTTCTCTTGGCATTTTCTTGGAAAGAGTACATCCTGGTAGTGAGAATCACATGTGATTAAAGAGACCTTTATGAACTGATGCAGACGTTACATGGCCATAATTAGGGGTTTGGGGGATACTGGAAGTTGACATAGTCTTTGAGACACATCCAGAATATATAGGAAAATGTGATTAATGAACAATGTACAACCTCTAAACTAGGTCTGCACATCCAATGCAAAGTCATATGGTATGTGTGTGCATGTGTGGTTATCTGTATGTGAAATGGTAATTAAAATGCTGAAAATAAGGAAACATTCTAGAGAAACGTCTATCCTAGTAAAAACTGACAAAGATTGATATCTTTAAAGTAAAATTCCTGGGTAACTGAGGATGTGAACATCACTCTGGGTGCTTTTTACCTAGTTATCCACATAACTAGATAATAGACTCTGCTTGGGGTCCACATAAAGATTTCCTTATGCTTACTCTGTCTTCAACTAAGCACATTTATGGCAAAGTGGAAATACTTTTTGCCCTTATTTCCTAGGCTGAATAATCCCTTATTCAGTTCAGCAAATTGACCTCTGGCCTAAAAGGCAAGTGGAACTCTTTAGGTAGTTTTGCTTTGTGGTCTGTATGGTCCCACTACTCCCAGGTAGCTAGAACACACTCTTTTATCCACTTTGGGACTTGATTTTGCTTTTATCTGCTTTTTTTTGCCCAGTGTCAGATCTTCCCTTATCCCACCCTTTACTGTTCTTGTTCTTTCTTCTGCTTCCTTTGTTTTCAACTGTACAATTCTAGATGCCTGGAAGTTAATGTGGCTTGTTAAATATTCTCTGCACAGAGCCTGGAGAAAAGTGCTATATATGTCAGGCAAATAATGATAAGGAATCAAATTCCGCTCTGTGCTTTTGCCTCTTTCTGGTAATAAGTTATGTTATAATGTACTAAATGATCAACTGGCAGCCTGGTGGGGTGAATGCACTTCTCTGAGTGCCTCATGAACACCCTGGGAGTGACTTAGGTATGGGGAAGAATAAAAACCAATAATACATGTCAGCTCTTATCCACTTGAGAATTCATGTCCTGAGAAATTTAAGTGGAAAAATCTAATTTCTCATCCACAATAGTGTTTGATTTGCATTCAGAGAGGGATACTTTTTGGTCTGGCTGCTTAGGGAAGGAGTTCAGAGCTCAGAGCTTAAGTTTTCTTCATTTCTCATTTATTGTGAATGCTCACCAACTTCATGACACTGCCTGGAAGGAGAGCTGAATCAAAAGTAAAACCAGTCTGGCTGGTGCCTCTGAGAGCTTCTATAGCCCCAAATCACCAAAAGTGTCCCTTAACTGGAACCCAGCTAAGGAGTCCCCTCAAATAGCTAATATCCTGATCTTCCAACCTATGTATATAAAAAAGCCCATTGCCTGTCATTAGAGAATGACAGCTATAAATGATAGCATTGGTAATCCCAAAGAGATGTAAAGTACACTTTCTTCCCATAAATTGTTTACAAATTTTGTTGAAAAATATTGTGCTCATTTAAAAACAGTGTCACAGTCTATAACAAATTTCAGGGATTAAACACAGAGAAAGACTAGGGAAAGTAAGGTCTGCATGGGCTGCAGCTATCAGAGGGAAACCCCATGGGGGTGGTAGACTTGAGCTTGGCCTTGAAATAAAGAAGAGCTGTAGCTATACTGGGCTGGTGGGGTGTAGTGGAAAGAGGAGAGATTTGGGGAAGAATTTGGCCTGGTTTGAATTCTGCTTGGCTACTTACTGGCTGTGTGACCTCAGACTAGTTGCTAAACCTGTCTCCATCTCAGTTTTCTCCTGAGAAAATTGCCACAGAGTTGCCTAACAGGTGCTGTGTAAGTCATAGATGTAATTGGGTGGAAGACCATGGAAGAGAGCCTGTTAGGCAACTGAAAGAGTGGAGCAAAGGTGTGGGGCACAGGGAAGTGAGGCTACTGATTGTCTAGTGTAAAAGGTAACCTGGAGAGGAGTACAAAATAAGGTTAGATTATGGGAGAAAATGGAGAATGTAGGTCATACGTTCTTGAGTTTTTCTAGTTGACCAGAATTCAGTTAACCGGAGCACGCAGTTCTCTTGGTATGAGGGAATTTTTTTTTTTTTTTTGCGGTACGCGGGCCTCTCACTGTTGTGGCCTCTCCCGTTGCGGAGCATAGGCTCCGGACGCGCAGGCTCCAGACGCACAGGCTCAGCGGCCATGGCTCACGGGCCCAGCCACTCCGCGGCATGTGGGATCTTCCCGGACCGGGGCACGAACCCATGTCCCGTGCATCGGCAGGCGGACTCTCAACTGCTGTGCCACCAGGGAAGCCCGGTGTGAGGGAATTTATCGTATGAATTGGCATGTTTCTGATTGTGCTTCAGGTCTCAGCTTTGATGGTCTTCTGAGTCCTGTGTGTGCTCCTATTACGCTGCATTTCAACTGCTTTTCCCACGACTGTCTCCCACTCTAGATCCGTTTGTTTCTTGAAGAGGGCTCAGACTGTGCCTGTTTTATACACTGTTGTATTTGAGCACTTAGCATAGGACCTGGTTATTTATTAAGCACAGAGTAGGTGCTTAATGAATATGGATGGATGAGAAGAAGGAAGGAAAGAAGAAAGAAAAAGGGAAGGAAGAGAAATAGGGATACAAGAGATAACTAATCAAGAAGCTGGAAGTGAGGAGATTCTGGTAGATGAGGACAATTACTTTGAAAGCTGGTTAGTAAACAGGGAGTGAAAACTGACCTTTTGCAGATTCCCGACTTTGGGTTTTATTTTGAATGGTCCAGGAATTTAACTTTCAGATGCCTAATTGATTCAGAGTCATTCTGCAACTACAGACAGAAATGCATTTTCCTTAAAAGCCCTGCTCCTCTCTTTTCTGCAGCTATTTTCAATTGCTTAAGTGCAACTGCAAAAAGAAGGGAAGTCAACAATTCAAATAGTCATTTCTTGAAAAAAGCAAGCAACCAGGGAGGACCTCTTTCAGAAATAACTGTTTTACTACACCCCCACCCATCAATTATACTATTTATTAATGATTCTAAAATGTACTTTTTTTCGTATTTTAACATCTCTGAAATCAGGATGCATTTTATAACCCATGGTATATTATAGTTATAAATGGCTGTGGTTTTCTTTTCTTGGTCATAAATAGAATAGTCGTGCATCTTTTAATCAGTATCTAAGGTAAAATGAAGAAACTGAGACCTCAGCTAATTTAGGAGTTTTCTGAATGTTGCCCTGTATTTTGATAACAGAGTTAGGATGAGAACCCAGATCTTCCTTCTCCCCATGTGTGGTGGCTCTGTGCTCCTGATTATGCTCCCGTATATCTCTTAATAATCTCACATGTCAAAATTACATATATCAGTACATCATGGTAAAATCACTTTTCTCTCTCAGCTACAATAAGCCAACTCCATTCCAGGATTGGGAAACGATCACTTAGGAAACCCTAAGAGTAAGAGTTTCTAATGATCAGAGTGGGATGCAGGAGCATTCACTGTTGATCTGAGTTCTGTGAAAGGTAAGCAGAAGATGTTTGCCACCGAATTGATTCAAAGAGACTCAGTTCCACCCCTGTGAATGGAGGGGATGCAGCAGGGACACCATGGCAACGAGCATTTCCATCATTGTTCTCCTGCCTCTTCTCAGCCCTGAGGGCCTGTATAATGAGACCTTGACTCCCCTGGACTGGATCCAATTGTAATGTATTTTATTGTTCAGTGACTGTTTGGATTTTAACGCCATCTGTCCTGGATGGCCTTGCCTAACAATCTGGAAGCCTGAGGGAAGTCAGTCTCTTTGTATTATGCATGATTTGAGGGTCCCACAGTCAGTCATCCCTGCTCCAAATAATGAATGGGCACATACAAGTCTCTGTAGGGAAGATTTGGAACCCTGAGGTTTTGGTCATGCTGTTCACTGAGAGTATCTTGCTGCAGAACACTCAGTTACATTTAGCTGTTTCCTGCATGTATATGTTGTCTTGGTCTCACAAAGAATAGTTTATTTCTCATTCTAGAATTTTCCACACTCAAAGAACACTGGCTCTCGTGTACTTGTCATTTTCTCTCTGTGCCACTTTGTGGAATTTACTATCTTAAATATGTTGGATGAGGTTAAAAAACAAATCCTAGAATTTGCGTGGAATTGGTCATTAGGTGGTTGCGATATTTCCATGGAGCTCTATACAACTCTTGGCCCATGGGGCCATGAAAATATCACAGTAGTTGTTTCTGTGTGTTACACTATGAGAGAAATCTATGAATCTTTCTCTCTGACTGTATTTTCACCACTGGAATTCTTTAATTCTCTGGAGAATTTAGTAATTCTCCCAGGATTAGACTTATGGTTCTGTAAGAATTAAAGAGGCCTCAGAGTGAAACCTACCTTATCAGCACCTGGATCTTGGACTTCCCAACCTCCAGAACTGTGAGAAATAAATTTCTGTTTTTTAGCCAAAAAAAAGAATTAGAATTAAATTATTCATTAAGCAATCAACTAGTTTCAAAAGGAAAAAAAAAGGCAAATTGAATTAGGAGTAGGATGTAGAGACATTTAAATAAATAAATAACATAAAATGTTGAGACAAAATAAATGAATAAAGTATTGAGACCTAAGCCAATGATAAAAAACTTCTGATCATTCGTTATGGCTGTCATCACCTGCACATTTTTACTGAGTATTCACTTCTCCTAAATAATTATAATAGCTAACATTTGAACATATGCTAGAGGTAAGTTTTGTGAATTAATTCTCTGAGTCAGAATTTAGAGAACCTGAGTAACTGAGTATATAGGCATAGAAATTATAGTAAATTCCCATTGATTATTTTTTCTTTCTAGGTTTGATTCCCACCTCCCTTCTCCTCCCACCATCCCCCCCAGAAATCTCTCATCAAATTCTCTCCTCATTAGAATGGAAGGAATGAAGTTTTGACAGGATTCTGTTTCTCTGATCATGGTCCAGAGATTGATAGAAGACTCAAGTTGGGTCTATCAGAGTCCCTTCCTTAGGAAATTTGGAATTGGGATTTAAAAATTCAGTCTTTTTTGGGTGGCTGCACCTGCAACATGTAAACTAGGTGCCTGCTGGCCACCTTGTTTTCCCTTGTGGTTATCTGAAGGAGAGAGAGAGAGAGAGAGCTGGAGATGAATAAAACGTGTGTGTTAACGAGAGCAGAGATGAGGGGTGGAAGGCCTTTCTGATGAGGCCCTGTCCTGAAGCACAGCTTACTTCCTGTCCTTGTAGCCTCACAGTGACTTCCATCTTGTTTTCTCTTATTCAATTATGAGTGGGTTTCTGTTATCAGTAACCAGAAAGTCCAAAGTATCATAAGGATAGATGTTTAATGTGAATTGATATCATAAGACTGTTTGATACAATAACCCGAGTCCGAACTCAGTTTTGAATTTTGCTCTAAGCATTATAGTTTAGAAAAGCTTTGAGGAGTAGGTGGGCTGCTTCATTAAATGAAGAAAAAGGACTTCTAAACGTACTTTCTGTATTTATCCTACTTTTAATATTTTGGATTCTCCACTTTAAAACTTTTACTGAGCACCCACTGCTTGAAAACCATTGGAGGGAGCAATAAAAAAAAGATCCTTTGTGCTCATACACTCCTTGTCCTTGAGGATCACGTAATCTAGTTGAGAGAGAAAAATGCATAGAGGAAAAATTCTTAAGTATACTACCAAAGCATCAACTGTATCAATACAAATTAAACAGAGCAAACTAATTGCATAAATGCCGAGGGGTGACAGAGTAATGAGCAGGTTCAAGGGAATGATCTCTAAGGTCTGTTTCAGCTACAAAATGCCATGAGGTTGCATATGACTGATAATTACATAAGGCAGCACTTAGCAGTAACCCTCAGCCTTGGGGAGCTTGAAGAAATCAGGCCAAAGACAAGCCAAGATCTGAATAAAACTTGAATATTGGGAGTGCACGCTGTTCTGGGTTGCAGCAGACAAGGGGACTCCTGATAGGGATTTGGAACTTCCTGTCTGCCTGAGAGAGAGGAAGGCAAGAGAGGAAAGACAGCGTGTCCTTTTCACGAAGCTTTGACTGGGAGAGAAAGGGGAGGCCTTTCACATCACACTCTCTTTATGATTTTATGACTGTTTCCTAGGTTTGCCAAGACAGGGTTCATCTGCTGGCCTTCTAGATATTTCAATTTGAGTTTTAAGTCAGCATATGTACATATTTTAATTATCTTATTTCCTGTCCTTCATTTAGAATAGTCCTTCTGAAGATCCTTGTTTTAAACAAATACTATATAGAGAGATTCCTTGACACTGTGTATTAAGAGATTTTGATGTGAGCTATAGCAGCATAAACAATTACATTTTGGGCATTATCAGACTCAATGATTATGAGATGCTTATTTACCATTTTTGCTTCCTTGTGAGCTCCTTGGCCACAAGGAACATAGCCATTAATAGTAAAATCTTGTTCTTCCCTGTTTTTAGCACAGTGGCTGACACCACATGAGCACTTTATAGAAGCAGAATAGCTGAGTAGTTAGGAGTGTGGACTCTGAAGTCAGAGATTTGGTTTTTAAGTATTGATTCTATGAACTTGGATATGGACCTTTGAGCTGGTGAATGTCACTGTCCGTTAAATGGGGTAATAATAGTATGTACCATATGTAGTTATTAGGTGTAAAAATGATAAAGTAAAGCACTTAGCACAGCGCCTGGCATGTAGTAAGCGCTTGATAAATGGTTGCTGTTTATTTTATGTAATAATGTCTGCTTAGTTAATAAACAGATGAATACATGAATGGTTTGATAGCATTCCATGAGAGGTCTTACAATAAGTACTTTGACCCAGAAGAAGATATTGAAATAATCAGAAAATTATAAAAACCTCACTGTAATGAAAGGATACAAGATTGGTTTCATCCTCTATCCCACAGAAGATCACATTTTCACCAGTGTTATTAGAAAGGATGGGAAGAGGGCTCCACATCATGAATTCACTTAGGTTTGTATGTAGCTGGGAACACGGGCATGCCTACGGGCATATGGGTTACAATGTGGAGCTGGATCTTATGGCTGCTGGAAGCATCCCTGAAGCCTAGAGATATCCCCAGTTCTCCTCTGGATGTAGTGACAAGCAGATCTGTGGATACAAGATGGTACTGGCAGAGGCTGAGCTGTCAAGCAAATAATGATAAGTCTTTTGTCATTTAAACCCTCATTCATTTGGAGGGTGGGGGAGGGAGAATTGCCTTTTGTGCTAAAGCTGCAATGCCAAGGCAGTATATGAGCCAGAATCTGTGGATCTGATCACTAAACTTCCTTAGCTCTTGCAACGTAAAGTGAGGACCTTCTTTGATAGTGGAACTCTCTTTTTTTACAGCTTCATTTGCAGCAGCAATGGAACTAAGATTAAATTCCATCTCTGAGGCCAAGAAAAGATAATTGAATAAAAGAGACTATCAGAACAGCTATTTAGGTGCAGCTAGTCAAACTCACCAATAGTAGGGGGTACAGGAAACCAGAAAGAAGTTTGGTTAATCTGTTAGTTTGCTAGGGCTGCCTTAACAAAGTAACACAAAGCAGGTGGCTTAAAGCAACAGAGACTTATCGTTTCACAGTTCTGAAAGCTCAGAGCCTGAAATCAAGGTGTCTGAGAACAAGGAGAAAGGAGGTGGCTTATGCTCAAAAGACGTGAATTCCCTGACGGTTTCAAGGAAGCTTTGTCACAGGTGTTAACATTATCAATCCTCAGGCTCCAGTAGGTCTGGGGGCTGCTTGCTCATGGTCATCAAGTAGTTAACTTCTTCCATTTGGTGGGAGTTTCAGCTTCTGTAAAACAACTCAGGAATTGTGCATCAGATTCTGTTATCTAGGTACTTGTTGGGGGGGGTGGCGACGAAGTACTAACGCAGAAGTAAGATTCTGTGACTGCCATATGATTGATTTGCTGTTTAAATTCTTACCAGTTCTCTGGGCTCAACTGCTAGATTTGTCACTATATGTTCACATCTTTTCAGTCATTAATTCTTGAGCCAGGCTTTTGTGACTCTGGGGAGGCCTGGGAGACTACAGCTTTTCTACAAAGAAGAGGTAAGCAGAGGACATGGGGCGGGGGAGGGGTCTGTCCCAGGAAGGCCCCATAGGGTCCTGCTCAGTTATGCTCTCTGTGTCCAAATTTCCCCTTTTACATGAATACTAATCATATTGGATCAGGACCCACCCTCATGCCCTCGTATTAAATTGGTTACCTCTGTAAAGACCCTCTTTCTAAATAAAGTCACATTCCGTGGTACTTTCTATGGTTAGTACATTCTGTGGTTAGGACTTCAACATATCTTTGGGGGGGACATAATTCAACCCATAACAGTTAATAAAACAAAGCTTACGTCTTCACATGTTTTGAAGGGGTCATGCTAACTGCATTAAGTACATTTTATTTAAGCTCAGGAATTTTTCTAAGTGTTGCCGAATGACCAACTATAAAAGAGGTCAGCTTGAACTCTGGAATACTAGGATGTGAGGGAAAGAAATGTCCTCAGCAAAGAAACACAAGTGTTTGCCTTAACAGCAGGGAGGACAGGAAGGATATTGCTAACAAGTGAGTTAGCCTTTCTTCGGGGCCTTGATGCCAGCACCAAGGGACCATTTGCAAGCTCCACAGCTGCTCTGACCACACAGACTGCCTTCCAGAATCAGGCTGTGGGGAGCGGCTGGGCTTCTCTGTGAGGGCAGCTGGGCCCTGCTGGACTCTGCCCCAGGATCGCCCACCACTTCACATTTCATTCTTTTCCAGGATGGTGGATGCTGAGGGTCTTCTGTCCCTGTCCGAGGATCATTTTATATGCAAATATACCACTCTCATAGGATGGTTGGGAGAGTAGCATGAGCTACTGCATGTAAAGCCATTAGTACAGGCTCTCCCAAATAGAAATGCTCAGCAACAATTTGAGGTGAATTTTTAAATATAATCAACTATGACAATAATCAAATTAGATTGAATTTCAAAAGTCAAAGAATTGTTTTTAGTCATCACTTAGGAAAAATGACCAAAACAATGGTGTTTAAGAATGGTTGTTTAGGGTAGGCTAAGGTATCTTATATCCCAAGTAGATTCATATCTTTTGAAAACTAGAAATCATTGCATAACTATGACTCATTGCCTGTGTTGCAAATATGAAAACTTGCAAAATGAATATAAGGAGGGGGTTTAAGGAAACAGGTGTTGATTGATATTCATTGAATTTTAAAACTGAAAGTCACCATTATTGATTTCATTAAGTACAGTAAACTTAATGAGGAGGAAAACAGTACTTTCCATTTTATAAAGAAATGTGGAAAGTGGAAGTTTCTCAGAAACAAAAGTTAAAATCAGAATGACTTATTCTTAGCTACTATGTTAAAATTGGTTTTCATACCATGCTTTCTGTATTTTGGTTTTTTAAGGCTTTATGGATTAAGGATTTTTTTGTTTGTTTTGTTTTCAGGTAGAAAGTGTTGAATCTTTAGCACTATTTAGAGACAACTATAATTTTGTAATATTTGAACTAATATATATGGATTTAATTTATTTAAAATGCTGACTTACCTCCATATAGATTGATTGTTAAAAAAATGTCAGTAAGATAACAGGAAATGAGAAATGAAGACAGAAAAATGAGAACAAGAAAGATAAATATATAGGGAATGGGCTCAGGGAAATTCTCTCATTTTAAGCTTCCTGGATAAATGCTCTACAGTTTCCTGGCCCCAGGGAATGTGCTTTTATCTCTGCAGTTCTATGTTTTCTGTCATTTGACTTATCATTTGTTCAGTAGATTATAAAGCATTGTTTCCTTGGTCTACAGCACTGAGGCTCTTGCCTTCCCCCCACCCTAGGAATTCTGCCTATAAATCACTGCATACAGTCCCTCTGAGCTGGAGGCTAACTTCATGTCTATAGTTGCCTGATCTTTTATCAGAGGATGGAAACCTCAGTAACATGTCCTCCTGCTCTTCAAAGAACCAAGTTGAGATAAAAATTTTAACTCCTCAGACCATAACTGAAGAAAGAGTTCTTTGCTCTCTCTAGCTACTGTCAGTGTCAGTGCTGCTTATCAACAAATGTGTGCTTGGCAGTGGAAGGACAGAGGTTTGGATTATGCACCGAGGGCTATTGCAAGGCAGTGTAAATGTGGGGCCTCTTGGTAGTTGAAGTCTTTAAAGCCAATTGTAACATCCTTTGTCTTTGCCCCTTCTCCTGGAATCCCTGTCCTAAACTCACTTTCAGTTCTTCCTCCTGTTACACTCTAAGTTCCAGTCAACATAGCAGACCACGATTCCTCTGTCATGCCTTGGCTTACAGTGTTGACCATTACAGTGGGCTTCTCAAGCCTAAGGCTTTGTCGTGTCAGCTTTGCACTTAAGGTGTGCACCTGCAGCTTGGGGGACAGCCTAGTACCAGTGTCTCAGTGAGAGGAATAACTGAGGTTGCTGAACTAGTTACACAAATTTTATTTTTGCCTCTTGTTGACTCTTCATTTATTTTGAGGCAGCCCTGCCCCTGGGTGAAAACTTAGGCCGTCCCTTGATTTTTCTGGTCACTCTTGGTGACCAGGCATAAAACACACACTCAGATAAGTAAGTATAATATCCAATCTCATATAATTATCAAAACTTCCAACTTGATTTTAAGTTGAGGTGACTCTTTTTTCTCCAGTTTTGGGATTGTGCAGGTTGTAGGTGGAAAGTCTATGATTGAGGAAGCGTGGAGTGTTCAGCTGGTTTTCTAAACTCTCCTCTTCTTCCCCCTCTGTATTCCTGTGTAGTTTGGGAGGTGCAGGAGGTGAGAAGGAAGAGGGAGCACTGTTTACCAGTGTGCACTTCTGTGCAGGGTGTCCGTGTTCCATGGGCTTGGCAGGTGTTGAAAGTGAACTCTGATTCTTAGGGGTTCCCTGAAGGCTCTTCACAACCCCTCCCCCACCAGCCACTAAGCATCTCTTGCCTGCGGCTCTGAGGGAGGCTTGATGGATCTCTTCTCAGGCTGGACTCTAGCTCCTTCATCAGGCACTTAGTGGTAGCGCCAGAATTCTTATGTTACATTCTTCCCTTACGTTCTTTCATACCTTTCTTCCTTTTATTTACATATTATATAAATGGAATTAGAAAAAAAATATTCAGCATAAACTATAGGAAAATAAGTCAGATCTTGGGCACTGTCCAGAAAGTTTCTTAGTACGTTTATTTCTCTTGAGTTCTCATAGAAACAGATGGTGTCATTGCCCTAAAGACTAGACTCAAGTATGTGGAAAGTACATATTGCATCACCAGTGACTCTTGCAGCGCTTTTGATTCTATTAAGTTAATGTGGATTAAAGCACAGGCATCTCAATGAATTGTGCCATTTAAGGCAGTTGAAATCTTTAACTACAAAAAACAAGCAAACAAGCAAACAAACATGAACCAGTGTCCATATGAACATAGTCTTTAGTAACTCTTAGTGATGATCAGCCCGTGAGTGAGGTGTCATCAATTCCATCTGATAGACAATGAAATCAGATTCAGAAAAGCTAATGACTTGGGTGAGGTCACCAAGCAATATTGTGGGACAGAACCAGAATGCACAATCAGATCTTTCAGATTTGAAATTCCAGAGCATTTATACTATACCCTGCAGTGTCCTGAAATATACTAAAATAATAGAAGCCTTTAAGATTGTCAGATCTGGTCAGTAATTCCAAACATTCAGGTAAATATACAGAGGGAGGGGGCTAAAAACACCTTTGAGTGGGAGGTGGATGTGATTGTGGCCGTATGAAGGTCACCAATTCATTGCACTTGGCTGAGTAGCTATAGGAGGACCATTCTTTGGTTAAAGAGCTGGGATACCTGTTTAAACCTCTAATGAAGCTCTCATTAACTTTCTGCAGGCAAAAGTAGAGAACAGGGTATGTGAACTGGCATTGTCATTGGGAAGCTTTAAGAAATAATGTCAGTAATGTGTTGGGTGTAGAAGGAGATAGATGTAGCAAGTAAGAACGTCCTTTTGGGGAATTTTCAAAATAAAATAAAGCAGGAAAAAATGTTCAAAGAGAGGTTGGTCTCTCTCTCTCTATATATATATATTTTGTATTTTAGATTTTTACAAGACTTAACTATGTTTATAGGCAGGGGAAGAAGGCACCTAAGATTTTTTTTTTTTTTTTTTGCTGCGCCACATGACTTCTGGGATCCTAGTTCCCCGACAAGAGATTGAACCCAGGCCCAAGGCAGTGAAAGCGCCAAGTCCTAACCACTGGACCACCAGGGAATTCCCACCTATGATGTATTTAGCTAGGAAGGAAGATCATGACATGAACTTGTCATAGCCTAGAGGCTATTGGATACAGATGACAGGGCTGGCCATGAATATAAAAGACAAATATATTTTTGAATCATGGGTAGAAAGGCAAGCAAGTGAGAGAAATAGGGTGAGATGAAGAAGTTGAAAATTTAAAGTTTTCTGTATAATTAAGGTGACCACAAAATTTATCACCTAAACCGTCACTTTGAGAGTGACAGGGGTGCCCTCTGGAAGAGATGTCACGGTAACAAGCACACGCCAAGGCTAAAGGAGATGTATGGTCATCCTCTGAGGGCTTCAATCTTGTTATTAAAATTAATGCATCTCCCTTTCTTTTTGTTCCCCAAACATCCCTTACTGTATGACGTTTACCTCCTACCTGTTTGGTGTTTATTCTTTTATTTATTCGTTAAAAATATTTTTCGGGCTTCCCTGGTGGCGCAGTGGTTGAGAGTCCGCCTGTCGATGCAGGGGACACGGGTTCGTGCACCGGTGCGGGAAGATCCCACATGCTGCGGAGCACCTGGGCCCGTGAGCCATGGCTGCTGAGCCTGCGCGTCCGGAGCCTGTGCTCCGCAACGGGAGAGGCCACGACAGTGAGAGGCCCACGTACCACAAAAAAATATATATATTTTTTTTTTTCAAAAACTTTTTATATACCACACAATATTCATAGCACCCAGCAAAAAATTTTTTTGATCACATACCCTATTAGACTTTTTAAACATGGATCTTCAATAAAAATAAATTTATTTGTTCATAAATTACATACACATGCCACTGAATTAATATATCATGTCCATTTACTCCAAAAGAGAAGAGTTTAAAGTTGAGGTAATGATGTAACACACAATATTTAAAAACTGTATATTCATTAATGACAAAATCATTTTGTTCCACATGAAGTACTAAACTTATTAGTACTAAACTTTATTAATACAAATATTTTATACTAAATATTACAAATATTACAACCTATTACAAACATTCTGTTATTTTTGAAATTATTTATTTAAAATTTGAAACAGTGATTCACAAATTGGCTTCTAAGTAGACATACCTGGTTTTAATAATATGCATAACTAGAAAAAACACCCTCAAAAGCACAGTATATGCAAAAATGTAACACACTCTAAGGCAGTATTTATAATGTTAGATATCAATCCATACCTCAAATAGGCTTGATAATTTTTTTTTGGGCCTGACTTTGAGTCAGAACCTATTGTGTCATCACAATGTAAGTGACTTATCCAGACCCTATAAAGGATAGCAGATTATAATACAGTATAAGCTAATGAATGAGTGAGGAGGCCACGGTCATCCCACTGTCATCTTCCACAGCCCCTCTTCCCTCGGATACTTTGTGAACCGTGTATGGTATGTCGCTACTTGATCTGGACTAAAATGGTCCTACTGACAAGCATAAGTGCAAAAGAAATAGGAGTAGGAATTTTAATGTCTTTCCTAGCAGGGTGACTTGCTCATACTTGGGGGTGCAGGCATGGACTTTGATGTCATATTGACCTTGATTCAAATTTTTGCACTAACACTTAGAAGTTATGTGATCTTGGACAAGTTACTTTTATCCCTCTGCAACTATTTGCTGTAAAATGGTGATAGTAATACTTGACTCAGGTTTGTTTGTTTGTTTGTCTGAGAATCAACTAAAACAGTGGCCATGAAAGAAATCCAGCCAAGAACCTAATACAAGGCAGGTGCTCATTGACCCCTAGGCTGCCTCTCTCCCTCTCTGCTTTTCTTCTCCCATCTTGCTTTCTGGCCCAAAATGATCACTCCACCTCCCATGCTTTGCTCTTATGTTTGAAAAATGAAAGAAAACAAGAAATTTAGTATATATATGTGTGTGTGTGTATATATATATATTAACATCTTTATTGGAGTATAAGTGCTTTACAATGGTGTGTTAGTTTCTGCTTCAGAACAAAGTGAATCAGCTATACATATATTCCCACATCTCCTCCCTCTTGAGTCTCCCTCTCACCCTCCCTATCCCACTCCTCTAGGTGGTCACAAAGCACTGAGCTGATCTCCCTGTGCTTTGTGGCTGCTTCCCACTAGCTATCTGTATTACATTTGGTAATGTTTTTATGTCCATGCCACTCTCTCACTTCGTCCCAGCTTACCCTTCCCCCTCCCCATGTCCTGAAGTCCATTCTCTACGTCTGTGTATTTATTCCTGTCCTGCCCCTACGTTCTTCAGAACCATTTTTTTTTTTTTAGATTCCATATATATGTGTTAGTATACAGTATTTGTTTTCTCTTTCTGACTTACTTCACTCTGTATGACAGACACCTCACTACAAATAACTCAATTTCTTTTCTTTTTATGGCTGAGTAATATTCCATTGCATATGTGTGCTACATCTTCTTTATCTCTTCATCTGTTGATGGACACTTAGGTTGCACCCATGTCCTGGCTATTGTAAATAGAGCTGCAATGAAAATTGTGTTACATGACTCTTTTTGAATTATGGTTTTCTCAGGATATATGCCCAGTAGTGGGATTGTTGGGTCGTATCGTAGTTCTATTTATAGTTTCTTAAGGAAGCTCCATACTGTTCTCCATAGTGGCTGTATCAATTTACATTCCCACCAACAGTGCAAGAGGGTTCCCTTTTCTCCACACCCTCCCCAGCATTTATTGTTTCTAGATTTTTGGATGATGGGCATTCTGACCAGTGTAGGGTGATACCTCATTATGTTTTTCATTTGCGTTTCTCTAACGATTAGTGATGTTGAGCATTCTTTCATGTGTTTGCTGGCAATCTGTATATTTTCTTTGGAGGAATGTCTATTTAGGTCTTCTGCCCATTTTTGTTTTTTTGCAGTACTCGGGCCTCTCACTGTTGTGGCCTCTCCCGTTGTGGAGCACAGGCTCCGGACGCGCAGGCTCAGTGGCCATGGCTCACGGGCCCAGCCGCCCTGTGGCATGCGGGATCCTCCCGGACCAGGGCACGAACCCGTGTCTGCTGCATCGGCAGGTGGACTCTCAACCATTGCGCCACCAGGGAAGCCCTTCTGCCCATTTTTGGATTGGGTTGCTTGTTTTTTTGATATTGAGCTGCATGAGCTGCTTGTAAATTTTGGAGATTAACCCTTTGTTAGTTGCTTCATTTGCAAATATTTTCTCCCATTCTGAGGGTTGTCTTTTGGTCTTGTTTATGGTTTCCTTTGGTGTGCAAAAGCTTTTAAGTTTCATTAGGTCCCATTTGTTTATTTTTATTTCCATTTCTCTAGGAAGTGGGTCAAAAAGGATCTTGCTGTGATTTATGCCATAGAGTGTTCTGCCTATATTTTCCTCTAAGAGTTTTATAGTGTCTGGCCTTACATTTAGGCCTTTAATCCATTTTGAGTTTATTTTTGTGTATGGTGTTAGGAGGTATTCTAATTTCATTCTCTTACATGTAGCTCTTTAGTTTTCCCAGCACCACTTATTGAAGAGGCTGTCTTTTCTCCATTGTGTATTCTTACCTCCTTTATCAAAAATAAGGTGACCATATGTGCATGGGCTTATCTCTGGGCATTCTATCCTGTTCCATTGATCTATATTTCTGTTTTTGTGCCAGTACCAAACTGTCTTGATTACTGTAGCTTTGTAGTGTAGTCTGAGGTCCAGGAGCCTGATTTCTCCAGCTCCATTTTTCTTTCTCAAGATTGCTTTGGCTGTTTGGGGTCTTTTGTGTTTCCATACAAATTGTGAAATTTTTGGTCTAGTTCTGTGAAAAATGCCATTGGTAGTTTGATAGGGATTGCATTGAACCTGGGGATTGCTTTGCGTAATGTAGTCATTTTCACAATGTTGATTCTTCCAATCAAAGAACATGATATATCTCTCCATCTGTTTGTATCATCTTTAATTTCTTTCATCAGTGTCTTATAGTTTTCTGCATACAGGTCTTTTGTCTCCTTAGGTAGGTTTATTCCTAGGTATTTTATTCTTTTTATTGCAGAATGGTACATGAGCATGTTTCCTTAATTTCTCTTTCAGATTTTTCATCATTAGTATATAGGAATGCCAGAGATTTCTGTGCATTAATTTTGTATCCTGTTACTTTACCAGATTCATTGATTGGCTCTTGTAGTTTTCTGGTAGCATCTTTAGGATTCTCTATGTATAGTATCATGTCATCTGCATGTCAAAGCAAGTGACAGCTTTACTTCTTTTCTGATTTGGATTCCTTTTATTTCTTTTTCTTCTTGGATTGCTGTGGCTAGGACTTCCAAAACTATGTTGAATAATAGTGGTGAGAGTGGACAACCTTGTCTTGTTCCTGATCTTAGAAGAAATGGTGAGTATGATGTTGGCTGTGGGTTTGTCATATATGGCCTTTATTATCTTGAGATAGGTTCCCTCTGTGCCTATTTTCTGGAGGGTTTTTTTGTCATAAATGGGTGTTGAATTTTGTCAAAAGCTTTTTCTGCATCTATTGAGATGATCATATGGTTTTTATTCCTTAATTTGTTAATGTGGTGTATCACATTATTGATTTGCATATATTGAAGAATTCTTGCATTCCTGGGATAAACCCCACTTGATCATGGTGTGTGATCCTTTTAATGTGCTGTTGGATTCTGTTTGGTAGTATTTTGTTGAGGATTTTTGCATCTATGTTAATCAGTGATATTGGCCCGTAGTTTTCTTTCTTTGTGACATCTTCGTCTGGTTTTGGTATCAGGGTGATGGTCGCCTTGTAAAATGAGTTAGGGAGTGTTCCTCCCTCTGCTATATTTTGGAAGAGTTTGAGAAGGATAGGTTTTAGCTCTTTTCTAAATTATTGATAGAATTTGCCTGTGAAGCCATCTGGTCCTGGACTTTTGTTTGTTGGAAGATATTTAATCACAGTCTTAATTTCAGTGCTTGTGATTGGTGTGTTTATATTTTCTATTTCTTCCTGGTTCAGTCTCAGAAGGTTGTGCTTTTCTAAGAATTTGTCCATTTCTTCCAGGTTGTCCTTTTTTTTTTTTTTGCGATACTGTTGTGGCCTCTCCCGTCGTGGAGCACAGGCTCCGGATGCACAGGCTCAGCGGCCATGGCTCACAGGCCCAGCTGCTCCGCTTCCCAGACTGGGGCACGAACCCATGTCCCCTGCATCGGCAGGTGGACTCTCAACCACTGCGCCACCAGCGAAGCCCCACAACAGATGTATTATACAATTTAGTAGAAATAATTATTTTAATTAGCAATTATAGATCCATCTCACTTTCTTGGCTTATATATTTATGTCCAGGAGGCTAGGGCAGGGACAAGTTGGAAATGTGTTTACCACAGTGTACCCAGTATCCCTACTACATTCTGATACCTAAGCCTTTGTAATAGGATCAGCTCACCTTCACCTTTTCCCTTAGCGTAAGCTTCCTACAAGTAGACTTTGCAGCCTCCATCCAGAAAACTTTTGGGCCGTCAGATTATCTTGCTATACCCAGATGTGCCTGAGCCCTAGAAGGGAGTGCGGCTTGAGTTCTGGTTCCAAGGGATTTCTTGATGTCATGGTGAGAAACTTCAGTGAATACTGCCCCTCCATGTCACCAGAAAGCAACAGCATCAACTTCATTCTCATTCTGAGCTTCATCCTTGTCATAATTATAACCATCATCAGCTACTGTTTAAGCGCTTCTGACCAGCCGGATGCTGTACACAGCACTATTTAACTAGGTGGAGCATGATTTACTTTCTAACATAAGACTTGCTTGGGCAGACCTGAAGCGCAGCAGGTGAACAGAGCCCAAGTCCAGGATGAGTTTCTACCGTGTCAGGTAGCCTCAGACTTTACTAAAACCTACCATACTAGTGAGAGGAGGTATGAAGTGAGGAACGCGAGACATAGACCATAGGGGTGTAGACTGGAGAAGCTGTAACATAACTTGTATACATTTGAGCCACCAAAAGCATTTAAGAGAGGAGACTAAAAATGTAGTTTTGGGGCTTCCCTGGTGGCGCAGTGGTTGAGAGTCCGCCTGCCGATGCGGGGGACGCGGGTTCGTGGCCCGGTCCAGGAAGATCCCACATGCCGCGGAGCGGCTGGGCCCATGAGCCATGGCCGTTGAGCCTGCGCATCCGGAGCCTGTGCTCCGCAACAGGAGAGGCCACAACAGTGAGAGGCCCGCGTACCGCAAAAAAAAAAAAATGTAGTTTTGGCGCCGAATGATGAAGCCTTCAGTTTCACTATTATTTTCACAAATTTATTCTACATAATTCATTTAAAGGGCAAAAGTAACTTATTTTTGCTGCATTGTACATGTTAATGAAATGCCCTGGAAGCATTAGCATCTCCTTATCTTTCCCTCCCTTCAAAAAGCAATATAAAATGAACACTCTGACATTGAATTGAGTAATTAATATGCAGATTATTTAGTCAAGTATGAATCAGCATTTCGATGATGTCTTGTGAGGATAGGATTATAATTGGCAGGATTTCTGCCTTAAAGTTGATAATTCTGAATTCTAGAAAGAGCAAATGCATTACCTAGTGCTGTGAACTTGTCTTATAAAGCATACAGCCTTCCAAGGGACAAATAAAACTTATAAAAGAGACAAATTAATAAAAACTAATTAAATATACACTAGCTTCGAAATATTTAGGTCATTATAAATTTGTGGCAACTCTTGAATTATTCAAAAAAGTAATTTTAAAAAGCCAACTTAGGAATTCTCTTCTGTGATATGCTATAAGATTAGTGGATTCTTCAGGATTCACCCACCATTTTCTCATTGACCTCACAATAATTATAATTCAAAGTGCTGGTTGACTTTTGTAGTTACCTGATTTGTTAGGACTTCTGCAGTTCTTAGAGAAAGCTCATTCAACCACACCTAGTTTGGAATCCATGTCTCTTTCATGAACATAGCTTGTTCTCACCCTTGGAAACAAATTTAGTTTTTGAGCCATTTATGGTCCCTCACTCTAACATGCCTTCCTCTCCTTTAACCATCAAATCATTTACCTCTTTGTTTAGAAACTCTGCTCCAACTTCTGCAAAGTTCTTCCTGATTAATCCTCTGTGACCCTAATGTCTGCTAGGAAGGATTTAGCAAGTGTGTTTTTGGGAACACAATGCTTCTGTGATGCTCTGGGTAAAAGGTTTCATAAATAAAGAACTGAGGGAAATGTCGCTTCTGTTATCGCTTTCTGGGAGACTTGCAGCACGTTTTAAAAGTTCTGCTGTAAGAAGCTTATCTTGATTAACTTATTTGATCACACATTTATATCCCTAGGAGCTGTTGTTCTGTAGAATGGGCTCTAGGATACATCTGCTAATAAATTGGTATTAGGATTAAGTTTGCTGATATCATTTTCAGAGTATTTAGACATTTCTCCCCAACTTGATATAAAGTGCTTCAGTTGTGTTGTCCCACCTCCCCAAGCACCCACATGTACACTACTGCAAGTGGGCTTTTAATTCACATGGACTGAATGAAAAATAGAAAGTTCTTGTGACAGATCTGAAAATTGCCATTCCTATCTGGATTTGAAAAGACTCCTCCTATCTTTATTAGTATGATCTGGTGACTGCATGTTATGCTGACCCTGTCTGTCCCTTCTTTAATTCTCTAGTCGCCACCTTAGTTACAAATGCTGCTAAGCATGCTCAACTTCAAAGGCTTGTCACGGGCCTTTTATTTTTGCTCTTCTTGCTACAGCCTGGCTTTTCCCGGGTGTGCAAGTCACAGCTGGTAGTGATAGGGACCAGACGATACCCCAGCAACACATGAAAGGTTTTTACCAGGATGTGGTTTGATGGTTTTGCTTGGGTATTTTGTTGTTGTTATTTTTTTTCCTTTGGAATGTGAGTTGTGGCTAAGAATTATTTCCCTGATTACATTTTTGCTATCTCTCTGCATTTGGAGAGTTGAAAAATATACAGAGACATAAATAACATGCTTGTGAACTACCTCAAGCTAACTAATAGGCTCTTGAAGGGTGACTTTTAGCTGTGACCTTTTGTCTATTCAATAAATATGCTTTTATTATGTCCAAAGTATCATGCTGACATCTTGGTCATACCACTTTTACCAAGGCATCATTATTCTAGATCTTTAAAAAACATAAATGTTTATAGACATAATTCAGTGAACATTACAGGAAAAATGCCCGCCCTCGCACTGGTGTTCGCATCATCATGTGGTGGAGTGTGCATGAGTTTATGGTCACTAGCTGCAGTGCACTGTGCACCTTTCATAGGCTGTTAATATTTCAGATATTTATTGTGTTTTTCTCATTGTAGAATTGTTGAATGGTCATTGTAGAGAATTTGAACAATATAGAAAAGGACAAGGAAGAAATTAAAAATCATCCATAATCTCACCATCATATACATCTCACTCTTCATTTCACAGCTATGGAAAAGCAATGGTGTATCTAAAACGGACACTCAAGTCATTAATTTCAGCATCATAACTAGACAGTCTGCCTGTTAGTAATATTTGCCAGACTCAGAACCTGGTAACGATTTCATACTCAGTGGTTCTAAACCTTGCAGCTATCTAGTCCTGAGATGTCTATTTTTTTTTTTCTTTCTGTATTTGTACTTTCTTTAGGTTATCTTCACCAGTCCCCGGACTTAGAACTATGTATCTCTCCAACCCTGGCCACTCCCTGGAATCTTAACCCATGGACCAAACTGCCATCTTAGCATCTCCATTTAGATGTCTAACAGGCTCTCAAACTTAACAAGGCCAAAGCTGAAACCCTGATGTTCCTCTCTCCAGATTTTTTCCCAGGCAGTTTTCCACATCTTAATAAGGAGCATCACATCCACTCAGGGACTCAGGTCAGAGTCTGAGAAGTTGTTTCTGATTGCTCTCCTTCCCCCTCCCTTTCCCCTCATCTAGAAAGAGAAAGATGTGGGGTAATGCCAGATTTCTCTGGGCCAGGCCATTATTGAAGAATGTAATTTATAGGGGTCAGTTCTCCCCCTGCTAGAAGGAAATGGAATCCTGTCAACTCCCATGCTGGGGGTAGGCATGACTTTGGCATAACAAATGTATTCCATATTGGAAGAAAGGCAGAACCCTTATGGATGACCCAGCAATATGTAGCAGACTTCAACAACTGCTGTTTTTGGCAGCAAAAATCAACCCCATGGGCTGAAATTTTCAAGTGGGGGCCTTCGGAGTAGCTGCCAATAAAGAGTGTTCAGCAAGCTGAGCAAAAAGCAAAGTTCCCCGTGAGCCAAGAAACTAGAGAACCTGGGTCAAAAGAGGTCAGAACCCAGAACAGTGGGTTGTCTTCTCGGGGTGATAGGTTAATCCATTTCCCTTCTTCTTCCACAGGAAACTTGCTGGAATAAGCTGTTGGGTGGGGGCGGCAGGGGAGGCGGCTGAGAAAAAAGTGGGAAGAAGGGAAGGTAGGGAGACACTGGCGCAGTGCTCTTCCGGGGGACAGTTGCTCTGGGAAGAACACTTTGTGTTGTGCAGACTGCCCTGCACACTGCGGGACGTGAACATCTCTGATCTTGAATGCTGGAAGTAAATGAGAGTAAAGGCCAGAAGTGTCTATTAGTCATTGTGATAACTGAAAATGTCTCTACATAGTTCTGTGGATCTGGAGCAGTCCCAGCTTCCTTGGAGTCTCTTGAGAGTCTCTTGGAGTCTCTTTTCTTAGGAAGGAAAGAAACCTTAAGAGAGATTTGAAGGAAAGATATGTGTGTGTGTTTGTGCATTTGTGTGTATGTGTATGAGAGAGATTGATTGATTGATTGATTGATTGGTGAGAGAGCGATTTTTCCCATCTGGGGTGGTCAGACTTAGGATGTGGAGACTCTTGGGATCAAGAGCAACCTCTGCTTCAGGATCCTCAGGGATCCTAAGACAGGGCAGAGTGTCCATCACCAGGGTCCTAGGGGAGAACTCCTCCATCCTCAGCTGTCAGGGAGTTCTGGGGTCCAGCCAAGATTAGGTTTGTTTTGTCATATGCATCTAAAATCCTGTTGGAGTAGGATTCTGTTACAAACACTTAAATAGCCAGAGTGTGTGACACACAGGAACACCTGTGATGTCATTTTCTCTGTGATGCATTCCACCGGCCTGAGTAATGCTACCTAAATAACATATGTTCTAGCTCTCTGCAGCCAGTGCTTGGGACTAGGAATCACTTTGCTGATCACACTCATGTGGAAAGATGGGTACAAGGGATAATCTTAGACAGCTTAGACTCAAACCTGTCGTGAATATTTAATTTTATAAATACACCAACATGCAGCATCCCCTTAGGCTGGTTACTTCACTTCTCTGAACCTCAGTTTTCCTATCTGTAAAACAGGGCTATTGATACTTACTTTAAAATGCTGTAGGAAAGAATGGATAAAATAATTATGTAAATTATCTAGTACAGATTTTGTGACTCTATAAACCTTAATTCCCCAACTAGCCAGATAGTCCTGGAGTAAAGAAACTACTTTTGACCTTATATAGTTTTATAAAACTTTATCTTCTTCAGGTACTTTCCAGCCTTCCTCTTGACCTTCCCATGATTTTGCACAGCCACCACTAGACAACTCAGAAGAATGACTCTTACCCTTATCCAGGTAGATTACACATCACACTACAATTTAACCTGGAGCATCAGACAATATGGGGACGTGAGCGGGAGAAGGGGTTCTGTAATTTTTATAGAGCCGAAGAAAGGAGGCAGTATACATGTTAATCTGGGCATCAGATGCCAATTTTGTTCTAACAAATTGGTGGAAACAAAGAGGAAGAGAAAAAAAATTGCACTCTGAACTGATTTGGGCAGCACCAGCCTCTATACTCCTCATTGCATTATTAAGCATTTGTGTGCTGTCCTGTAACCTAACCTTGCTGCCAGATACCTTTAAATATCTGTGAAAAACTCAAATAATTGGAGAGGTTCCTTAGGAGGCATGCAGAAGTTACAGAAGTCAAGGATGTCAGTAACAATATAAACATTAAGATGATAAAAATGAGGTTGGGATACATGTAGTCAGATGTCAAAATTGAACCGGCTGTTAATTGTGCTTCCTTTTGCTGCTCTTCTCTCTTTCCCGTGTCCTTTCTTATTTAGACAGTCTCATCTCTTTCTCCCAACCCCTGTCTCTTTGGTTTCTTTATCTTCTTCCAGAAACACAGCCCCTATACTCCCCCTACCTCCAGATATATCTTGAACACTACTAATATACCCATATCACAGAATGGGTATTGAAAAGTATCTTTATAATAAAGTTCATATAGAACATGAAGCTAAAAAAATAATTACAAGAACTACTGAAGCAAAAACTGTACTAAGGTCCCAATGTTCTCACTAATTAACCCAGACAAAGGCACACTTTCCAAAACTGCCTTCATTTCATGTAAAAGTGCCAAAATTAATGAACTATTCAACTAATCTACCTCAGCTGGAGTCTCAAAAATATGGTACCTAGGTCTTAGCAGAAGTACGTTTTCTTTTTAATAAAGCAGAAAAACTGGGAAATGAGCCAATGGCTTCTGCCTCTCCTCCGATATCTTCTGTCTTGGCCCCGAGGTTAAATATACTCATTGCAGACACAGGCACAGACATAGATGACCTCATAGGGGCTGAAAAAGAAATTAGAAACAGCAAGGGAGGCAAAAAAATAAACAATGGATCATTGCTGAGATTTGTGTCATATTTGAGCAAAGTAATAATAGCTGAGCATTAATTGGATACTCATCATGTATGTGTGAGCCCCTGTGCTGAGTGCTTTTCAGGCATTATTTATCTATTTCTCATGCAGCTCTAAAAGGTAGGTAATGATGATAATAGCAAACATCCAAGTGGCATGTATTATGTGTTAGGTAGAGTTCTAAGCACTTTGTAAATGTCAACTCATGAGATCTTTGTAACAATCATGTGAGATAAGTACTGTTAGCATTCCTGTTTTACATATAAGGAAATTGAGGCACAGAGAATTTCAGCAACGTGTCCAAGATCATAGTTAATAAGTAGTGGACCTAGAATTTTAACCTAGGAAGAGTTGGTATCAAATAGAGCAGGGACCACTAAGTGATAGTATTATTAGCCTAATTTCTCTGAGGTTAAAAGGATGATTGGCATTTTATACCCAACGTTTTTGTATACTTGGTACCCAAAATTTATGTCTTCTGAGTTGCCAAGATTAATATTGTTGAAGAGAGAGGAAAGACCAAGGTGACCCCAACTAGGGCAGGAATGGGGGGTAATATGTGGAGAAGATGGGTGAAGATGTGCCTTGTGAAGGCAAAGAAGGTGACAGAAAACCAGGAAACATGCATCCTATTTAAGGACGCACACTCTAGCTGATTTTAGGTGGAAAATGCACTTTGTATGACTTGACAGTGTCTTCAGCCTTGGTCCCTGAGAGATTGATTCTGAGTTGCTTGGTAGCTGCACTGTGTCCAAATAGCCTCATCTTTTATCTAGACTGGATACCTAAGTGCTGCTCTTGTCCTTCTAGCGTTCTTTCTCCACCTAACAGCCAAGAGGGAGCTTTTAAAAGTGTAAATCAAATTATGAGGCTTCCCTGTTGGAAATCATCCAAAACCTTCCATCCCACTTGGAATAAAATGCTGACTCCTCACCTTGGGGTTCAGGGCCCTATATGACCCACCCTTTGCCTAGCTAGGTGGGACATTTTAGTCTTGAGAAGGATGTTACAAAATGGGTATACATTACTTGGCTAAAATGTTTTCCTTAATATAATATTATGCACTATCCAACATGATGGGGAAATTTGCGTTCATATGCTTAGTAGTTTTCAAAGATTTAACTGAAAAAAATCACAGTTTTTTTCTCAGATAGTTATTTAATTCCAATGTGTGCCCCGTGTACTGCCCCATAACTAGAAAGCTCATAGTTCTAAAATCATAACTTGGTTTCAATGTACTAAGCCAAAAATACATTTCAAGTCCTTCCTTGAAAAGCAGTGATGCACCCTGCATATTAAATATCTTTCAGAGTAGCCTCTGAAGAAATTATAGGTTGGATGTGAAGGGAATCAGAATATGCCACCCCCAAATTTGCCACTTTGGCATAGGAATTCTTTTGAGCCAAAGGCAATTGAGAACCAACAGATCAGAAAGAGTTCTCTGCTTTCCTTTTATTTACCTAAAATGAAGGCATAAATTTCCCTTTGAGGAAGGAACTCCCCTTCCCTCCCTCCCCCACCCAAGTACCAGGGAGAGAAGAGCAGACTCATCCCGGAAGATTGGGAATTAACACCAAGAGAAGTTTGCAGAAACAGACCTTACTAGTATAGAGCTTCTCTTCCATTAGTTCCCCCATATATTTCCTAGTTACTTCCTCACAATGTATTGACCCCTGAAGCCCAAATAAGGGTCTAAGCTGTGAGTCTAACTGCGTCTTTGATTTTCTGTGAGCTCCATGCATGTAAATATTAATGAAAGTTGTGTACCTTTTCTCCTGTTAATTTGAGGGGCCCCAATCACTACCTAAGAAGGTAAAGGAAAAGTTTTTCTTTCCCAGCAAATGCATTTATAATTGTAACATCCAAACATTCATTTTAAAATGAAACCAAGAGACATGTGGTATCACACTACAAAGGAAGTGCTGGACTATAGTCAGAGCTAACAAAGGGGTGTCAGAAAAACTTAACCTTTCATTCACATCCACGGCATAACTGGAGGAGTTTTCAGAGAAGTAGTTAGAGCTGTTGATGAACTTCGGATCCTTTCCCCTTCCTCTAAAAGGAGGTAAGGAGTGGGAGTACATGAGTACTTCCTTCTTTCTCTCCATTCAAGAGAGATTTAAAGGTGTCAAATAAAAGCGAATTCAGACTTAAGTAGGGAGAGACCTTATTTGGAAATTTTTGCAATCGGGAGAATGTTCTGACCTCAGGATGTGTGAGGGTCTCAAAATTCAATAGAAAAAGGATTTTCTTTTATAGGGGTTAGTAAACAGGACTAGCAGGAACTCTGTGGGGAGCAGGGCAAGTGGTGAGGGTAAGCAAATAGCATGATCAGGGAAGTTTAACAGGAAATGTTTCTCTATGTGATTAGCTGATTCTCAGAATGATGCTGTTAGGGGAGTGTTTTGGAGGGCAAGCCAGAGTTTAGGGGCATATAGGGAAGAGAGAAGCCTGACCAAAGTCTGATCAAGCCATAGTTTAGTGGGTAAGTGATGGGCAATTGCAAGCCCTTGGTCAAAAGGAATCATTAGAAGAGCTTAATGCATTTTGGCAGAGAGACTGTGTACTGGGCTCTGCTTTCTGTGAGAAATAGGTAAAGTGAGAGGCTGGCTTCATTGTCCTACACTTTGGAAAATAACCGCACTTACAGACTTAGTTGGGAGAAATATGTGAGTTTTCCCTCGGCTTATTGCAAAAGAAGTCTTAACTCCGAGGACCATCAGGAAGAACAAATGGACTTCGGTCGAGAGAAGCTGATGGTATTGCTGGATTCTTAAAGTTTGAAACAGAAGGGTAGAAATGTGTTAGTCTTTAGCAAAGGAATAGCAGGTTGGAGGTCCTCAGAGATTGGGGTTTACAAAGAGCTCATAAAGGAACTTCATAGAGAACAAATTAGTTTTCAACACTTACCAAGTTCAGAAAGCTCCGATGCCAGATCAATACAACAATACCAATTAGGTATGCACTTCGCTGTGCCCCTTTGCGTTCCTTCTACTCCTCTGCTTCTCTAGATGTCATAAATCAGTGAGCATAACGTATAAGGAAGAGGAGAAACCTGGCTACTGAAAGGTTTTAAATTAAAAGTAAAATTGACTCCAAAGAACCAAACAGGGAAGGCAATGGCTTGGAGCGAGGAAGGCATGTATTCCAAACTTCGGGAATATTCAACCCACAAGGTAGATTACCTAACTGTGTAAATGTTACTTATATAAAAGTGCTATCAAACTAAAGGATAAATTTCAACATGTGTGCAGCATTTTTATTTAATAAAAGTTCGTAATTTGTTTTTAAAAGTTTATTAGCAGTGAGGTGGATGGAGCTTGAGTCTGTCATACGGAGTGAAGCAAGTCAGAAAGAGAAAAACAAATACTGTATGCTAACACATATATATGGAGTCTTAAAAAAAAAAAAAAGGTACTGTTGAACCTAGTGGCAGGGCAGGAGTAAAGCTGTACACATAGAGAATGGACTTGAGGACATGCGGGCGGGGAGGGGCAAGCTGGGGTGAAGTGAGAGTGGCGTGGACATATATACACTACCAAATGTAGAATAGCTAGCTAGTGGGAAGCAGCAGCATAGCCCAGGGAGATCAGCTCGGTGCTTTGTGTCCACCTAGAGGGGTGGGATAGGGAGGGTGGGAGGGAGGCTCAAGAAGGAGGGGATATGGGGATATATGTATACATATGGCTGATTCACTTTGTTGTACAACAGAAACTAACACAGCATTGTGAAGCAATTATACTCCAATGAAGATATATTAAAAAAAAAAAAGTCATTGTCAAAAATATTGTGTCCTTTAATCACTTCTAAGGCCTTGCCACCTGTTTATCTCCCTATACTATAATGGAGACAATGATTTCCCTTTTGTTTGGAGAATATTTTTGTTAACAGTTGGTTAATAAATAGTTCAGACTGTTTAGAAAACTGTTGAGAAGCGTGGAAGCCAAAGCAATCAAATGGCTGTGTCATCTGTTAGGATCCTCAAACCTTTTTGAATGCCTTTGGCTGGAGTCCCAATTAACAGAGTATGATGACTAATCGCATCAATTCTCTTTCCGCCACACCAAGTACTCCTAGGATTGCATCTCATAGAAGCTTCCTGTAGCTCCTGTCTACAATATTTTGAAGTCTCAATATTGATTTCTTCCTGAGGGGTTCCCTTGAGATATCGTACTTACCTCATCCAATGCCAACACCCAGCTCACTTGAGGACAGTCGATGATCTATTCTGGTCCTGATCAAATCGCTTGGTGTTTCTGTGATTATGCAGCCTCCCGCACTGGGAGCAATCAGGCAGAGAATTATCAGGACATTGACAGATTAGCCTCATCAGTTACCTGCTGTGACCACCAGCATTCTGTATGTTAATTAGGAAAAAATAGCCTGCTGATTGTCATTTAAATTACATGAGGATATATTTGTCTTTTGGAACTCCAAGGCATTTAAATGTGATGTAAGATCAAAATTCATTAAAGAAAAAGAAGAGATGTTCCAGCAAACATTGCCCAAGAGGCTGACTATAACACTTGCACAGTGGAGAAGAAAAATACATTTTGTGCTTAATCATTTTCAATATGGAACACAATTTAATCCAATCAGTATTTATTGAGCACTTACTATGGGCAAAACACTGTGTTAGGCCCTGCAGAAAAGAAAAAAGAAGTGTGGACCACAAATCTCAAGAGTCAATCATTGAAACCAACATGAAAATAAGCATAGTCCAAGGCAGACTGTAACATAGGATGCAAAAAAAAACCCACAGAACGTCCAACCTGAAAAGACCACATTATGCTGGAGCAATTAGGAAAGTTCTTGTGGAGAGGGAAAATATCTGAGTGCGTAAGCTTTTTAGAAGATAAAAATTGGAAGAAAGGAATTACAAGTAGAAATACGTGCAACACAAAGGCATGAGAATGGGTGTGGCAGATGCTTGAAGGTGCTCCTATCACATCCTACCGGAACATACTTTTCCAGCACACACTGTGGCTCCTCACTGTCAGTTCTGAAAGTCTCCTGAGAGCTTTCTTTGGCCATGGGGCATGGTTGGTGAGTGTGCAGGGCAGGTCAGAAGGACCTGGCTGGGGGTGGGAATGTCCTAAAGAAAAGGGAGATGCAACTTTGAGCTTGGTGTGTAAGATGGTTGCAGTTTAGGTGAAAGCTGCAGGTGACATTTGTGAAGCAAAGAGCAACATGACCAAAGGTGGAAGAAAGAATAAGAAAGATTTGTGTAGGTGACAGTGCGCATATTGGGTCGGCAGGAGCAGGAATCACTGAAAGTAGATTTGGAAAAGGGAAATGGACTCAGATCTCGTAGGGCTTTGGCTGACAGGGGGAGGCAATGTCCTCCAAACATTGTTCCAAGCTACCTACCATCTTCTCACTTATACGATGCAGCGGAATCCCAACCAGTCTCCTGGAATCCATTTGTACTACTTACAACAGGGGAAGTGATATTATAAAAAAATTACTGAACTAAGCATGTCACTTCCCTGCTAAAACCCCTTCCTAGCTTTGCTTTGCTATTAGGAGAAAGACAAAACCTTTAAGATGGCCTATGAGACTCCTGGGATCAGGTTTCTGCCGACCTCCACAGCTCCATCTCACCCCTTCACACTCTATTCAGCTCTCCCCCTTTCACACTCTTCCCTCATGCTCTTTGTTCAGCCACACTGGCCTTGATTCAGTTCCTCGCATCAACCAGAAGCCTTGGCTTTTGTTATTTCCTCTGCCCAGAAGGCTCTTCCCCTTCACTTCTCTGACCTAATTAACCAATCTCTATCTTACATACTGCAGCTCACATAAGACCTTCTAGGGGAAGCTTTCGCTTACTTCCTACATGAAATCTCCTGTTATATGCTCACAAAAAACCCTGTGCCTTTCTCTCATAAGTCAGAATCTCAGTCTGTGGTTACTTGTTTATTTATTTGACTATTTTAATTCCATCCTCTCCTACCGGACTGTGAGCACCCAGAGGGAAAAAACACGTCTCTGCTCACCATTGTATCTTCTGAACTTAGCACAGTGCCTGCCAGAGTTAACAAAGATCTCTTGGATGAATGCATGGTGGAATGAATGGGTTAGTGAATGAATAATAAGAAATCTATTAAAATTTTTGACCATTTGATATCTACTTTCTCATTATTATAAAGCTTGAGAAATGTTAGTTGCTTGTCTTATTTAAGAGCTTCCTATGTCTTTCTTCAGCCAGTTAGCTTATTTTTAGAACTAATATTCATGAGTTGAAAAACCAATTGTACAGCTAACCCTTATCTTTTATTCCTGAGTCTTGCTTGTTTTAAAAACGAAGAGAGAAAAGTAAACACTCCAATTTTGTGGTTCAGTTCACATTTCAGTTTTTCTCTTCTCTGTTTTATTCTGAACATTGTAAATGGTTTGAAAAACCAAGCTTTTGCATTTATATTGCTCTTTTCATCTACAGATTTATAAGAGCTTTAAAAATATGTATTAATACTTACAATAGCATTCCAAACTACAAAAATTTAGCCACATTAAAGCTCCTTTAAGATATAGATGCTGTTAACAGGTTCACAGTACGGCAGCAACAATTTCAAGTACAAATTGGGGGTTTTGATTAAACCCTCTAAATTGACTAATGGTGAATTCCTCCTAGAGGCACCCAGCATTCTAAATCCAACAATAATGATGTCTCTTCAAAGAATACATGGATTTAGAAAGCTCTAGTTTGAAAACTCAAGGATTTGAAACATTTGCAAATAAAAAAGGGCAGGATAACATTTACTCTTCTAACTTCTTGAGAAGTGTTACTGCATTTTTAGCCCTACATTTTCTCCTAATATATACAAATAAAACTATAAATTTTCCTTCAAGCACAGGTTTTTGTTATACCCTGTGAATTTTGATGTGCCATATTTCAGTTATTTTTCACTTCAAAACATTTTCTAATTTCCATTGCAACTTCTTTCTTTGACCCATGGATTCTTTACAAATGTATTGCTTAGTTTCCAAACATTTGGCCATTTTCTAGTTACCTTTTTATGTTATTATTGATTTCAGTTTTAATTCTACTGTGATAAGAGAACATTCTCTGTATGATTTCAGTCCTTTGCAGTTTAAGACTAGCTGCATGGTCTATATGTACATTTTTGTAAATGTTCTGTGGGCATTAAAATGAATGTTCTTAAAAGTGTGTATTATTATACATATGTCAATTAGATAAAGTTTATTAGTTGTGTTATTCAGATATTTTATATCCTTCCTAATTTATTTTAGTCTATTTTAACAGTTACTGAGAAATGCTTACTAAAATCTCCAACCATACTTGTGAATTTGCCAAATTTTATTAATTCTGCCAGTTTTTACTTAACGTATTTTGTTACGCTATTGGTGCATACACGTTAAGAATTATATCTTCTGGGAAGGTTGGCACTTTCAACATCATATATTCTCTCTATCACCTTTCTTTAGCCTCTCTTTTCTTGTGATTTTAACATAGCTACATTAGGGTTTCTTTTTTGGTGGGAAAGTAATTTTATGTGGTTTTTTATTTCCATCCTTTTACTTTCAACTTGTCTCCTTATATTAAATGTGTTTCTTCTAAGCAACATATAGTTTTTTGTTATCTGTTCTTATAGTCTTTGCCTTTTAATTAGAATATGTGCTTCATTTACATTTAATGTATTTGTTGATATATTTGAGTTTTCTCTTTGTCACACCTAATATTCATGCCTAGTTTCTCCTTTCTAGTTATCTTTTGGGTCAATGTAGTATTTTCCCATTTCTTTATCTCTGTTGCCTTGTTAACACATTCTTTCATCATTCATTTATGGTGACATTAGAGATTATAATATGCATCCTTAACTTTTGTTAGCATCATCTGTAATTTAGTCATTTTAAACTTCCTGACAGTGTAAAAAATATTAAAACACTTGAACTCCATTTAAGTCCTTCCTTCTTTTTATGCTATTCTAATTTACATTTTAATTGTACATATATAGTTTAGGTATAACATGTCATTTTTACTGTATTATAAAATTAATATTTACTTAGATTTTCCTCAAGTATTTACCCTTTTCAGTGTCTTTGTTTCCTTCTATTCCATGTCTCCAACTGAGATGTCTTTTTTCTTACTTAAAGGACCTTCCTTAGTATTTCTTTTACTGTAGGTCTTCTGGTGGTAGAAAATATTTTTTGATAGAAAATATATTTATTTTGCCTTTACTTTTTTTCTGTGCATTTTAAAAGATTTTTATTTTGAAATAATTATAAATTCATGAGAAGTTACCAAAATACATAGAGAGGTGCCATGTAATCTTTATCCAGTTTCCTCCAATGGTTACATTTTGCATAATTGTGATAGACAGAATTCTAGTGATGTCTCCTCAAGATTCCCATCTCCTGATTATTCAAACACTACTCCAGGTACTGTGGTGAAGGAAATATGCAGATGTCATAAAGTTTATGGATCTTAAAATAGGGACATTAATCCTGGATTAATGGGCATAATCTAATCACTTGAGCCCTTGAAAGCAGAGGAATTTCTCCAATTGGAATCAGAGAGATGTGGTGGAAGAGGAAAATAGAGGATAAATGAAGCAGAGGGAGAAGTCAGAGAGATTCAGAGAGTGAGAAGCACGTGACCTGCCACTGCTGGCTTTGAAGATGAAGAAAGGAATCCATGAGCCAAGAAATGAAGGCAACCTCTGGAAATTAAGAATGACCCCAGCCAGCAGGGAAGCAGAGGTTTTTGTCTTACATCCACAAGGAACTGAATTCTTCCAATAACCTGATTGAGCTTGGAAGTGGATTTAACCCAGAACCTCTCGAAGGAGTGCAACCCTGTCAGCACCTTGATTTTGGCTCCATGAAACCAGGAACAAAGAATCAGCTGAGCCACACTGTGCCCAGACTTGTGACCCAGAACTGTGAGATAATAAATTTTCATTGCTTAAGGCTACTACATTTAGGGAATTTGTTACTGAAACAATAAACAAGTACGATATCTATTGTACAGAATTAAATCTAGGAAATTGCTATTTCTGTGCGTGTAGTTCTGTGACATTTTATCACATATGTAGATTCATGGAACCACCAGTGCAATAAAGATACAGAACTATTCCATCACTACAAAGATCTTCCTCATGTTACTCCTTTATAGTCACATCACACCCCCTTCCCCCATCCATTCCTAATCCTTGGCAACTACTAATATGTTCCTCACCTCTATAGTTTTTTAAGTTTTGATCATTTGCCGTTGTTGTTGTTTTCTCCAGTCTATTTCTCTTTGTTGTTCAGATTGGGGAACTTCTATTGTCTTATTTTCAAGTTCACTGATTGTTTCTCTGTCATTTCCATTCTGCTATTGAGCTCATCTAGTACATTTTTCAGTTTGATTTTGATTCTTCTTAACATCTTCTATTTCTTTGCAGAGGCTTTCTATTTCTTTGCCAAGGTGTTATATTTTTTCATTTGTTTCAAGGATGTTTGTAATTACTTACTGAAGCATTTTTATGGTGGCTGCTTTGGGAAGACGGGGTGGGATGAATTAGGAAATTGGGATTGACATATATACATTACTGTGTATAAAACATAACTAATGAGAACCTACTGTATAGCACAGGGAACTCTACTCAATGCTCTGTGATGACCTAAATGGGAAGGAAATCTGAAAAACGGGATATATGTATATGTATAACTGATTCACTTTGCTATACAGCAGAAACTAACACAACATTGTAAAGCAACTATACTCCAATAAAAATTAATTAAAAAAAAATCCTGGTCAGATAATTCCAGCATCTGTGTCCTCTTGGTATTGGTGTCTGTTGATTGCAGTTTCTCATTCAAATTGAGATTTTTCAGGTTCTTGTTATGCCAAATGATTTTTAAGTATACCTGTACCTTTTGGGTATTGTGTTGTGAGACTATGGATCTTAGTTAAATCTTCTGTATTTTAGCTGGCCTCCTTTAACACTGGGCTGGTGGGGAGAGGAGAATGCCACCTTGTTTCTATCAGGTGGGAGTGGAAGTCCAGTTCCCCATTCAACCTCTTTTGACCTTTTGTCGGGGGAAGGGTTCCTTGTTATTGCAGGGCAGGGTTGGAAGTTCTGACTCTTCACTGGGCTTTCATGATACCAGGCGGGCTGGGAAGGGTAGAGATACTTTATTACTGCTTACCATTGGCTTCCACTGACACTGACACTGACACTGTGGAGGGGTGGGGGATACCAGAGGGAGAGTTGGCCTCATTACAAGTGGGTGGTAGTAGAATTCCTGATTCTCTACTAGGCTTCCTTTGACACCAGCCCATTGTGAAGGGTACCTCATTAGTGATTGGTGTGGGCAAAGTGCAGATCCTACACCCCACCCATGGTTTCTGTTGATACCACAATTGGAAGGGAGCTTGTTACCAGTTGGTGGGAATGAAAAGCCCTGCTTACGACTTGGCCTTCTCAGAGATCAGAGTGATGGCAGTTGGAGTCACTCCTAGTTACAGCCATATGAGGTGAAAGTCTAGGCTCCCCAGTTAGCCTGTGTTGGTGGGATGGGTTTGGGATTCAGGTTTTCTTGTGGTCTTTGGCTTGAGTAGGGTGATTATTGTATAAAAGTTTTCTGGATCCACCAGAGGGCAGACAGCGAAGGAAGAACTACAGTTCTGCAGCCTGTGGAATGACAATTCCACATTCACAGAAAGATAGACAAAATGAAAAGGCAGAAGACTATGTACCGGATGAAGGAACAAGATAAAACCCCAGAAAAACAACTAAATGAAGTGGAGATAGGCAACCTTCCAGAAAAAGAATTCAAATAATGATAGTGAAGTTGATCCAGGACCTTGGAGAAAGAATGGAGGCAAATATCGAGAAGATGCAAGAAATGTTTAACAAAGACCTAGAAGAATTAAAGAACAAACACCTAGGGAGAGGACCTTCAAGATGGCAGAGGAGTAAGACATGGAGACCACTGTCCTCCCCACAAATACATCAAAAATACATCTACATGTGGAACAACTCCTACAGAACACCTCCTGAACGCTGACAGAAGACCTCAGACTTCCCAAAAGGTAAGAAACTTCCCATGTACCTGAGTAGGGTAAAATAAAGAAGAAAAAACAGACAGAAGAATAGAGATGGGACCTGCATCTCGGGGAGTGAGCTGTGAAGAAGGAAGTTTCCACACACTAGAAAGCCCCTTCACTGGCAGAGACGGGGAGAGGGCGGGGGGGAAGCTTTGAGCCACGGAGGAGAGCACAGCAAGAGGGGTGCAGAGAGCAAAGTGGAGAGATTCCCATACAGAGGATCGGTGCTGACCAGCACTCACCACCCTGAGAGGCTTGTCTGCTCACGCACTGGGGCGGGTGGGGGCTAGGAGCTGAGTCTCGGGCTTTGGAGGTCAGATCCCAGGGAGATGACTGGGGTTGGCTGCGTGAACACAGCCTGAAGGGGGCTAGTGCACCACAGCTAGCCGGAAGGGAGTCGGGGAAAACGTCTGGACCTGCCTAAGAGTCAAGAGACCATTGTTTTGGGGTGCACGAGGAGAGGAGATTCAGAGCCCCCCAAATGAGCTCCAGAGATAGGCACGAGCTGCAGTTATCAGCGCAGAAGCCAGAGACGAGCATGAAACACTAAGGCTGCTGCTGCAGCCACCAAGAATCCTGTGTGCAAGCACAGGTCACTATCCACACCTCCCCTCCTGGGAGCCTGTGCAGCCTGCCATGGCCACGATCCCATGATCCAGAGACAACTTCCCTGGGAGAACACACAGTGTGCCTCAGGCTGTTGCAACATCACACTGGCCTCAGCTGCCACAGGCTTGTCCTGCATTCCGTACTCCTCCCTCTCCCCAGCCTGAGTGAGCCAGAGCCCCCGAAGCAGCTGTTCCTTTAACCCCCTCCTGTCTGGGCGAACAACAGACACCAGAGGGTGACCTGCATGCAGAGGCAGGGCCAAATCCAAAGCTGAACCCCAGGAGCTATATGAACAAAGAAGAGAAAGGGAAATTCCTCCCAGCAACCTCAGGAACAGCAGATTAAATCTCCACAGTCAACATGATATACCCAGCATCTGTGGAATACCTGAACAGACAACAAATCATCCCAAAATTGAGGTGGTGGACTTTGGGAGCAACTGTAGACTTGGGGTTTGCTGTCAGTGACTGACAAGTTTCTGATTTTTATGTTTATCTTAGTTTAGTTTTTAGCACTTGTTATCATTGGTGGATTTGTTTATTGGTTTGGTTGCTCTCTTCTTTTTCTTTATTTTTATTACTTTTAAAATATTTTATTTTAATAATTAAAATTTTTTTAAAATTTTAATAGCTTTATTTTATTTTTCTTTCTTTCGTTTTTTTCCTTCCCTTTCCTTGTGAGCCGTGTGGCTGACAGTGTCTTGGTGCTCCGACCGGGTATCAGGCCTGAGGCTCTGAGGTGGGAGAGCCGAGTTCAGGACATTGAACCACCAGAGACCTCCCGGCCCCATGTAGTATCAATTGGCAAGAGCGCTCCCAGAGAGCTCTGTCTCAATGCTAAGACCCAGCTCCACTCAACGACCAGCAAGCTCCAGTGCTGGACACCCCATGCCAAACAACCAGCAAGACAGGAACACAACCCCACCCATTAGCAGAGAGGCTGTCTAAAATCATAATAAGTTCACAGACAGCCCAGAACACACCACTGGATGTGGTCCAGCCCAACAGAAAGGCAAGATCCAGCCTCATCCACTGCACCAGACCCCTCCACCAGGAAGCCTACACAACCCACTGAACTAACCTTAGCCACTGGGCAAACACCAAACACAATGGGAACTACAAACCTGCAGCCTGCAAAAAGGAGACCCCAAACACAGTAAGTTAAGCAAAATGAGAAGACAGAGAAATACGCAGCAGATGAAGGATCAAGGTAAAAACCCACCAGACCAAACAAATGAAGAGGAAATAGGCAGTCTTCCTGAAAAAGAGTTCAGAGTAATGATAGTAAAGGTGATGCAAAATCTTTGTAATAGAATGGAGAAAATACAAGAAACGTTTAACAAGGACCTAGAAGAACTAAAGAGCAAACAAACAATGATGAGCAACACAATAAATGAAATTAAAAATGCTCTAGACGTAATCAATAGCAGAATAACTGAGGTAGAAGAACGGGTAAGTGACTTGGAAGATAAAAGAGTGGAAATGACTACTGCAGAGCAGAATAAAGAAAAAAGAATGAAAAGAATTGAGGACACTCTCAGAAACCTCTGGGACAAAATTAAATGCACCAACATTCGAATTATAAGGGTCCCAGAAGAAGAAGAGAAAAAGAAAGGGACTGAGAAAATATTTGAAGAGATTATAGTTGAAAACTTCCCTAATATGGGAAAGGAGATAGTCAAGTCCAGGAAGCGCAGAGAGTCCAATACAGGATAAATCCAAGGAGAAACATGCCAAGATACATAGTAATCAAACTATCAAAAATTAAATACAAAGAAAAAATATTGAAAGCAGCAAGGGAAAAACAACAAATAACATACAAGGGAATCTCCATAAGGTTAACAGCTGATCTTTCAGCAGAAACTCTGCAAGCCAGAAGGGAATGGCAGGACATATTTAAAGTTATGGAAGGGAAAAACCTACAACCAAGATTACTCTACAGAGCAAGGATCTCATTCAGATTCAACAGAGGAATTAAACCTTTACAGACAAGCAAAAGCTAAGAGAATTCAACACCATGAAACCAGCCATACAACAAATGCTAAAGGAACTTCCCTAGGCAGAAAACACAAGAGAATGAAAAGACCTACAAAAACAAACAAAAAACAATTAGGAAAATGGTAATAGTAACACACATATGGATAACTACCTTAAATGTAAATGGATTAAATGCTCCAACCAAAAGATATAGACTGGCTGAATGGCTACAAAAATAAGACCCATATATATGCTGTCTACAAGAGCCCCACTTCAGACCTCTAGGGACACATACAGACTGAAAGTGAGGGGATGGAAAAAGGTATTCCATGCCAATGGAAATCAAAAGAAAGCTGGAGTAGCAATTCTCATATCAGACAAAATAGACTTTAAAATAAAGATGATTACAAGAGACAAAGAAGGACACTACTTAATGATCAAGGGATCAATCCAAGACAAAGATATAACAATTGTAAATATTTATGTACCCAACACAGGAGCACCTCAATACATAAGGCAAATGCTAACAGCCAAAAAAGAGAAATCGACAATAACACAATAATGGTACGGGATATTAACATCCTACTTTCACCAATGGACAGATCAACCAAAATGAAAATAAATAAGGAAACACAAGCTTTAAATGGAACATTAAACAAGATGGATTTAATTGATATTTATAGGATATTCCATCCAAAAACAACAGAACACACTTTCTTCTCAAGTGCCCATGGAACATTCTCCAGGATAGATCATATCTTGGGTCACAAATCAAGCCTGGGTAAATTTAAGATAATTGAAATCATATAATTGGATAAAGAAGATGTGGTACATATATACAATGGAATATTACTCAGACATGAAAAGTAATGAAATTGGGTCATTTGCAGAGACGTGGATAGATCTACAGACTGTCATACAGAGTGAAGTAAGTCAGAAAGAGAAAAACAAATATTGTATATTAACGCATATATGTGGAATCTAGAAAAATGGTACAGATGAACTGGTTTGCAGGGCAGAAATAGAGACACAGATGTAGAGAACAAATGTATGGACACCAAGGGGGGAAAGCATGGGGGGGAGTGGGATGAATTGGGAGATTGGGATTGACATATATACAGTAATATGTATAAAATAGATAACTAAGAAGAACCTGCTGTATAAAAAATAAATAAAATTAAATTAAAAAAAATTCTGTATTGCTAGTCATTTCCTGGTCATTTTGCCAGAAAGAACAGGATTTTCTTGAGACTTTGTTTCCTGTGCCCATTGGTGTTCTAGGTTGCCTCTTTAGATTGTTCATTTGTATTTTTCCCCCTGAAATAGTTACTGATTCAGATCTTGAATGTTTGTAACACAGATTGCCAGAAATGGAAGATAAAAAGCTTTATACCATTTCATTATGGAAAGCTAGGACAAAGATTTTCAAAGTTAGAACTATCTTAGTTATCTCAAAGCCGAAGTTTTACTAGGATCAAATGCTTCTATTTTACATTCATAGTGGATAAAATCTTTCTCTTTGAAAGCCACAGGTCATTAAGATGTGTTCATGTTAAATATTTGTTCACTTAACACTTTCTATCATTTAAACACGTAATACTATGTAAAGCAAAATAGCAGTTTTCTTGATATATATCAGAAATCATGAGGGGAATAAAGCAATCTGGCAACAAAAACCTTCTTAGTCAGTATTTAGAGGCAAATAAAATTCTATTCTTTTTTCATTTAATGTTTATAAAAGTATTCTAGTATTCTATAAGTGACAATGGAGAACATATGAGGGCAGAAAGATATGGCATATCTTTCTGCATAAAGATCCTTTGGGCTAAATATTCTCAAGTATGGATTGCATGTTTTTCAGGTATTTGTTTGTAGTTGCTTTTCAGGTAGGGAAAGTTCTGGAATAGGTACATAATCTCAGCATTTTCCAAATAACCAGGTAATCCAGGATTTGTTCAAACAAGAGACAGCTCATAATTACCTCAGAGATTGTTACTCTTTGAAGTAGGAAAAAAGGCAGTAGATGCCAGATTCAGCCATTAAGTGCCCTTCTCCTCTTAACATTCTCCTAGTGTTATCCCCATATAGGGTCACAGTTGTCTGTAAAGTGAATTACCTTACGTTGTTAAATTTTTACAGATTCGTGATTAGATGTGTGGGCTTTGGAATTGGACAGAACTTGTTTTAAAACTGAGCTCTGCCACTTAGTAGATACTTGACTTGAACAACTTCTTTAGCCTTTCAAAACTTACTTCTTCATCTAAAATAGGCAATACATGTTGTAATAATTAGAGTATGAAAGTGTTACACTTAGCACACTATGTGATCTGCGCACTTTAACTTTTTATTTATGATTATAAGGAAAGAAAGAGAAACAACTATCTCATTTAGAGCATATCTTTCTTTGAAACCTCATAAATATCAAGTTAAAGAAAATGACCCTTCAGAATGGTGTCTGGGGATTTTTACTGACAGTGAGCCTTCTGCCCTGGGAGACTCATATGTTAGCACTATGCCTCTGAGCACCAAGCACTTTGAGTTGGTGTAGCACATGATTCTGAAAAGATAAAAAAAAAGACAGATGGCAAGAATGTAGACACCCTTGAATGGCAGATAGGAGCCTTATCCATTTGACAAATTTTAATGCAGTGCATAGTGTGGTGGTTAAAAATGTGGAAGCGGGAGACAGGCTACCTGAGTTTGAATCCCCCCACCAATAGCCAGCTGTAAAACTTCAGATTTTACTTCACCTCTTTGTATCCCACTTTCAAGTTATACAAAATAGTGACTGTAATAGAATCTCTTACAGTTGTGATATAAAAAATATTAGTGGATATAAAGTATGTAGAACATTGACTGGTATTTAGTAAGCATTCAATTAATATTAGTTACTCTTTGACCACAAGGAATAGCACAGTACAGCAAGGCTTACTCTGTTCTATTCCTGCCAGGTAATTTATTTAAGTTTTAACTAGGGGAGAGATGAAAGAATGAGATTTACTACAGTCTTTATATTTTGTGCTATGTAAAGATAGTTTTTTCATACTTGCCACTTGGTAGTATCTTTGGTAGAGAACAGGAGGAACATGCCTTCCAATGTCCCAATGGTGAAGAAAAGTTTTATACTTGGATGTCATCCCTGTCAATTATTTTGGTTTTCTTAACCAAAGAAGCTATAACCTCATGGGGAGAGTGGGCTGAATGTACGTAGAGTTGACTGTGGATGCACCTGTTTCGTTCACCCCTTTAAGATGGGAGGTGGGGCTGGTGTTAAGTGCTGCCTAGTATTTTTAATAGTGTGAGGAAAGAGGCCTTCCTAGAAGAAGACTGAGAAACTAATGTGTGAACATCTGATTATTACTTAATATCTTTAGTGAAAAATGAATGACCAGTTCTAACTGTAACTGCGTCTTGGCGTTCTGGGTCTTTTATTCCTTGCCTTTTGAAAGAACTGTTCATCCATGTGGAGTCTGTCAAGGAGAAGATATTTCTCCCTTACTTGTGGATAAAAAAATCCACATAAAACAACATCCTGGTAGCTTTACACAACAAATATTTTCGCTACATCTGTATTTTTACCTATTCTTATTGGTATGTGAATAGACTCTAAAGAGAACACTCAAGTTTTAGACTTGTTTTTTCCCAAGTTGAATATAATTGCATTAAAAAACCAACTTTACTGAGGTGAACTTTTCATACAAATAAATATACCTTTTGATATGTGAAGTTCAATGGGCTTTAACAAATGTATACACTTTTATAACTACCACCACAATCTATCTATCTATCTAAATATCTAAAACGTCTCTATCAACCCCCCCAAATTTCCTATTTTGCAATTAATAGCCACCCTGTCCTCCCAACACCTAGTCCCAGACAGCCATTGATCTCTTTCAATACAGATCTGGGTTTTTTCTTTCCTAAAATTTTATGTAAATGATAGCTCATTTGTACTCTTTTGTGTGTGGCTTATTTCACTCAGTATACCAATTTACTGGTACAAATCAGTAGTTTATGCTCCCCCTCCCTCTCTGTGGTTTTCTTTTTTTGCTACATAGTATTCCATTATGTGAATGTACTATAATGTGTTTATCCATTTACCTGTTGAAGTATGAGCTGTTTTCAGATTGGAGATATTTTGAATAAAGCCACTATGAACATTTGTTTATGAATCCTTTTGCTCTTGCATTTTTCCCCACTGACATTTACATAAATTTTATTATGTGGATGAAACACTTCAAAGAAATGCAAGAGGAGATATACATGATATAGTTACAACTTCCTTGCTTTCATTATTTAAAACATTTTTCTCTGTTTCTGAAGATGGTGTAATGTTATCCTTTGGGTATCAGTAATGTGGCAGTATGCAGTTTGTTGGGTAGTTACTGTGTTATCAGTGACCCAGGACACATGGAAATGCCTAAGTATTTTGGGGTTGTTTCTGCTTCTTTTTTACACTTCTCTCTCCTCTGTGACATTGTTGGTAATGTCATGCCTGAGAGGAGATGGGTGTGTGGAGGGTATTCAGTACTTCCTTGAAGATTTTAATATTTTTCACCAGGAGATTTTCTCCTCCTCTTATGTTCTGTATTCAGCTTTAGTTTTTTTTACAAGCTCTTATTCCCTGACCCACCCCCCACCCCCCTGCCAAGAAGAACCAGCTTTATCACAGTAGAGTCACACATTTCAAGCCTTCCTTGATTTTACCTGCACCTGTGAAATACGTGAGGTCAGCCTATAGTCCACATAAGAAATGACTTAATTCCAAGAATCAGGATGAATGATTTACTTGCTCTCCAGATTATGGTAAAATTCCAATCTTTCTCACACCCGTGGTTTCCATTCATTTAATTCCTTTGTGCTTTTACAGTCACTTGAATTCTTTATTTTAGGTTCTGACTATCATGAATATCACCCTGAAATGCCCTCCTACTAAGTAATCCAGACCTCAGATACAGCAGTGTTCTTAGAAACTGCTCAAAGCTCCAATAATATAAAGCCTGAGAATCTAAGACCAGTAGGTTCAGCAGCATCCAGACCTTCAACCCTGCTTGTTGTGAAACATTCAGTGTTCAGAGGAGAAGTGTATCCCAGTGAGGTAGTAATTACTGAGCTCAACAGCCTATTGTTAAGATATTAAAATAAGGCCAAATAAGATATCTGTCTAAGCAAACTGCCTCTTAAAAATAGTGACTCATAGGCTAATTGATGTGAGAATCAAATAAATATTATGGAACTCCGTTAGGGGGAAGGAATTCTTTTGGATTTAAGTTTCATTTAATGGAATTCATTGAACCTCTTCAAAAATTTCCATAAATTGTCCAATAAAGAGCATGAAGTCTTGAAAGAGTTTAAATCACCTATTAAAAGGGGATGATGAAACTCTTTCGCTTTCTCTCCCACCACATGAGAGGAGGAATATAGTGCCGTAAATTCCCCTGTAATTTTAGTTATGGGGACCTGGGTTTGGAGGAGAATGTCTAGTTAAAGAGCACAAGCTGGCACAGAGCTGCCCAAAGCGTACAAGGAGGTGGGCTTTTAAGAGATCTTACCGGGGAACAGTTGAATGGAGGGACTCTGACGCATTAAACAAATCATTCCCAGAGTAAATGTTTATTCAGTCAGCCTGTGGTTTTGTTTTCCTCACAACATGGTATTGGTCTGGTGAGTTCTTTTTTTCTAATATGCTCTCCAGGTTTTATTTTTAAGCAACTTATAGGTTGCTGTCTGCTATATATTGGCATATTAGAAGGGTTTCTACCTAACAATTAGGCAATCCTGATGACTTTTGTCACTGCAACTAGATTCCTCCCAATCAGGTTGAGAGAGGATTAGAGGAAGCCTTACTTAACGTGAGGCAGAACATGCAGAGTATTTGGCATCACAGAACAAAATTTGAATTTCTTCTCTGCTGCATCTGGAGGTGTAGAGGTGTATTTTTGATTAAATTGTTAGCATTTTGATTCTCTGCTTTCTCTTTACTTAGAGGAATGTTGTGTCATTAAAAGAAATAATGTATGAAAAGAGCCAGGTACATAGTAAGTGCTCAAAAAAGTTTACTTCTGCCACTCTATTTTTTAAAAGGCTATCTTCTAGCTTTCTCCTCCTTGAAAATTGCTGCTTTCTAGATTGAATGTGCCTCTAGGTAATTGCCAGAGGCAAATTCTTTTTGTAAAAAGCTAATATTATTATAGGTCTATTATTTTTACAATTTTTATATGCAGTGCACAACCCTTAATTAAAACAAGTCTTTTGAAGTGATAAGACAATAAGAAATAAATATAGAAAAAAAATTAGACAATAGGAAAAGACCCTCAAGGCCTCAAATATTGGAGCAATCAGACATAGCAATTAAAACAACTATGCTTGGGACTTCCCTGGTGGTCCAGTGATTAAGAGTCCGCGTTCCAGTGCAGGGGAGGTGGGTTCTATCTCTGGTCAGGGAACTAAGATCCCACATGCCACTGGGCAGCTAAGCCTGCGCTCTGCAACTACTGAGCCTGTGCTCCACAACTAGAGAGAAGCCCGCACACCACAACAAAAAGATACCGTGTGCCGCAACTAAGGCCCGATGCAGCCAAAAATAAATAAACAAACAAATAAATATTTTTTTAAAAAAGCATCCTTAATTTATTCAAGGAGATAGAAGACCAGATTGAGGATTTTGGAAGAGTCTAGTAACTCTTAAAACTCCAAGAGGTTATAAAATTGAAAGATAAAATACTTGAAATTAAGAGCTCAACATGTGAGAGTAAAAGCAGATTAGATACAGCTGAAGAAAAAAAATAGTAACTGGAGGATAGACCAGAATAAAATATCTAGAATGAAACCCAGAGAAGCAAAAGAATGTGGGAAATAGAAGAGAGGGGAAACGACATAAGAGTAGACAGTAAGAAGGTCTCACATGCATGTAATTGGAATCCTAGAAAAAGAGAGGGAATAATGCAGAAGCAATATTTGAAGTAATGCCTGAGAATTTTCTAAAACAAATTAAAGACATCAAGCCTTAGTTTGAAGTTCTACATATTATATCCCTAGGCAGTATCTGGTTTCCTGAATGGCCATCAAGGCGTCAGATAACTAGTGCTGGAGAATTAGCTGCTCATGAGTAGAACTTAGAACAGTAAGAAGTGGAAAGTATCTAGGAAGGTAAATTCCCCCTCTGTTCTTTCTTCCCTTGAATACTCCTAGGTGTGGTTCGTTCTGGCAACCCCTATACAGAAGTTATAATGCCAGAAAGTTAACTCAGCTACTGAGCAGCCTATCATGTCTCTTGGTAGCTTGATGAAATATGGTAACATATTTCATTGCATTCCTTGTATATTTTCTTGCCTCATTTCCCCTTTTCCATATTCATACCACCCTGGGGCTGTACTTCTCAAAGTAAAGCATACGTTTTCTAAACACAGTGTTCATAGAAAAATACCAGTTATAAAGGAATATATATTGTATGGTTCCATTTATGTAACACTCAGATACAGGTAAAAACTAAATTATAATGCTAGAATTCAGGATAGTGATTACTTTTGAGGAGGAAGAAAGTATAAAGACAAGAGGTATGGGCCATTAGGGGAACTTTCTGTGGTGCCTACAGATTCCTGTTTCTTTGGCCAGAATAGTACGTGCATTAGTGTTTATTTCATGAAATTTATTGAGCTGTACATTTATCTTTGTGTTCCTTTCTATATATGTATTATAATTCACAATAAAAAGTTTAAATGCCACACTGAAAATAGTTTTAGGTGTCTATCAAAATACACAAATGATCATTTTTGTTTCCTTGTAGTCTCCATATTTTACTTTCTTTTTGCTTGTAATTTTAATGTAAAAGCAAAGGAAGCAACAACAGACATCTTTGTTAAGGCTATTGATCAATGATTTATATAGATTATTTCTAATTCTCACAGTTTTCCTTCAGATTAGTGTTATCACCATTTCATAAGTGAAGACAGTGAGGCTCAGGAAAAGTTAACTGATTTCCTCAGAGCATTCTACAATACAAGGTGGAATCTTGAGAAGGTTATGGAAAAGTGAAAATGCAAATATACACCTAAGTGAGCCAGAAAGCAACAGTAATATGTTCCTCCAGTTCACTATTTATGCCCTGTTGCCTAAATGTACAATATTTTAAAAATAAAGTATGTGTATTTTTTATCTCTAGAAGTTCAATTTGGATCTGTTTAAAAAAAATATTTTCCGTGTCTCCATAATCTCAAGCTTTCCTCTGCCTTCTTGAACATGTGGAATGCAGTTATAATAAATGTTTTACCCCTAACTACTAATTCTGTGTTTTGTGTCGTTGCTTTGTCAGTTTCAGTTGATTGGTCTTTCTCCTCATTGTGGGTGCTTGTTTTCCTGCTTCTTTTCATGCCTGCTGGTTTCTTTTACTGGAAGTCACACATTGTGTTTTCTTTTGGGAACTAGATACTTTTGTATTCCTACAAATAACCTTGAACTTTGTTCTGCAACACAGATAAGTTATTGGGAAATATTTGATCCTTTCAAGACATTTGATCCTTGCTTTTAAGCTTTGTTAGGCAGGACCAAAGTAGCCTTTAATTGAAGTGTAATTTGTGCAACAACTAAAGCAAAACTCTTCTGAGTCTTCTACCATGGATTATGAGGTTTTCCTGCTCTGGTGGGAATACAAGCTAGACTGCAAACAAATCTCATCCCTGCATGTACTTCAGTGATTTACCCCCTTCTGATTCTGGGTGGTTCTTTCCCTGGCCATGGATACTTTCCTCACATACATGCACTGATCAATACTTAATTCAAGATTTAAGAGGGACCCTCTCCAGATATCTGAAGCTATCTCTCTGTGTAGCGTTTTCTTTTCCAGTACTCTTCTCTGTACTGTAAGTCATAGTGTCTTAGTCTCTCTGGACTCCCAACTCTGTCTTCTCAACTAAGGGAGACTGTTTGGGTCTCCTCTCCCTCCACTGCAGCCTAGAAAATCTTTCCAGGCAGTAAGTTAGAGTAGTTGTAGGGCTCACTTCTTATGTCTCCCCTTTCTCAGGGATAATGGTTTTGTGCAGCCTGAGGTCCAGTGTCTGAAAACCGTTGTTTATATAGTTTGTTGTTTCTTTTGTTGTTTGCTTTTTAAAATTTGTTTCAGGCTGGCACATAAAGCCAGTTCCTGTTATTCCATTTTGACTAAAAGCAGATATCAAATGTGTTTATTTTGATTTTACCTTTTTCTTTGTTCTACAAGTGAAATAAATATGTGTCTTGTTACACTAATTGGGAATTATCTCTCCACCTATTAACTAATGGCAAGTATTCTAAGTGAAGTTGTAGTACTTTGTAGGTATGGAAGTCTTCAGGCAATTGATCCGTAACACACATTTTCTATATTAAAAGCAGATATTCCTATTTTATTTCCTCCTCATCAGCCCCTCCATAATATTCACGTATTGCTGTTGGGCAAATACACAAAACTTGAGCCTCATTTGATTCTTAGTGAACCCTATGATCCCTCTAAACTATTATTACACAAGTCCAGACTCTAGCCATAAAATAAGCAAAATTTTCAAAATGTTTTATAAAGAAAGCTAATGTTTATTCAACAGCTATTATCTGTTAGGGACTGCACCAGGAGCTCTTACATATATTATCTATTGAAATTTCATGACAGACCTATTAGGCAGCATTATCCTTATTTTATTATCACTGATATTCATGCCAAATCCCCAAATAGATAATAAATACTCCAAATGCAGCAGTTATTAGTTCAATTCTTGGTGTCTAGTTAGTGCTAAATAAACGGATTATGAGTAAGCCTTCCCATACCTTGATTTTTGATATTTAGTGATATCAAAATTACCTCAAGGAGAATCTGAGATAAAAATCATAAGGTTAAATTTTGTTTGTTTGTTTTTTGTTTTTTTTTGCGGTACGCGGGCCTCTCACTGTTGTGGCCTCTCCTGTTGCTGAGCACAGGCTCCGGACGCGCAGGCTCAGCGGCCATGGCTCACGGGCCCAGCCGCTCCGTGTCATGGGGGATCTTCCCGGACCAGGGCACGAACCCGTGTCCCGTGCATCAGTAGGCAGACTCTCAACCACTGCGCCACCAGGGAAGCCCCATAAGGTTAAATTTTAGTGTGCATTCATGCTATGCTATTTGGATTCTATTTACATGATTCCCTGATGCTGCTTGGCAGGAAAGTTAGTTCCAGGAAAGAGTTAATCCTTCAAGACAGAGTTTATTCTCTCAACCTTTTTTTTTTTCCTTTTCACTGCAGAAACAGGCCTATTAATCATCATTTTGAATCAAGGCTATGCAAGGTTAAGGAGTTCCAACTTGCAAACTGATGAAGTTTGGCGAACTCAGTCCAAATTTCCAGGACAGCATTTAAGCACAGCACACCTGCCCGTACGTTCACCTGAACTCATACTTGTCAAGTGCACTTTCTCAAACTTTGCAGGGCTGAGGGCCAAAGCTGTGATGCCTTCAAACCCAAAACAGGCCTCCTTGTGTGTGGAATTCCCTGCATGCAGACTTACAGGCATTACAACATAGACACAGGTTGTCCTTGAGTGAGGCTGATAAATGAGCCCATATTTCCTTTTTTGTTTTTCTTCCCCTGGCTTCACTTGCTTTCCACCCCGTCCTTCTGTGTGCAGTGATTTTTCCTGCTTTTTGCCTACCACAGCTCTTAGTTCAGCTGGGTTATAGCAAGTGGAGGTGGATTCATTATGGAGAAAAACCTAGCCTCTGTTTGTTTGTTACCTAGTTAATAAATCACCTTTACCAGAGGCCGCATTGACTGAGTCAAAACAAAGAGAACATTACTTAAGGAGGCCAAGAGGCAGGATAAAATCTTTCCCACTTCCCACTTTGCCAAAGTAGCTGCCAACTGTACTCTTTCTACATGGAAGGCCAGTGTTAGTCTTATTTGCAGCCTCTAAAGTGTGATCTAATATCTCACAGGCATTTCCTTTCTGGATCATATTTTTAAATTAATTAGCATTAATTGTGGGCTTATTATGTGCTTGGCATTGAGTAAGAAGTTTCACAAGTTTCTTTATATCTCACTAGGCCTTGAAGGCAACTTCGTGAAGTAAGTATTTTAATCCTCACTTTACATATAAGAAAACTGACAGTCAAAGAGGTTAAGTGACTGTTCAAGTCCTCCCGGTAAGCTGCAGAGCTAAGGCTCTAACCTCCATCTGGTTCTTTCCGCTACACACAGTTTGGGAGGAAAAGTAATTAATATGAAGATTCATAGGCCATGTGCATTAAGCTGCCCATCTATTCTCAGCAGGTTTATTATAAGATCATTATATTTATAAAGCACAGGATTATACATGCAATTTGCAATCAGATACCTACAGGGGTCAAACTACTTAGTTCATAGTGCTTTGATCTTAGCCAAGGAAAGGTCTTTCCTGAATCCATGGAGCAGATTGTGAGGCATTGGAGGGAAATAAGGAGACAGAGGTGATACTAATAAGCTTTAAAAACTAAATAGTTGGAGAGAATATTTGGGGATGCAGCACAAAGCTTTATTACAGTAAAAGTGTAGTTCGACTTAGGTAAAAATACTACACCAGGATGACTTCATGGTTGTTCATGAATGCTTTCAGCTTCCTTGTTTTTGCTGCCTGAAGAAATATTGGTGCCATTTTAACGTTCTCAAGTTCCACTTGCCTTTTTATATTCATTGTTTTGGGAGTTGATGTTCGATAGAGATAAAGATAAGATAAAGAGAAGAGGGAAACGTTGTATATATTTGGAAGGGTTTTAGTGATTTAATCTGTATAGTAGTGTATCACTCAAGGAAATTCCTGTCTCGATACCTGTAAGCAAAATGTTTTAGGAAAATGTTAGATTTACCGAGGAGGCCATGTTATATTTTTCTTAAGTTGAGTTAGGAAGGTAGAGAGACCAACAAGTATTTTTCCCTTCTTTATCTTGTCCAGAAACTTATAGAAGTAATATGTTATAAAATACTTCAAATAAATCAAAGGTATATCTTACGAAGAGGATGTCACCCCACCTTCCTATCCCTTCCTCTTCTGTCAGCCTCGCTCCCTTCCCCAGAGTTCACCTTTGTTAACAGTGCATGACATTCCAGGCACCATTTTTCCTAGCAACTCACAAACAACAACACGCCCCCCCGCAACACACACACACCTGGCACAGTATATGTCATTCAGTCAGACCTCATTATTCATTAGCAAGGCATCAACAGTGTTGATTCATTCATATCTTTTACTGTAAAATCTAATTAACCATCTCCCTCGCAGAGAACACTGGTGAGTCTTGATGATAAAGACTCCTGAGAGACTCAGATAATTCAGGCCAGGATTATTTGGTCCACTTGGCTTTCTGATTCATCAGATGCGTTAACAGGTCACTGTATCTTATTCAGTTGCATCACTTGTTCTGTCCCTACATTTTTGGTTTTAGCGATTTTCAAGCCCCTTGTTGCTGCTGCCCGTTGTTGATCGGGGGAATTGAAAATGTAGTTGTACATATCGTGGCTTATTGTGTTTGTTTTTGTAGAGAGAAGGATCCAAAAGGTAAATCTGTCTTCTGGGTATTTTCCACCAGTGTGGACCATTTCTAGAAAGTGGCTGTGATGAAAGTTACCAGCTCAGGCTCTGTTGTCAGCCCATCCACTCTCTAGCTTCATGACCCAATTTCTTCCTTTGTTTATGCCACAAACCTTACAGTCATCCCTGTCTTCTCTCTTCTCACACTCCACACCCTATACATCTGGAAATCCTTTTGTCTCTACTTTTCAGATGTAAACCTACAGCTTGACCACTTCTTACCACCACCATGGTTGCCACTCAAATCAGAAGCTCCATCATCTTTTGCCTGAGTTTCTAACTAGTTTTCCTGCTTCTCCCTTAATTCTCCTACTGCCTATTCTCAGCCCAGCCCTAGAGTGACCCTTAAATCTCCTACTCCTTGGACTAGACGCATCAGCAGAACCTGAGAGCTTATTAGGAATACAGAATTTCAGACCCTGCTCCAGACCTTCTGAATAAGAATTTGCATCTTAACAGAATCTTCAGGTATCACGACTATCTGTGGTGGAAGATGATTAAAAAAGGCAACCAACCAACCAACAAAAAGAAAACAAAAAAATATTTGTATCCATCATGGACCAAAACTTTTGTAAAATGTGAAAAAAAAAATTACCAAAAATTTTAAATTTTGTTAAAGTGAAGTTTGTTAAACATGAAAAATAGATATAAAAACGTAAGCCCTAATTTTGCATTATTTGACTCAGTACACCTACACCTAAAATTCCTCTGTCAAACTGCTACAAAAGTTTCTGAATACTTCCCCCCCATGTCTGCACTAAGGTTTTTGCAGACCAGTTCATGGACTGGCACCTGCCAAAGGACCACTCTTCCCTCTCAGCTCCAGCCACTCTGCTCTCCTTCACGTTCCCAGACATCACCTGAGTGCTCGGGGCCTTAGCTCTGGAGGTTCCCTCTGCTGGAGCCCTTTTTCCTAATTACCCGCCCGGCTAAATCCATCACCTCTTCAAGTCTTTGCTCAATTGCCGTCTTCTCACGGCCTTTTATCCTGCTCTACTTACCGCTGGAAATGTTCTTACGCTTCTCCTATCTCTTTGTCCTTAGTCTTTGTATAAATGTCAGTGACTCAATTTCTTCATCTATTAAGGAAGAATAACAATAAAACCAACAATGTAGGGTTGTTGGGAGGATTACATAAAAGTACACTTGCAAAGAACTTAGAGCAGTACCTAATACATATTAGTATTATAAAGTGTTAAGTATTGTTAATAATTAGTATAACTTAAATATATAGACAAAGGACTGCTAGCTATGGTTACCTCTGGGAAGGGGAGGAGGATTGATGGTGGGATGTAAAAGATTTTCTATTTTTCACTCAATACATTTCTACCTAACTTAAAATTTTTACAATGGATATTTGTTACTTTAACAGTTAATGAAACACAATACAAAGGATGAAAGGAAAGCTTTTTCTTGTTGGTCTGCTTCTATCCTATTTCCCAAAGGGACATACATTTAAAATTAAATTGTCATAACCATCAGAACAGCATTAATAATATTAAGAGTTTATGCAGTATTTACACTATGATGCTTGGCCTTGTGCCAGGTGCTTTACATTCATTATCTCATTTACTGTTTTCATGCTAGATTTCATTTATTTTTATTATTTTTATGATAAATATTTTGCCAGTTATCAGTTTATTGTCTATCAGCTCCAAATTCACTCTTCAATACCTGCTCTGTAATGATGGGTGGAGCTCCTTTAAGCATTTCTGCTTTAGAGTTAGCATGAGGTTAAGGGTTCTTAGCAGAGGGTGACAGAGGGACATTGTAGGAGAAAGGGGCACCCCTGTGTTTCCAGCCGCAGCACAGTGGGTCACTGGTGTGGGTGTGAGGACATCTGGTGGTGGTCTGTCTAGCCATGTGTTCAGAATGCACTGTTCCTTGGTGGTCTCACAATGCAGCCCTGGTGTGACCAGTGGTCACCTTCACATGGTCTTTTCAATACGGACATCCTGCTCTGCACTCCTCTTGCCCACCCCAGTGCCCCGATTCTCTTGGCTCACGCACCACCCTCAAGTTTGTCTCTTGCCGCTTTCCCAACAGGGACACCTCATGCTCAGGCTGCCTCCCCCACAGGTGCTCCACTCTTAACTTGTGCCCACATGCTGGCCACCAGCTGTGGCTCACGTACCTGCTTGGGCTCCAGAGGGCTGCTTCCTGCTTGCTCAGGAGTGCAGACCAGCTCTGGCCTCGCAAACCAGTCCACTTCTTTGCCATCCAGTGGGTTCAGCTATACCTTCTCTAATGATGTCATCAAAACCCAGCCTTGGGGAGAACCTCAGCCTTCGGGAGAGGGTCCTCTTCCAAGATTGTCTTTCCTTGCATAATGTCCCTCAGATCTAGGGTACCATATAAAGTTTTATTATATTTTATAGTGACTCTTTTATATAGTGTAACCATCCTTCCTATTAAACTTTCCTGTTTAAATCACTGTATGGCTTCTATCTCTTGATTAGATATAAACTGTGGCAAGTATATTATTTTTAAAATTTTTACATCTTTAAAATTTTTAATCTTCTTTACTCTATTACACCCTACATGAAGTAAAGTGGATGAGTCTTAAGTCTATACCTCAGTGAATTTACACACACACACAACTGTACCCAGATCAAAATATAGAACATTCTGTTTACCCGGGAAGGCTTTCTCTTAGCCCTTTCTAGTCCATGCAGTGCTCTCCCCACAAAGGTAACCAATACTCTGATTGCTATCACAATAGCTTAGTTTTTCTTATTCTTGAGAATAAGAAAATACCTTAAATATGTATACTTTGTGATTCATTCATGATTGAATCATATTGTATACATAGTTTTATGTTTGCCTTCTTTCTCTCAACATGTCTTTGTTTTCTGTTTGTTTCTTCTGTCTCTTATTCCTCTGTTTCTCTTTTATTGCCTTCCTAGAAGCTCCATAAACATTTTGGGGGCTTCGTGTATAGTGTTTTTAAGTATATCATGTTGTATAGCTTTCTTAGTAGTTTATCTAGGTATTGTAGTATACATACGTAACTTAAAGCAGTCAACAGGTATCGGTGTTGTATCACTTCAAGTGAAGTGTAGAAATGTTACTTCCATTTAATTCCCTTTGTTTCTCTAATTTTTAAAAAGTTTTTCTGTATATGTCAAGCACCCCATCGAATGCTGTTATAATTTTTACTTCAATCATCAAATATAATTTACTAAATTCATGAGGATACTCTATTATATTTGTTATTATACTTATACCTCTATTTTTACCTGTTCCAAAGTTCTTCCTTCTTTCCTGAAGTGCCAAGCCTTCTTTAATCATTTAGTTTGTGTTTAGAGAACTTCCATTAACAATTCTTCAAGGGTAGATTTACTAGTGATAAATTCTCTTCGTTTTTCTTCACATAAGAATGTCTTCAGTTCTCTTTAATCCCTGAAGGGTATTTTTACCAGATATAAAATTCATGATTGACAATTCTTGAAAAAATATGTGCCACTTTCTTCTGGCTTAATGGTTTCCAATGAGAAATCATTTATTCAAATTGCTGTTCTTTTACAAGTCATGTGTCACTTAAAAATTTCTTTGTCTTTAGTTTTCAGAAGTTTAATGATGATATGTCTTAGAATGAATCCCTTTGGGTTTCTCCTACCTGAGGTTTTCTCAGCCTTTTTAAATCTATAAGTTTATGTCTTTTCCAAATTTGGGGAGTTTTCTGTCATTATTTTATTTGAATACTTCTTTTCAATTCCATTCTCTCTCTTTTCTCTCTCTGGGACTCCAATGATATGAATGTTAGGGTTTTTGTTATTATCCCATAAGTCCCCGATACATTGTTATTTTACTTTCAGTTTATTTTCTCACTGTTGTTCAGGTTGGGTAACTTTTATTGATCTGTCCTCAAGTTCACTGATTCTATCATCTGTCATCTGTACTCTACTATTGAGTGCATCCAGCAAGTTAAAAAAAAATCAGTGACTATATTTTATAGTTCTATAATTTTCATTTGGTTCTTTTTTATAACTGCTTTTTGAGGTATTTTTATGTTGGTGGCTTTAAAAGCCTTATCAGATAATCCCAACATCTGATTCATTTCATCTTGGCATCTGTTGGTTGTCTTTTCTCATTCTGGTTGTGATTTTTCTGGTTTTTGGGTTAATAGTGATATTCGAGTATCCTGGATATTTTGGATATTATATTATAAAACTCTGGATTCTGTTTCATTTTTTTAGCATGCATTCTCCTGTTGAGGTGAAGCACAAGGGCTGGGTGGGTATGTATATTCAGCTTAGCACTGTGCAAATGTGGGGCACTGATTCACACTGCTTTGTGCCAAATGGGTGGGGTGGAAGTTCAGTTCCTCCCTTGGGTCCCCTGACACCTTACCTGAGCATGTGGGGCATTAGCTCAGACTGAGTTTTTCCCCTGAGAGGGCCCAGCTGACACCAGGGGACTAGTGCCACCTTCTTCCCATCACCAACTAGTGCCACCTTCTTCCCATCACCTCTTTCCACCTCTTGATGTCAGCTCTCTGTTGGGCCCCACTGACAATGGAGTGGGGATATGAAGAAGAGTGATGATGAGACTCACTTCTCATTAAATCTAGACCCCACTGATGCTACCTGGGCAGGGCAATCAAAGCATCCTCTGCTTTTGTTGGGCAGGAGATGAAGATCAACTCCCCATAGAGCTATGCAGACACTAACCTGGCAGGGGAATCAGAATTTTGCCTGCTTTAGACAGGTGGGAGGTGGAAGAATCCCTCCCTGATTGGCCCTGCTGGCACCACTGTGTGGGGAGATTGAAGTACCATTGTCTGATGTCCCTGTGCAGGGGGTGAGAGAGGTAAAGTGGTGGAGGACATAGGGGTTAAAGATCAGCTCCCTTCTTGGTCCAACTGAAATTTTGGAAGTGTGTGTGGAGGGGTGGATTTTCTTTTGGTGTTTGGTTTGAGTAGGGTAGATATTGCCAAAAATGTTTTCTGTTCTGTTAGGCCATCCTTTTCCTGGTATTTTGACTAGGAGGAATAGGCTTTTCCTGGGAATCTTCTGTGTGTGGTGGGGGTCTATACTTGTTAGCAGTTCTGGGTTAGAGGCTTCAGGGAACCCACCTCAAGTCCCAGGATCCCTACACATTCTGCTTTTTTCTTCCCACCTTCAGAGCCCATGTACAGTTGTCTTTTGTGTTATGTGGATGGTAAGAGATTGGATCAAGGACTGAAGAGGCTAATTTATCTTGGGCCAAACTGGAAGTCACCAACTGTATCTTTTGAAGAGCCTACCTTTTAAAAATTTATGAGATCCAAGTTACCATTTCCTTTTTCTTTCATGGGTCATGATCTTAAACTAAATAAAATGTTAGCTGTTGATTTTTCGTAAATGCTCTATGTCAGGTTTAGGAAGTTCATTTCTATTCCTCGTTTGTTGGGAGTTTTTTATTAGTCATGTGTGTTGAATTTTGTCAAGTGTTTTTCTACATCTGTTGAGATGATGATATGTTGTTTTTTTTCTTAGTTTGTTAATCTGCTGAAGTACTTTGATTAATTTTTGCATTTTAAACTAACTTTGTATTTCTAGCCCAAACCCCACTTAGTCATGATGTATTATACTTTTTAGATTTGTTGGATTAAATTTCTAAAATTTTATTTAGAATTTTTGCATGCATTTTCATTAGGGATATTGGTTCTATAGTTTATTTTTTCTTATTTCTTTGTCAGGTTTTGATATTAGTGTTTTAGTATTACTTAGTTGCTTACTATTATTTAGTATTACTTGGTTATATATTTGCCAACTTTTCTAGACTTTCTTAGTGCCCACAAACCTCATTTCTATTTCTTGTTTCAGCAGGTCTTCTTTTGATACATTCCCACCTTGCCAACAATAATTATAGCCTCTGATGGTTAGTAATTAACTTCAAGGTCAAGAATAAATTAGTATACCTTTGAATTACAATCTTTTGATTTATGGGGCCCCAAAATGAAGGTAATTAAATGTTACAGCATTAAACTGTGATCATATCTTTAAGGATGAATATTCAAGTAGTTCACTTAAATAAAAAACTTGAAATAAAAAAACTAAAAATTTTTTTACTGAAGTATAGTTGATTTACAATGTGTTAGTTTCAGGAATACAGCAAAGTGATTCAGTTATATGTGTGTGTGTGTGTGTGTGTGTGTGTGTATATATATATATTCTTTTTCAGATTCTTTTCCTTTATAGGTTATTACAAAATATTGAGTATAAAAAATAAAAAATTTATAGGAAATCTTTTACCTATCATTTCTACACCAATTTCTTAAAAGTTTTTTTTCCCCTAGTGGAGCACTTTAGTGATCATGAAGAATGCAAACATGGTACATACTTAAACTTGTTCCTATTTTTTCCCCAGCTGGTTGAACTTTCCTAAATGATTGTAAACCAGTTATGCAAAGTAGTGGTAATTAATTTGCATCTTTAGACAAGTGAAAGCTTTTTATAAAGGATGGTTGTTAAATGTTTAGTTTCTCTAAGGAGGATGGAAAAAGAGAAAATAATTCCTTATTATTAGAAGAAATATGGGGTTTGAAGAACAAAAGAATGCAAATAATGAGTCTTTGACCCTGGCTCTAGCACCACAAGGAGATTCTGCTATCTCTTTCTCTTGGACTATTTTCACATAATGCAATTCCTTAAATGCAGTAACGCCTTAAATTTGGTATTTAAATCAGGCAATCACTAGAAACTAATTTTTATTAAAAAAAAACTAGGTATAAGATTATCTGATAAATAGAACATGAATCTTCCATATGTTTCAAATTTTTAACTTGTTTTCCTTGTCTCATAAAAAGATTAATGCGAATTTTAAAATTTTTAGGTAATTTTAATAGTATTAATGTTTTCAGGGCTACTCTTTTCCGATACAACTTTATTTGAAATGTTTCCATCTTTCAAGAACTGTGTTTTCCATCTCCATTCTATGCCTTGAAATGTGTCAGATATTTAGTAGGATCTCAAATGCAAGGTTAAGTGACAGTAAAATATTACCTGAATGAGAGCATTATCACAAAATAAGCTACAAGTGAAACTTTGCACTCTGTGGACTTTCTCAAGTATTTTAATAGTAAGGCTGAGAGGAGGAACTTTTCCTCAGGACCTTCCCTGTTCCTTCCACCTGCTAACTCTTGGTGTTCTCTCAGACTGGATTTTCAAGATAACTGAGCCTTGAGAGCTTTCTGTTTTTCAAGAGTTGTTCAAAATTTTGGGCTTACCAATTAAACTCTTCGTTTTCAAATTATTTTTGGATCTTTAGTAAGTGTATTTGCTGTCTTCTTGTGGTATTTGAGCAGAGGATAAGGTGTTATATGTGCTATCTTTATCAAATATACAGTTTAATCTTTGTAATAACTCTGCATGTTATCCATACATAACTTTTTTTTTTTTAATAGAGGATGAAGTTCCAGCTTGGAGGGATTAAGTGTTATATTGAAGATCACACAGCTAATCGATAGAGAGTGTGTACTAAATTCTAGGTATACTTGAACTCACAACCCATGATCTTATCTTGAACTACAGTCAGGATGGCCTAGTGTCCATTTAGAAGAATGTTCAGCAGAGTGGACATCATGCTCTGAGCAGTGCAGATTCATACAACATTTAAGACACTGTGAGGGTGTATTTAGAAACCCTTTGCAGCATTATCTAAAGTGATAAATGTTCAACCATTGGAAGATAAATAAGTGACTATGAAGTGAATGAGTGTCATTTTTCTGCTTCTGTGAGTTACCACATCTGCTTCTCAGAGCTTCAGTGATATAAGTGAAATCTCAGCTTTCTTTTTGCACCAAATTAAAATACCATAAATTCTATTAACCTTAAAATTCCATAAAAACCAATATTCTCATTTTTCTACATGAAAAGACAGTAAAATTAGAATGGAATTAGAATATTCTGAAATCTTTGGAAAAGAGTAAAAGCTACCCCAAATATCATCTACCACTTAAAAATCCACTTTTTGGCTGAAAGTATAGCTGTATGCCTAACATTAATGGATAGAATTTTGTATTTCTTATACTTAGAGAAGATTGTATTTTAGATTCTTTATTAAAAGAAAACCCTACTGTTATTATTTAATTATTAGAAAGATTGATTTTTGTTATTCATCATCTTATAGAAAAATGGGATCGTAGAGATGATTGGCGGAATCGTCAAGATAATTACAATTTATCTTCTATCTCTATGCGTATTATAGGGGAGGGAAAAATTTTTCTCTACCCTTTTTTGTTCTCTGGCTGTTGTAATAATCAAATTAACATAGGACAGGTTAACAGGAGAAAAACAAATTTAGTTACATATAAGTCAAGCAGTTGAGGCTTATATGTCGTTCTGAGCTCAGGAAAACGGGCAGGAGTCTGGGACTTCAAAGAGGAGAAAGGCAATTCACAGGAAGATGGGAAGAGCAAATGTTTGGTGAGCAGACGGTAGCCATGTTGTGCAGAGACAGTGGACACAGAGAGGAATTTGACCTCCAGGCCCAGCTGAGCTCCCCCCAGCTTACCACATCTACCCCATAGTCTTTGTAGTTATCTCTGGTGATAGTTCTCTTCCTGGACCAGGCCGTCTATCTAAATTCTTTTAGGCAGTTAAGGGAGAGGCAAAAGTTTTTCTTGAATCTGCTGGGTCTTGATTGCCTTCAGGTCAAAATAGTCCACATGCAAAGTGACACATTTTGGGGAGACTTGTTCTGACTCCTTTCACGGTCTTCATTCCCTAAAGGGTCTCATTAGCCTTTACAGTTACCGGGCAGTCACAAAACTGTTTAATATGAGAATGAACACTGGTTCTCAATAAATGCCGTAAAAGCATCACACAGTGTAGCAGACTCTGTGGATGTCTCTCTCAGCACCTGGGCGAGCCCTTTGAAGGCTGCTGTGGTTGCTGATGATAATGACTTACCCTGAAATCCTTTGGGAACCTGGAGTCACCTCATCCAGAGGGGACCTGAGTTCCATGGGCATTTCTTGAATGGTAGGGGTACCAAATACCCACTGCCTTGCCTCCAGGTGGGAGATAGCAGCCTGGTATGATCTTACCAAGTCAGAGTAAGGCTAGGTGCACCAGAAATCAATTCCTTGCTTAGCTTCTCTGCTTTCTCATCTTGCTTCTGTCTCTTCTACTGGTCTCTCCTGAGAGCACTCCCTTAAAAAATAACTCACAGAAAAATCCTGGTCAGAATCAGTTGTTTAGGGAACTAGACCTAAGACATGTGTCAATTTAACCCACAGGATTATCTCCCTTGCCTATATTTCAAGAGTTGCCTGGGTTCAGTTTTGAAATAGATGCCTGTATAGCCATTAAGATTGCTACTTGTGTTATTTGATTCTATTTTCCCCTTTTTCTTTGCTCTTCTTTCACTGGTGGAAGAATACTGGGGGTATGTATTATAAATACGACAAAGAATTTCATAAGCTGTTGAATTTGTAAAGAAAATGTTCATATTATTGGTATTTTTGAGGAAATTCCTAAAAGAGCATGTCATATAGCCAAGTCACAGTTAATGGTAATCACCTTCTTTCTTCCTGTATGTTTTAGAAATAATTTTATAATCACTTCTCTGTTCCAGATTTTATTGTCTCTCTCCCATTTCTCCTGCTGACAGCTTCTCACTGTTTTATGTGTTTGTCATTTTACCAGACTGGAAATACAATAGATATGAAACAGAAGCTGATTTTTACCCCCATCTGATGTGGACACCATTAATTTATGAAGAAACTGTTTTGCTTTTCCTTAAAAAAACAAAAAAGACAAACAGCTGGTTTGATGGAAAATCTGCCCTAATCTCCAGAGAACAGTGAGTTCAGACATGATATAAATTGACAGAGGGTGAAAAGATGGTCTTCAGGAAGATAACTTAGTGCAGCTAGGATGGGCAGGACAGGATGGCATTTGCCAGACAGAGGAGAACACAGTGTATGTGGCCACACAGTGCACTTGGAAAAGGTGACATTGGGAAATGATAATAATCAGCTTACCAGTGCTTACAGTACTGAAAGAGTGCTAAAAAATTAGAAATGAAGTTTTAAACACGTGACATGTAAAGGAGGTTCCTCTGCTTAGAATCCTTTTAAGACCATTGTTCTATCTCAGTTGATATTTTCCTAAACACCAGTAGAGGCCTCCAGACACTTCACTAAGTAAACAAACATACCATCCACACACAGGGGAGCCCATGATACCCATTGTGTCCACTGATATGGAGAGAAATCAAATGGAATCTTCGAGGAAGATGATTTCAGTGAGAATCAGCTGTAATTAGAGGAGCTGCTGACCTTTGTTGTATAACTTGCCCAAAGGTCCAGTTACAAAAGAAAACTATTCTGTCTAGAATAGAAGGAGGTCATGGTATGTGTAATTATTGTTCTTTCAAATTGCTTTAACTAATTGTCACAATGTGGGCATTTCTCTGTTAATAATCTATTATGTTGTCAGTAAGGCAATTCTCTCAAGCCACCTAATTCACCCAGTATTCTTGGAATCAAAACACTATAGTTGGAGAGGAATGGAAACAAGGTAATTCTCAGACCCCCAACCTGAGTTATTTGGCAAGTACCACTCTTCTGTCTCAAGTTTTCAACTGAGCATAGTCCTAAAAGAGGAAAAAGGAAAAGTTTGTTAAAGAGTCACTACCCATGAAAGCTTCACAGTAAATATAACTAACTCATAAAGAGCCTACTAATGACAGTCTGAAGCACCTCTTCTATTTGGAAGTATATGTGCATTTATATGTGTGGTTGCAACTAACTGCCAAGGTCTACATGACCATTATTGATTAACTGCATGTCCCCCCCAAATTTTAATGAATAATCACAATTAGAAGTACTCTAACGCCCTAGGATATCTACTGCTGAAATAAATCTCCATCAGATTCTCCGTGTCACTGATAAAATCCACTCAGCCCCAAACCTTTATTAACAGCTTTAAGCAACTCCAGTAGCTTCTTTATATATTAGACGCTTCTCTGACTGTACCCTTAGCTGACAGTATAAATACATTAATTTTGCTGTCACATCAATTGATTTTAGCTAATTAGGAGCATTTGGGGGCCTTGATCTGATAAGGAAGTGTGAATGCGTTTTCTCTCCCACAGCGGGTGTGTTATTTGCTGGGGTATTAGGGGAGTGTGAATCAGGCACATTTCCTCTGTCAGGCTGATGGTTTTTAAACAACATTCACCGCACGGAAACTAAAACGGTCAGAGCAGAAGCTGGGTGTTGGCCATTGGTGTGATTTGTCAGATTAGGTTAGTTACCTCTGGAATGGGAATCTGACAGAGGTGAACATGTGTATGCCCAAGAAGCACCAAATCTGACCTTTCCTTTGGCAAATGTTCCTCACAGTAGAGATCTCCCTCTCCTCATTTCAGAACCTCTCCGGAGGAGGCTGTCTCTCTTCAGTCACTGTCATTCTCTCCCAGCCCTACAGCATCCAGTTTGGTGTTCATCCTGGCCCTTCTTAATTTTAAAGCCAAAGGCACAGGTTTTGAAAATTCACTGGCCCTGAAGTATTTGCAGAAAATCTTTTGAACAGTTTGGGTCCTGGGATTTCTTTGTTTAGTCTCTTTTGCTGAAGGCAAAGCCGGCTGGCTGGCTGCAGGTCAGCCAGGAGCAGTGAAGCAAAGGGAAACAAACAACAGAACAGCTGAGATTCCTGCTAGGAGCTTGTTTATAGATGGAGCTCATACAGTGTCTTTTGTTTATTTGTGAGGCTTTACTAGGGAACGCATAAAAAGGAACTTGAAATAAGTAACCATTTAGGAAAGGAGGAAAAGGGATGTCTGACAACAATATTTTCAATTTTGAGGCTGGAAGAAATGCTCATTTATGTAATGTGAATTTTTCTGCAAAGATACAGTTGCTCTCTAAGGCATGTGCTTTGTGTTCCCTTTGTTTGTTTCTCTTGTAGCTTTATGCTAATCATTTACACAGTTGTCTCCCATCCTGCTTGTGATCAATTTATTAATAATAGGAGCAAATAAAATAATCTCTGAATGTCCTCCAGTAATAACCATTTGATTCTGCAGATCAAACCTTGAATGTTAGTCTCATTACCAAAAGACCAGTTGAATTGTTAAAACCTTCATTGGAAATACCTGCCGTTCTCTGCTGTTTATAGCTATCTTTGAGTCATAGACTATATGTGCCTAAAATAGGATGGAGGGATGAACCCCCTAACAGAGTGCCTGACTCTCTGAAAGAAGTCTTGGTAAAGTGGAAAAAATACGATATTTGGAGACTCCGTCCATCTGTTGGTTATAAACTTGTTCACTTGGTCTTTGTGACTTAGTTGTCTTCTTTGTAAAATGCAGATAATAATGCCTATCTTCTAGCATATTTATAGTATTAAACGTTTTTTTTCTTCTGTCATCCTAGTGTTTATCCTGATCCTTTTTACTTTTAAAACAAAAGTCACAACCATTTAACAATAGTTGGCATATAATAAGTATGTTTTTGTTTTTGTGACTATTATCTGCTGTCCCCCATTAATATAAGCTCCGTGAGGATGTGTGTCATTCACCACTGTGTCCCCAGCTCCTGCCATGTGGCAGACATTCAATAAACATTTGTTGTACAGCTCAGTGAAATATCAGCTATTGTGTCACCTAATGTTAATATTATTCTTATTTTTGTAGTTAAAATTTACTAGCTAAAATCCAAGATAAACATAAATTATATAAAAAGCAGTATTTATATTTGTATTTGAAGTAAGGCTGAAAATGAATTATGTAAGCTTTCATCTCAAGAACACAGGAAAAGAACAAATCAAAACCAAAGAAAGGAAAAGAAGGAACTTCTAAAAATAAGATTAGAAATCAATGAAAAAGGGAACAAACATAAAATAGAGAAAATCAACAAACCAAATTTGATTTATTGAAAATACTAATAAAAGTGATAAACCTTTAACGAAACTGACCCAGAGAAAAGAGAGAAAAAAAATACGACCAGTGTCAGAGATTAGAAAGGTGGTTGAGGGCTTCCCTGGTGGCACAGTGGTTGAGAGTCCGCCTGCCGATGCAGGGGACACGGGTTCGTGCCCCGGTCCGGGAAGATCCCACATGCTGTGGAGCAGCTGGGCCCGTGAGCCATGGCCGCTGAGCCTGCGTGTCCGGACCCTGTGCTCCACAACGGGAGAGGCCACAACAGTGAGACGCCCGCGTACAGCAAAAAAAAAAAAGAAAAAAGAGAAAGGTGGCTGATAATATAGATAATGAAAACATTTAGAAAGGCAATATTGAGAAGACTTTAGGCATCTACCTTGTAGAAGAAATGGGAAAATCTTATGAAAAACAACTTACTAAAAGTGATAACAGTCTAAATGATCATATATGTTTTGAGGACATTGAGTATATTGTTACTAAAACTTCCCACAAGAAAACTCCAAGACCAAATGGCTTCCTCATAAATGCTTCTTAATATTTATAATAAGAGTGAACTTGCAAAAACTGTTCCAGAGTATAGAGGAAGAGGAACATTTCTTAACATATTTTATGAAGCCACCACAACCTTGATATCAAAATCTGATCAGGACACTACAAAAAAGAAAAATTAGTGACCAAACATACATGTGAATGTCCCTAAAAATTAGGAAAAATAATACAGATTACTTTTTGTATTATCCATAAATCCATGGCACACACTACCTATCTATCTATCATCTATCTATCTATCCCATTTTTAATGGGGCTTATTGTAGTGATTTAAGAGTGGGTTAACATTGAGATATCAGTCAGTGTGACAATTACGTTCATAGCAGCACTATTTTTAAAAGTTATATACTAGAAACAACCCACACATCCATTAATAGGAGAGTGGATATGTAGACTGTGGTATGTTTATAAAATGAAACATTATACAGCTATGAGAATAAATGAACTATAGCTAAGTGCAAAAACGTAGATGAATATCACAAAAAGTAGTATTGAGCCAAAGAAGCAAGACAAAGTATTCTAAGTCAGATAATGGTTAAGCTTGGGTGGAAGTAGTAGCGGAGGCAGGAATGAGGTTGGAAGTTTTTTCTTGATGTGGGTGATAGTTACTGAGATATGTTCAGCAGTAAAAATTCGTCACCATATTCAGGTATGATTCGTGCACCTTTCTGGATGAATATTTGTACTTCAAAAAGGAGTTCAGATGAAACACAAAAGTAACAGTGTAATAATATAGCCCAACACTTGACCTACAAGCTCAGCGTTTATGTTTATGTATGTGGCTGCAAACTCCCACCGTGACCACTGTAGTGTCAAACAAATATTGTTTAGTAGAAAGTAAGGGGAAAGATTAGATAAGTAAATACAATAAGAACTAAGTTGTTTAGTATGGACAGCAGGTGCTCATATAAATGTATACATAGATGAGTTTGTGATTTGCATATGGGTTTTTTTTAACTTATATTTTTCTCTTAAGGATTTACATTGTAATCATTCTTCAGTGCTACTAAGTAAAAATATATATCATTTCTGATGTCCAAAGAGCATTTTATTACATAGCTATATTAAAATTCATTTTAAAAAACACCTTCACCTGAACATTTTAGGTGGCTTTCAAATTACTGCCATTCTAAACAGTGCCTACATGGAGTCCCTTTGCAATGACTGGAGTGCTCAGCTTCTGGCAACTGTCATATACTTTCCATTCTACCATCACTCACTGCCAAGTCCACACAATCAACATGGCAGTGAGAAATGCCCTCCCAATGCATCTAAGGATCTTAATCATTCCACTCTTCTTTCCCAAAATGGCATCTCATAAGCTTGTTTTAAAATGATGCTCCTAGAGACCATTCCTGTTTAGAGATCTTAGGTCTAGGTAAAGAAACAATTCAAGATTCGTTTCTTAAACTCTGCTGTATTCGCAGAGGAGACTGGGACATTATGGAGCAATTGTTCTAAAACTTTCCAGTAATTAATATTTTGCACGTTTTTTAACCTAAAAATGAGGTGCTCATTTTGTGAGCATGTTTTAAATTCCTAGTGATGCCTCAACTTTCCAGGTTTTATTCTCGTAGGACCAAATTCTGGTTAAAAGAAAAAGAAAGAAATAACAAGAAATAGAAGAAAAGCTCTGAAAACATTGTGGTTCCTCATTTTTCTTGACACTGTATTTCCACCCAAGTGAATGCACATTATACTTTCAAGGTCGTAAATAGATGTTCATAATTTATTAATCTATAGTTCAAAAACAAGGGTAAAACATGTTTCTGTGCCACTGTTTATTTAAATTACAGTAAAAGAGTGTGATTCTGATTTCACTGCAGTGAGATTATTGACGAAGGAAAACAAAATAGCCCTTCTTCACATGAGATGCAGCATCTACATTGTTGAACCCAACTGACTCTTTGCAGTAGGTAAGACAGAGAGAGAAGAGATAAATCCATTGAGAGTGTTGCATAAAGCAAACCTGGCCAGAGACTCAAACCCTGTAAAACTTGATTTGAGTCAAGCAGGGAAGGAAATTTCCTCCTCAGGATACAAGGTAGATGGCATATCTTTCCTTTAAAATGTTTAGGTCAGATAAGCCAATTCATAACACTGGGCAGTGCCACTTTCTTAGGAAAATAAGTCTTGGGGAATGACTGATTTTGTTATATTTTGATAAATAAACTTACAGGGGTCTTGCATCCATTTCTTTCTCTTTAATCTGTCATTTTTACTGTGGTTTATAACGAATCCAGTCTGCTTGGAGGCCTAAGTAAAAATTCATAAAAACAAAATGAGTAGAGTGGAGAAGTATGCCATCATGTATTTTTATTTTTCTGTGCCTTTGAGAAAAGTTCTTAATGACTTTGTTCTCTAATACCAAGGTAGCTTTGAGTAGCCATCATTTGGGGATAATTTGCTCTGATATCCTTGTTCACTGACCCGCGACATTTGCTAAAGAGTGTTTTTTGGGGTTTTTTTTTCCCTCCCTTTAAAATTTTTGATCACATTAGGCTTTCCATAAGAGACATAGAGCTGCTTCAAAATCCAAATCCAAAGAAAGGTGACAACATAGTAGGGTAAATGCACTAATTGTTCTTCCAATAAAATCTGTAAAAAAAAATTTAAATGAACATCTGTTTGAAGAATAGAGCTATTAAAAGGAATGTTCTGTACAAACAGTATGCCACGAAGAATCCTTGTACAATAATGCTGTGAAATTATTTAATTAACTCATAAAAGAGGGAATCTAGCAAAGGAAATGTATGCAGTGCACTCTGGAGATATTTGACAGTCTTCAAGAACAGATGTGATTATGATTATAATTATTTTAGTAAATTGAGCCATAATTTCTCTTTCTGTTGTAAAATAAGGTAAAGTATATTATGAATCTTAAGTAGAAAAAAAACCTTAAGCATAAATAATTCATTCAAATCCTGACTTCTGTTGTAGCTGCAGCACTACTATCATTTCCTTTTTTTCAGTGAGGTGTGCGTTTGTTAAGTACAACTGGGAAGATTAAGTATTCAGCATGGAATTAGGGTAGATTTTATGTGTACTTTGTGGAAATTGGCTTAAATATTTTGTAGATATGACTTTCACCATATATTTATATGTCCATAAAAAATGTGCTTTTATCTCTAGGAAGTGTCAATTACTTGTAAGATCATGGTGTGTAGTGGGTATGGAGTAATTCTATTTTATTACCAGAGAAACTCAATCAGAGACCCTAAGGTATTGAACATGAATGCTACAACAGTATTTTGTATGTGTGAGGTCAAGCAGTTTGACTTGAAGTGGATTCACTGACCAGACATTATACATCAGCTTTGTTAAATATTACTATGCAAATGTATTAGATCTAGTCTCCTCTATTATTTTTCATCCTTCTCTGTTTTGGAAACTGCATATTTTTATATTCATAACTTTAGTTAGTAATTACAGGAATGTTACATTTTCTGTGTATTGCCTTTATCACTCTTATTAACTAAAATTACTGCTAGATGGAAATTAATCAGACACATTAGCATGCTTATTCATGAAACCTAGATTATAGTAAACCCCAAGATTAAGACTAATGAAACAATTACTTATTTAATCATTATTAAAAATGGGAACATTGCTCAGATATCTGACAGTAACTGCAGTAGACTTTGGAAGTAGACATATGAATGTGTTTTTCTTGACTGCTCTTTCATGAAAGCAAGATTATTATCACCTGCTGGGAGTTTTGCTTTCATATTCAGCATTTTCCCAAGGGAAAGAAAAAGTCTCTTCTTACTAGGAAAAGAGAAAATCTAATTTCTCCAATAGACTTCTTTCTTTGAAACTTAAGCTATTCTGACTCTGACTTTTCAAAATTTAAAATGTGTGTGAAAGTGTTCATAGGTCAAGGCTGTATATGTTTATTATAAGCATAATACTTTTACTACTTTATAATAATAAACACCATATTCGAAGTATACATATTCACTTAAGGTATTTCTTAAAATGAATTAAGAATATTTAATTTAAGTAAAACATGTATTAGAAAGCAAAAGGTACTACAAGGCTAATATTGAAAATCCATAATCTTCTCCACATGTCATGGCAACGGGCTTCCCCGAGCCTCGGGACAACCATATTCAGTCATTCCTGCTTTTAGGTCTTTTGGTGATTGCCTTAATGTTGGACTGCTTTTCTTATTTCCCAACTTTAGACATTAGCAGTTTTCTGCTATAATAGCTGAAGATTTTATTCACACTACTTCTCACAACCTATTCCCTCTCCAACTAAAAAAGTTGTGGATTAATAAGTTTATTAGCTACTTTTGAAAATCTAAATATTATATTAAAAATATCAATTTCCTGGGCTTCCCTGGTAGCGCAGTGGTTGAGAGTCTGCCTGCCGATGCAGGGGACGCGGGTTCGTGCCGCGGTCCAGGAAGATCCCACATGCCGCGGAGCGGCTGGGCCCGTGAGCCATGGCCGCTGAGCCTGCGCTCCGCAACGGGAGAGGCCACAGCAGTGAGAGACCTGCGTACTGCAAAAAAAAAAAAAAAAAAAAAATCAATTTCCTGTTCTATCAAATTCAGATACCATCTCTCTCTTTTTTTAAAAAAATAGATCTTATTGGAGTATAATTGCTTCACAATACCATGTTAGTTTCTGTCGTACAACAAAGCGAATCAACCATATGCATACACATGTCCCCATATCCCCTCCCTCTTGAGCCTCCCTCCCATCCTCCCTATCCCACCCCTCTAGGTCATCGCAAAACAGCGAGTCTATCTCCCTGTGCTATGCTACTGCTTCCCACCAGCCAACTATTTTACATTCGGTAGTGTATATATGTCGATGCTACTCTCACTTCGCCCCAGCTTCACCCTCCCACCCCATGTCATCAAGTTCATTCTCTATGTCTACCTCTTTGTTCCTGACCTGCAACTAGGTGCATCAGTACCATTTTTTTTTTTTTTTTTAGATTCCACATATATGCCTTAGCATACGATATTTGCTTTTCTCTTTCTGACTTGCTTCACTCTGTATGACAGACTCTAGGTCCATGCACCTCTCTACAAATAACTCAATTTCGTTTCTTTTTATGGCTCAGTAATATGCCATTGTATATATGTGCCACAATTTCTTTGTCCGTTCATCTGTCGGACATTTAGGTTGGTTCCATGTCCTCGCTATTGTAAATAGTGCTGCAATGAACATTGTGGTACATGTCTCTTTTTGAATTATGTTTTTTTCAGGGTATATGCCCAGTAGTGAGATTGCTGTGTCATATGGTAGTTCTATTTTTAGTTTTTTAAGGAACCTTCATACTGTTTTCCATAGTGGTTGTGTCAATTTACATTCCCACCAACAGTGCAGGAGGGTTCCCTTTTCACCACACCCTTTCCAGTATTTATTGTTTCTAGCTTTTTTGATAATGGCCATTCTGACCAACATGAGGTGATAGCTCATTGTAGTTTTGATTTGCATTTCTCTAATAATTAGTGATGTTGAGCATCTTTTCATGTGCCTCTAGGCCATCTGTGTATCTTCCTTGGTAAAATGTCTGTTTAGGTTTTCTGCCCATTTTTTAACTGGATTTTTTTTTTTAATATTGAGTTCCATGAGCTGTTTGTATATTTTAGAGATTAATCCTTTGTCTGTTGTTTCATTTGCAAATACTTTCTCCCATTCTGAGGGTTGTCTTTTTGTCTTGTTTATGGTTTCCTTTGCTGTGCAAAAGCTTTTAAGTTTAATTAAGTCCCATTTGTTTATTTTTGTTTTGTTTTCATTTCTGTTACTCTAGGAGGTGGGTCAAAAAAGATCTTGCTGTGGTTTACATCAAAGAGTGTTTTTCCTATGTTTTCCTCTAAAAGTTTTATAGCGTCTCATCTTACATTTAGGGCTTTAATCCATTTTGAGTTTATTTTTGCGTATGTTGCTAGGGAGTGTCCTAATTTCCTTCTTTTACATGTCCAGTTTTCCCAGCACCACTTATTGAAGAGGCTGTCTTTTCTCCATCGTATGTTCTTGCCTCCTTTGTTATAAATTAGCTGCCATATGTGCGTGGGTTTATCTCTGGGCATTCTATCCTGTACTATTGATCTATATTTCTGTTTCTTTGCCAGTACCATACTGTCTTGATTGCTGTAGCTTTGTGGTATAGTTTGAAGTCAGGGAGCCTGATTCATCCAACTCTGTTTTTTTCTTTCTCAAGATTGCTTTGGCTATTCAGGGGTCTTTTGTGTTTCCATACGAATTGTAAGATTTTTTTGTTCTAATTCTGTGAAGAATGCCATTGGTAGTTTGATAGGGATTGCATTGAATCTGTAGATTGCTTTGGGTAGTATAGTCATTTTCACAATATTGATTCTTCCAGTCCAAGAACAGGTATGTTTCTCCATCTATTTATGTCATCTTTGATTTCTTTCATCAGTGTTTTATAGTTTTCTGGGTACAAGTCTTTTGCCTCCTTAGGCAGATTCATTCCTAAGTATTTTATTCTTTTTGTTGAAATGGTAAATGGGAGTGTTTCCTTAATTCTCTTTCTGACTTTTCATTGTTGGTGTATAGGAATGCCAGAGTTTTCTGTGTATTAATTTTGTATACTGCGACCTTACCAAATTCACTGATTACTTCTAGTAGTTTTCTGGTGGCATCTTTAGGATTTTCTACGTATGGTATCATGTCATTGGCAAACAGTGGCAGTTTTACTTCTTCTTTTCCAATTTGTATTCCTTTTATTTCTCTTTCTTCTCTGGTTGCTGTGGCTAGGACTTCTAAAACTATGTTGTATAAGAGTGGCAAGAGTGGACATCCTTGTCTTGTTCCTGATCTTAGTGGAAATGCTTTCAGTTTTTCACCATTGAGTATGTTGCTTGTTGTGGGTTTGTCATATATGGCTTTTATTATTTTGAGGTAGGTTCCCTCTTTGCCCATTTTCTGGAGAGTTTTTATCATAAATCGGTGTTGAATTTTGTCAAAAGCTTTTTCTGCATCTCTTGAGATGATCATATGGTTTTTATTACTTAATTTGTTAATGTGGTTATCACATAGATTGATTTGCATATATTGAAGAATCCTTGCATCCCTGGGATAAATCCCACTTGGTCATGGTGTATGATCCTTTTAATGTGCTGTTGGATTCTGTTTGCTAGTATTTTGTTCAGAATTTTTGCATCTATGTTCATCAGTGTTATTGGGTTATAATTTTCTTTTTTTGTGATATCTTTTTCTGGTTGTGGTATCAGGGTGATGGTCACTTCACAGAATGAATTTGGTAGTGTTTCTCCCTCTGCAGTTTTTTGGAAGAGTTTGAGAAGGATCAATGTTAACTCTTCTCTAAATGTTTGATAGAGTTCAGCCCTCTGGTCCTGGACTTTTGTTTGTTTGAAGATTTTTAATTATGGTTTCAATTTCATTAGTTGTGATAGCTCTGTTTATATTTTCTAATTCTTCCTGGTTCTGTCCTGGAAAATTGTACCTTTCTAAGAATTTGTCCATTTCTTTGTGGTTGTCCGTTTTATTGGCATATAGTTGTTTGTAGTACTCTCTTGTAATCCTTTGAATTTCTGCAGTGTCAGTTGTGATTTCTCCTTTTACATTTCTAATTTTATTGATTTGTGTCCTCTCCCTTTTTTTCTTGATGAGTCTGGCTAAGGACTTATCAATTTTGTTTATCTTCTCAAAGAACCAGCTTTTAGCTTTATTGATCTTTGCTATTGTTTTTCTTCGTTTCTATTTCATTTATTTCTGCTCTGATCTTTATGATTTCTTTCCTTCTACTGACTTTGGGTTTCCTTTGTTCTTCTTTCTCTAGTTGTTTTAAGTATAAGGTTAGATTTTTTATTTGAGATTTTTCTTGTTTCTTGAGGTGAGATTGAATTGCTATAAACTTCCCTCTTAGATCTGATTTTGCTGTGTCCCATATGTTTTGGGTCTTCATGTTTTCGTTGTCATTTGTTTCTATGTATTTTTTAATTTCTTCTTTGATATCTTCAGTGATCTCTTGGTTACTTAGTAGTTCACTGTTTGCCTCCATGTATTTGTGTTTTTTACACTTTTTTGCCTGTAATTGCTTTCCAGTCTCATAGCATTGTGGTCAGAAAAGATGCTTGATACAATTTCAATTTTCTTAAATTTTCCAAGGCTTGATTTGTGATCCAAGATGTGATCTATCCTGGAGAATGTTCCATGTGCACTTGAGATGAAAGTGTATTCTGTCACTTTTGGGTGAAATTTTTTATAAATATCAATTAGATCTCTCTGGTCTATTGTGTCATTTAAAGCTTGTGTTTCCTTATTTATTTTCTGTTTTGATGATCTGTCCATTGGTGTAAGTGGGTTAGTAATGTCCCATACTATTATTGTGTTAACTGTCGATTTCTCCCTTCATGGTTGTTAGCATTTGCCTTATGTATTGAGGTGCTCCTATGTTGGATGCATAAACATTTACAATTGTTATATCTTCTTCTTGGATTGATCCTTTGATCGTTATGTAATGTCCCTCCTTACCTCTTGTAACAGTCTTTATTTTAAAGTCTATTTTATCAGATACGAGTATTGCTACTCCAGCTTTCTTGTGATTTCCATTTGCATAGAATATCTTTTTCCATCCCTTCACTTTCAGTCTGTATGTGTCCCTGGGTCTGAAGTGGGTCTCTTGTAGACAGCATATATATGGGTCTTGTTTTGTGTCCATTCAGCCAGTCTCTGTCTTTTGGTTGGAGCATTTAATCCATTTACATTCAAGGTTATTATCAATATGTATGTTCCTATTACCATTTTCTTAATTGCTTTGGGTTTGTTTTTGTGGGTCTTTTTCTTCTCTTGTGTTTCCCCCTTAGAGAAGTTTCTTTAGCATTTGTTGTAAAGCTAGTTTGGTGGTGCTGAATTCTCTTAGCTTTTGCTTGTCTGAAAAGCTTTTGACTTCTCCATTGAATCTGAATGAGATCCTTGCTGAGTAATCTTGGTGGTAGGTTTTTCTCTTTCATCACTTTAAGTATATCCTGCCACTCCCTTCTGGCCTGCAGAGTTTCCACTGGAAAATCAGCTGATAACCTTGTGGGGATTCCTTTGTATGTTATTTTTTGTTTTTCCCTTGCTGCTTTTATTATTTTTTCTTTGAATTTAATTTTTGTTAGTTTGATTAATATGTGTCTTGGTGTGTTTTTCCTAGGGTTTATCCTGTGTGGGACTCTCTATGCTTCCTGGACTTGAGTGACTCTTTCATTTCCCATGTTAGGGAAGTTTTCCACTATAATCTCTTCAAATATTTTCTCAGACCCTTTCCTTTTCTCCTCTTCTTCTGGGACCCATGTAATTCGAATGTTGGTGCATTCAGTGTCGTCTCAGAGGTCTCTTAGATTGTCTTTAATTCTTTTCATTCTTTTTTCTTTATTCTTCTCCTCAGCAGTTATTTCCACCATTTTGTCTTCCAGCTCACTTTTTCGTTCTTCTGCCTCAGTTATTCTGTTATTCATTCCTCCTAGTGTATTTTCCATTTCAGTTATTGCATTGTTCATCTCTGTTTGTTTGGTCTTTAGTTCTTCTAGATCTCTGTTAAACATTTCTTGTATTTTCTCAATCCATGCTTCCGTTCTATTTCCGAGATTCTGGATCATCTTTACTACCATTACTCTGAATTCTTTTTCAGGTAGATTGCCTATTTCCTCTTCATTTATTTGGTCTTGTAGATTTTTACCTTGCTCCTTCATCTGTGACATATTTTTTTGCCATCTCATTTTTTTTTTTTTTTTTAAATGAGTGGGATTTTGTTCCTGTTTTACTGGTTGTCTGGCCTGAGGCTTCCAACACTGGAGTTTGTAGGCTATTGGATAGAGCTGGGTCTTGGTGCTGAGATGAGGACCTCTGTGAGACCTCACTCTGATGAATATTCCCTGAGGTCTGAGGTTCTCTGTTAATCCAGTGGTTTGGACTCGGAGCTCCCACTGCAGGAGCTCCCGCCTGACCCCGGGCTCATGAACCAAGATCCCACAAGCGGTTCACTCTGGGGTTCCTCCCATCTCCTTGGGCGTCAGAGTCCCCCACCAGCAGCCGGAAGGGGCCCTAGTTGTGGGGAGATGCTAACTCAATGTCTTCTCACACCTCCATCTTGCCTCCTCCTCAGATACCATCTGTTGATTCTCCATCTTGTACAGTGAGAATTTCAGCACTCCTAACACTTCCATACTCTGCTTTTCACCATGCTTGGGTACTGGATAAAATATAGGATACCCAGTTAAATTTCAATTTTAGATAAACAACTAATTTTTTAGTGTAAATATGTCCAACTTTGTATGAAACATATTTATACGAGAAAAAGGATATATATTCACTTGGAAAACGGAAATCAAGGTAAGTATTTTGTTAACTAGACTTGAGAAGGAGGAATTTATTGAGGAGATACAAAAACAAGACAACCAATTTACCTACATAATACCAGTGTTAGGAGTTTGGTGTACCAGATACTTCTACATTGGGCTTAGGAGATGAGGCCAAAATGGGGAAGACTGGTGGAAAGCTCTATCTAAGGAGCATCTAGACTCCCTGATCACCTTCCCAAATCTTCATAACCAGGCTAAAATCCCAAGTCCCACCCAGTAGAGGAAATGAAGTTTTCATTTCTGGCAAAGTTGATCTAGGGAGACTCTTAACTCAGGGAGAGCAAGGAAAATCTAAGCACAGGGTGTGGCCCTGAATTGGAAACAAGAAGACTAAGTGAAAGTCTATATTATGTACTGGGAGACTTCCAGCCCTCTTTTCCATTTTGGCTCTCAGAATGCTGATGGCAGCACAATTTAGAAGTAACCTAGGGAGTTCCTTTTTGGGCTCAAAAGACTGGCTCAAAACAAAAGGTTTACAAAACTCTCATTAGGGCTTCTCAACTGAAATAGCATGGTCTCCATTTTATCACTCATGGTAAGAGCCATCAATCCACAGCTTTTCCTTTTTTTTTCCCAGACAGAGTTTTAGGATCTCACTCTTAAATATAAATTGCTGGCCAGGGAAAACCACACATTGAAAATCCCTAATATAGTAGGCAAAGACCAAAATGAACAAGTAGACAGGGGAGAGTCAGAGAAAGCAAATCTGATAAAGGAAAGAGAATAAAACTTAAAAAACAAAAAAGCTATGGGTAAAGGTCTCAGTAAGATAAGGCATTGCATGTGAAGAACAGGGTACATTCACAAGGGAGCATCCCTTGAACAAGAAAGAATGCTTTTAAACTACAAAGAGAATACTAGAAACGTTAAAGTTAGTATGATGTTTGGAATACATATTTTAGGCAGACTTCCCAGAAGTAACATCAAAAGACAAAAAGGTGAAAAATTGGAGGAAAAGTTAGGAAAATAATACTTTTTTGAAAAGATACTACAACTGTATAATATGAGTTCCAAAGAAGAGAACAGAACAAAAAGTGGGGAAAAATATGAATAAAGTAATACATTTCCTAAAAGTGATGGACATAAGTTTTCAGACTGAAAAAATTCATAGGGAGCCCAGAAAAAAGAATCCATTAGAATAATACCAATACTGGAGAAATAAATCATGAAATTTCACAACACCATAGATGAAGAAAATAAATCCATAAAGATCTGAGAAAGTGAGGGAGAAAGGGAGGGGGAGCAGGAGAAGAGGCATAGAAGGAGAGGGGAGAGGAGAGAATCATACCACATAGTTCAAGTATTAGCAGCTTTTCAACAGAAACATTGAAACCTAGAGAACAGTAGAGCACTGTGTAAAAATCCTGAGGGAAAGTAATTTACAACCTAGACTACTGTACTCAGCTAAGCTATCAAGTGGGAAGGCAGAAATAAAAATGTTTTCAGATATGCAGTATCTCAAAAATTTACTTTGCGTGCAACTGTTTTTCAGGAAGCCACTGAAAACGTGCTAGTAACAAGGTGGAGGAAACTAAGGAAGGGTAAAACATGAGATCTGCGACACAGGGGCCAAACAGAAGGGAGATGAAAAGAATTTCAAAATAATGGTGAAGGAATATCTTAGAAAAATTGTTTCTCAGCAAGTCCAAATTGGAGAGATAATGTTCTAGTGGATGTTGAAAGCTTAACTGATGTGTTTGAACATGCTTAAGTGTACTTTTAAAGTTCTCTTTTAAAACTTGTGAATGAGCTAGTGTTAATTACTTATAAAGCAAAGCAAGCATAAAAAAAAGATGCAGTTATTAACTCCAAGGAAAACAAAACGTTTACAATGAAGGGAACATAATTATAGTATACTATCTGGCTGAACTCTAATAATTATTTATAGTCATAATGATGTATACATTAAATATTCATTAGATAAAAGTGGTATAACTAGAGTGAGAAGGTGGTGAGAAGGTAAGAGAGGGAAAGAGAGACAAGTGGGGGTTTGCATAGAGTCAAATCCACCTCTTCCATTATTGGAAGGCATTAGATAATATATAATATAACTGAAAAATCAAGATCTAGGCATATAATATTTTATTTATAAGTAAGGGGTAAATACCAGAAGAAACAATTAAAAAAGAGATGAAAATGATTATTTGTGCTGATCAGGACTTTGGAATAGAGATAAATGGAGCAGAAGACAGCCTTTTTCTTTTGCTACCTAGAAAGGTATTTGATGTTTAAAATTATGTATATGTATTACTTTGATATAAGTAAGTGAACAAATGACAATATAATAACAAATAAGCAGATGTGTTACATGTTCATTTCCTTATGGAAAGGAAGAAAATAAATAAATAAAGCCATATGAACCTAGTAAAGGAAAGTATCAGAGTAGCTACAGGCATGCAGACATGGACATTTAATAACTTAGAGGAAAGGTGATATATTTTTCCGGAGCAATTCACATAGTGTAATTTGTAAGCTAATAAGAAATAGGAAATGAAAAATGAATGTGGCAGGTTCCTTCTTTGTGCTCACAGCCCTAAGGCCTTTGTGGGGAGCAGCAGTAGGTTTGTGTGAAGGATTCTTGTTGGTAGTGGAAAGGCAGAGATACCACCAGGTCTCCTCTAGTTATAGGAGCCATAGACACTGATGACTCAGAGACTTGATGCACTGCATCCTTTTTCAACTTGGTTTTAAAAAGCCTAGAAAATGTGTCACCACTGATATGAAAACAGTTGCTGCCTTTTGCAGACCATGGCAATTCTTTAGGACCTGACCATTTGGAGTGATCATCAAGCATCACAGAAAGACCTGGTTTTGTTTGGTAGAGTCTTGAGGCAAATGAAAATAACCAGAAGGAAAGGAAAAAGAAACTATATATTTTTTGTGCTTGTTATGGGATAGGCCTTAAGATACTTCCACATACTCTATGTCGTATAATCTTACCCAAGGCAATGGAAGTTTAATACAATACGGACACACATGTGGCAAAGAAAAGTAACTCTTAGATTTACTAAGAGATATCGCAGTTTTATTAAGCCAGTGCTGAGCTCAGTAGAATTCACTTCTTTTTACATGGTTAGTAGGATACCACTAGCAATGCACAATTAAACTACACTAATAAAATTATTGAGTCCAGATCAAGGAAGACAATGGTTTCATTGTACTTTGCCTGGGTCATACCACACTTGGAGTGTTGTGGGTTCTGGTCAAATCGGGGCACAGGCTGAGTAAGAGAAAAATGACTGTGAGGAGAATCAAAACCAGATAGTATGAGGGATATTTAGAAGAACCAATGATTTAAGCCTGGAGGAAAGAAGACTGATTGGAGCACATTATTGCTATTTTGCCACATTTTAAGTACTCCTGTGTAGAAGAAGGAATGCTGTTTATTCTGGATTACTTCTGAGACTGGAACTGACACACAGAAGATTTAGGAAGCACTTGAGGAGTGACTTCTAATAAGTGGTGAATGGTAGAATACCATGTCTCACAAATCACTTATTGACCTTCACTGGAATTGTTTAAGGAGCCACCAGATGATCATCAATTATGCACTTTGAGAGAGGATTCCCACCTTGCAATAGAGGTTGGACCAGCTGCAATTTAAAGACTGATCAGGTCTAATATTCTAGGTTCTTCTATATGTCAGTCTTGATATTGTCACCAAAACTGATTATTCAGTAAATAAATATTGGTCATCTCATGTATGTCAGGGGACAAAATAGACATTGTCCTACCTCCTGGAATGTTAAATCCAGCAGAAGGGCTAGTAATTAAGCAGATAATTGCATAAATAATTTGAATTGTAATGACATTATGAAGAAGTAAAGAATATCATGGCAACATATAACACAAGATCTAATCTAGTTTAGAGAGAGAGGGAAGATTTCATTAAAGAAATTATGTTTAAGCTGAGACCCAAAGGCTGAGTTAACCACTAGGAAACTACTGCAGATTCAGGGTCGAAGTCCAGAAAAGTGTCTTGGATTAGAATACTGCCATATTGAAACAAAAAATTCTACTTGAGCACTCAAGCAATGTTAAAAATGTCCCTTAGCACCTCCCTTATTTATTGATGTTGGCTGAAGTTTGCTTTTTCTGCTTTATGGGAAGTCCTCTTTGCTCACAGCCTAGCTGATTTGCTTTGGGTTCATACTTTGAGCACTTTTAGTGTGATTGAGTGATTTTGTTGTTGTTGTTGGCTCTGACTGATCCTAGGATCCACTACTGTGTATTTGTAGGTACTCAGATGAGTCAGATTCTGAATTATACCCACAGAGACAAGAGGGATTTCTTTCTTGCCCTTGACTTTAGAGCTAAAAATACTGTGGTTTAAGCACTGCCTGCAAAACAAAGAAGTGAGTGAGGAATGGCTCTAGGAGTAAGTGAACCCATCCTTCTCCTAAGTGTATTTCAGAAACCTACAGAGTAAAATCTTTCATCTAAATTAAAATGGACCCTCACAAAACTTCAAAGAGTCTGATGATATGAAAGGAGTAGCCAGGGCCTATGAAGTGCTGGTGAGTAATTACAATCTGAGATTTATTGGTGACCACCCTTGTGTCAGTAAAAGGTTGGCTGATCAGAAAAAAAACAGACATTGGCTAGAGGGAGGACTCTTGAGCCACCCAACCTTTTGAAATTTCTAAAGAGTTTTCCAAGGGGAAATCTGACATTTGGACTTTCATGTGACATTGGTAGGTTAATTAGGACTGGGAGCTATGATCCATTATCTTAATTGCCTGTATCTTCTCGTTGATATTTGACCTATATATCAGGTGGCTGGTGACTTGTAACAGGTAAGTGAAGAATTTAGGGGGAAAAATCATAAGCATACTTTTTAGGAACAATTAGGTAATCAAGGCTAGGATTTTTAGGATGGAGCCTCCCTTTTCAACAGTCTCTTCTCTGAAATATGTCATTCTTCAAGGTCTTATAGCTTCCAGGAACATGGTATAATTTATTTTCAAAGATATGCTTGTTATGTTGGATGAGATCAAGAGCCTTGAGAGTGAAGATGACAGCCATGGAGAGAGAGACAAGAGAATCTGGCAGGAGAAATTAGCCCCAGCAAAAGCAAAGTGGAAATTGGGAGAATAATGTAATGTTTGGCCAAATTACATAAATTATTCAAGTTCTTCATTTTCTGCATGGATTTTTCTTTTCTATGGAATGATTTTACAGTTTTAACTTTTAATATATTTTTATCCAAGTGGCTTTGATTGGAAGTTTACCTATACAAGTCTAACGTTGTTGAGTATTTGCATTCTTCTGCATTTTTAAAGTTTGGCTACCCATTGATCGAATCTTCAGACTTAAATTAATGGTTGAAAGAAAAAGGCACAGTTATTGTTTTTCCCCCTTACACACTTATCATTGTGGTAATATGCAGTATGTAATGTCCTTGGGCAAGGAAGCAATTTGCCTTGATATTTCATCAGAGCAAAATTATTTTTGATTAGGCATTAGTTACTTCTCAATTCTTCAAGGAATTTAAATCTCACTCTTGAATATAAAATGTGTATATTGAATACAAAAATATTTTGACATTCTTATTTGAATGAAGTTTCTGATTCAAAGACTAGGTTCATACAAGGGTCATTATTTTGTTAATTTTTCATTACAGTGTCCAAATTGATGGGTGTGTATCAATGTAACACAGGATCCAAAGGCAAAATAAAAGTCTATATGCTCAATTCTAGCTACAACACATTTCAGTAGTGCAGTGTCTGCTGTGTGGCAAGACTGAGAAAATTTCTTAATCAAATTTTCTATAAATCTTTGATGTCTGCTTATTTATTTTCTGAAGAGACAGCAGTCTCTTCATGTTTGATGTCCCAGTAGCCAGAGCCTGTTTCTGTTAGTTTGATTGTAGAAATAGAGGTGTCCTCACGGGGAGCCCAGCTGGATGTTCCTGCTTTCTGCCTTAGTTTCTTTCATGGTTGGAGAGAAAGGAGGAAGGAGAGCACATGATAGAATTGGTAATTGTTTGCACTACTGGCAGAGCCTCAGTTGATATTTATTCTATCACAGTCACTTGCAACCAGAGAATTCATTTCTTGCAGCAGATGGAAGGTGGACAGCATGCAAATGCTTGGATTAAACACATTCTAGTGCTTTGAAACCCTGTCCATGTAACAGTGTTGTTTGTAGACCTATTTTGCTGCCGTTACAGTGGTGCTTAATTAGAATAATTAGTAAGAAAAACTAAAGTGATTTTTTTGGCTGTAGTTCCCTGCCAAATATTTGTATAGAAATCAGGTGACTATTAGGATGGAAGGAAAAAGTGCAAAAGTTTAAGATTTGGCCTTGCTTTAAGAACTGTTACATTTTAACGATTCTGGTAATGTATTCATTCAGTCTCTTAAAGGTTATGGGACTGATACTTCTCTACTTTTTTATGGAAGAGAATTAGATTGTTAGGGGATGCCACTAGGGAACTTTTGCTTAAGAGTTACTTTTGAGTTTATTCCTGGAAAGGAATGGAACTGGCAGGAACAAGGTCAGTTTTCTATTATATCTGATGACCGTTTCCAGGAAAGTTTGGTTAGCCAAGCACATGGATTCTTGGTCTCTATTGTAAACTGCCAAAAGGGATGTCCCTCCCATGGAAATTGTTACACTTGTTTTTATAATATTGGCATCTGTAAGCTCTTCATGGTACAAGGAATAAAATCTGGAGAAGGAGACTGAAAAGATATGTATCCTGAGATCCAGCAAATGGAAAACACTCTCTTCCACAATTGGAAGGTCTAACTGTCCCCATTATGTATACTGGATAGTGGGAAAAATCATTCCACACAACACTGTAAATCAACTATATTTCAATAAAAAAATTTTTTTAAAAACTTAGGGAGTGGAGACACACAGTACTGTTAAATGAGAAATCAAGTTGTTAAACAATTTGAATTGCAAGATCCCAAATAAAATTTTATTTAGGTATATGTGCAAAGAAAAGACTAGAAGTAAACATATCAACTATAAAAAGTAAAAAAAAAAAAAAAAAAAAATCATTCCAGAAGTCAGAGAGGTTTTTTGTTTTCAACCTTCTTCATGATCTCTGATGAGACTGGACTTGATTTTAATTCATGTATTCTAATGTAAAATGATCAAAATCAGTAATTTACCTAATCATTAAACACCCGAGACATTCAAATTAGAATAAGAATGGTATTCATTCATTCATTCAACAGATATTTATCGAGCACCTTGTAAGGGCCAGATACAGGTATTTGTGAGAAGAAGTGAGCAAAATAAACATATTTCTGCTTTCATGGAACTTTCACTTTAATGAAGTAATACAAATAATGGCAACATGTTTTGAAATGCTGTACTTTATGTTACAAAAGGAAAACTTTGGGGTAACTCTCAGCAGGTCGTGCAGTAAGATATTTTGGGGATTTAGGGGGATGTGCTTGTGTTGATCCATGCACCAAGTCTGTTTCTGATTTACTTGTGATAACATTAAGCATTTTTTAGACAGATGACAGATTTTGTTTAATGTTGGGCCCTACAGTAATATTAATTTACTTACAAAGGATTTAACTTGTGCCAGTGACTTTATTTGTTTGAATACCTAAGCTGATCAGTTGCAGTATTAACTGAATTCCTTTCCTGGGCTTGTAGAATTTAGAATTTACTAGAGACTCATAATCATGAGTCATGCAAAGGTATATCAGCTTGCTTTTTTTTTTTTTTTTTTTGCGCAGGCTCAGCGGCCATGGCTCACGGGCCTAGCCGCTCCGCGGCATGTGGGATCTTGCCGGACCGGGGCACGAACCCGTGTCCCCTGCATCGGCAGGCGGACTCACAATCACTGCGCCACCAGGGAAACCCTCAGCTTGCTTTTTTAAAATTTATGCTCTTTAAGAAGATACAATCAGTGACTTTGCATCCATTCATTGTAGATACTCTTACTAATAAATATGGAACTTATTAGTCATATAGTTAATATAATTAATTTGTTTCAGGTCTCAAATGAGAGATGAAGTTTTGATAGCTTGAGAGCATGGCAACCTTATTTTTATTCCATTTCCAGATGTTATTACTATTTAGAGTACATGTGACCATGATCATTGGTATATAATATATTGTCCATTTTTGTTTATTTTTATGATAATGTTTAAAAAGCATATATATTATGCCTGTGTATACAAAGTGTAACAACTCTGACAATTATATGGTTCCTGCAATTATTTTAAGCCAGAAATACTCCATATGTTATATTATAATAGTAAGCCTTTGATTAGTTGTTAGCTCTGCTGCAACTAATTATTTTACTAAAATAAAATATCAAAGGTTGTGAATGATTTAATTTTTTAAATAAATTAGAAAGGATTCATGTTTATCTTTATAATAATCCTGTTAATGATTATGCATTATATATTATTATAAACTTTCTTGAGAGGAAGAGAAAGAAATGGAATTGCTCATAAACCTGAGTGTGCCTCATGGAGGGGGTTGAATATGTGACTTGCATTTGTCCAGTGTATGTGATGGAAGCACGAGTGATAGACTTTGGCCCAGGTAGACTAGAAAACCAGTAGTAAAAGATCTGCTCCTCTGACTGCCCAAAGCCCCTAGCTCCACAAATGTACTCTCATTTTACATTGTTCTGAAATTTTTATTTAAATAGTTTGCAGGAAATAGTCACTATACAGACTCAGAGAGCAAATGGCTGGGAGAAAATTTTTCATTGCATACAGAAAACATTTAATTTACAAATTTCAAACCCTCTCTGTCTTTATTCTTTAACCACCATATTTACCTCTTGATTTACATAAATTTCAATGTCTTTTGGTCCAATGGTCTTGTGCCTTTATTGTAAGCTGTCTCAAATCCTTTTTGGGAACAAGTTACTTATTGTTTGTAACAGTTAAAGACTAGTTGGGAAATCAGAAAACACTGTGTTTCAAATAGATGGCGTTTACTACAGATAATTAGTAACATAGGTGACAGAAGAGCTAAAAAGACCAAACAGGGAAAAGTGGAGACCCCCAAATTAGCAGCAGCAGTAAAGAGCTACCATGCCTGGGTTTAAAAGGACTAGATATGTGGAGGAGGTGGTTTACTGGACCTTAGGTGCCAAGGCCATCTGGTATACCTGTCTGGTAGAAGCTGCAGCAATGCATGCCACCAGAATTACTGCTTGGGAAGAAAGAGGGGGAAATTCCCTATTTCTCCATTCTTTCTACCATGCCCTCACCCCTAATCTGTTGCCAATACCTTCTTTTTTTTTTTTTTTTTGCGGTTCGTGGGCCTCTCACCGCCGCAGCCTCTCCCATTGCGGAGCGCAGGCTCCCAACGCGCAGGCTCAGTGGCCATGGCTCATGGGCCAAGCCGCTACACGGCATGTGGGGTCTTCCCGGACCGGGACACGAACCCGTGTCCCCTGCATCGGCAGGCAGACTCTCAACCACTGCGCCACCAGGGAAGCCCCAGTACCTTCTTTTGACCAAACCCTGCCAGAAACCAACACACACAGAACCGGGTAACACAGTTTGCAGAGGTCAGTCTCCCTGTGACACAGAACAGAAGAAGGGTGAAGAATGGATCTGTAAGCAGACAGACCAGAGAAGAAGATATGGGTCAGTCAATCAATACAAATAATCTTTTATTCGTATTCAGATTTTCCTTCAGAGAAAATAAACTGACAACTGCTAATAAAAGCATTAGTGCAGTATTTCTTGATTAGCTTTCAATAATCTTCAGGTCTCAAATTATCAAGAGGTAAATGTCAGCTTTATTTATCTATTCTTTAACATAGCATTTTGTTAGCTGAATGTAAAACCCAGAAAATGGGTTACTGGGAGAACTTGTGTTAACTTTCCTTTTTTTCCTGCAAATATTTAGAGAAAAGTTACATGGGTATTTGGTTAAGTTAATCTAAATTCTACTTAGAATCTGGTTTTTTTTTTTAACAGATAATCATTACAGCACTATAAATTTATATCTACTAAGTTCACAACTCTAAGATTATTAGATATTTATTTTCAGATAGAAATCAATTAGTTGGAGTTAGAACGTAATCTGGAAAAGAAAGAGAAGTATGTATAAAACCTGTCTAGATTTGCAAACTTCTTAATATGGTGTATGTAACAGGGCATTAAGTAGCTGTTCATGTCTAGAGATTTCCAGAATGGAAAGCAGGGGTGTTAGAATGATGTTAAGAGCTTATTTATAGGGGAAAAAAATACTTCTTACTACATTAACAAGAAAAAATACATCCTACAAAATATTTGTGATATGTAGAGTTTTGGTAAAATTTGAATGATTGAAAATGAACCTTGGGCTTCCCTGGTGGCGCAGTGGTTGAGAGTCCGCCTGCTGATGCAGGGGACGTGGGTTCGTGCCCCGGTCCGGGAGGATCCCACGTGCCGTGGAGCGGCTGGGCCCGTGAGCCATGGCCGCTGAGCCTGCGTGTCCGGACCCTGTGCTCCGCAGCGGGAGAGGCCACAGCAGTGAGAGGCCCGCGTACCGCAAAAAAAAAAAAAAAATGAACCTTGGGTAAATGTCATGAAATTCAGTGCAAAGATTTGGAGACCCATGCAACAGTTTTCTTTAGATAATTAACTTGCTTAGGAATTTGGTTCTATCCAGATAGAACCCCCAGATCTTTTTCACTTACTAAGAAAAGACTGTGCCCTCATGCCTTTAAAAATGGAATAAAGCATTAATACATTCTCCAGGAAGATGGATTTTTTTTATTAGAATCAAGCTAGTTTACTAATATTATATTAAAGTAAAATTCCAACCACAGTTGATAGAATAAAATAGTTTTATTCTCTTTCCTTCTTACCTTTTTTCCATCTTCCTTTTTGCAACCCATATACACCCAAGAAAAAAGTTAATGTCTAATTTAAAGGTAGTGGACAGCAACTTTGGTAACCATAGGTTTCTTTGCAAAGAAAAGTTATTCTTGACATTTAGACTTTTTCTATTGAATACTAATACCTTGCAAGATCATTCACTAGAGAGTATTGGAATTCTTCCATTCTGGTCAGCTTGTACTATGAAATGAGAATGATATTAATGTGTCTATCTCATAATGTTGCTATGACAGTTAATATTTGTAAAGAACTCAGACTAACACTTGGCACAGAGTAAATACTAAAGAAGTTCTTGGTAAATCAATCAATCAATCAGTCTCTGTTCTTTCCATGCTATATTAATTCCCATCTCCATTCTAGAGTATATAACATTCTCTCTGCTTGGATTCCCACCCCTCTTTCTATTCGTCCAAATCCTGTGATTCTTTATGAACTTGTTCAGACCCCACCTTTTTAAGCCTTTTGTGACAACTCCAGTCTCTACTGACCTCATTGAGGGTAACTCAGTGTTAACCCTTAACATTGATTCTTAACCAGGGGAGGGCATTCGGATTCCCTGGAGAGCTTTTCCAAAATATATATCCCTGGGCCCACACCACAAGAGTTTTTAGATTCAGGGAGTCTTGCCTGGCACCAAAACATGCACATTTTGATAAAGGTGTCCAACAAAACTGATACAAGCCTAGTCAATATACCCTGATAATAATTATCTCTTGTTGTGGGTATGTGAATTATCTTTCTCAATGAGATTGTAAACTTCTTGAAGACATGGACCATGGTTTGTTCTTCTTGTGTATCTCGGTTTGTTCTTCTTGTGTATCTCCCCATAATGCTGGGAACATGGCCACTGCTGAAAAACATTCCTTTTTCTTGTTTGACTACAAGATCTCTGAGAGTGGGGCCCAGGCTATGCATTGTCAAAGGATGTGGAGGGACAAAGAGATCCACAGTGGATCATTCAACTATTGTCACAATTAATGCTGTGTAATAAATAACCACAAAGTGACATACAACAATAAGCATTTGTTGTTTGTTTTTAGAGTCAGCAGGGATAGGCTAGGCATCTCTACTGATCTTACCTGTGCTTACATGTTTGGGGGTTGGGCTGGGCCCACTTAATTGTCTGCACTTCAGCAGCTCAGTCATGTATTGGTGAACTGGCTCTGTTTCATAAGACTTTGATGTTCCTTCTGGGACCATCAGGCTAGTCAAAGTGAGTTTTCTTCTGAAAATAGTGGAGGACAAAAGGACAAGGCGAGATGCAAGAAGTCCATTCCAAGCCTCTACGTGCAATGGATTGTCCAAAGGAGAAGGAGAGTACAGCACAGTTTCATGGCAAAACTGTGGACACCGAAAGATGGGAAGAAGTGGTGTCATTTTCCCAAACTACCACAGTGGAGCTCTCGTTCATGTCTCTTCTGTGCAGACCCCATTCTAATGCTTTACTGAAGGTCAATTCTTGTATATAATCCCGATCAGGATGTCTTTAAAACATCCTTACCACCCCTTGAGTAAGCAAGCCAATTATCTTGTTTGGAGGAAAAAAAGTTGCAAATAAACAATCACACTAATGCCACTTCATTTGCCATTAAATAGAAAAATATCAGCTTATATTTCACAGACTTGACATCACCCAGATAATATGTCACACTTCATTAAACTAGAACATCAAATGCAGAAAACAAAATGTCTGTTATTCAATGAGATTATCTACTACTTGAACAAGGTTCGTGGAACTGTCAACATGATGTGTTTGAATTCAGGAAATTAAACCAAGAACTGTGACTGGAAAATGTTAAAAACATCACAAATTTGGTTTGAAATGATACAGCAGCTTTTCGTCACTTGTGATTTGACGACTGGTTCCATCTTTATTACCTGTGGTGTTGCTTAGTGAACTGTTGCAAAGCAACCCGTGCAATCTATCGTGGAAGTTCAATTTAGTGTTGCCAGAGAATCATCTTGGGGCTGAAAGAGAGTCTGTGCTAAGTTCCTCGGCTTCCAGCAAGGCCATCTCTTTGTCTAAGGGATCTTATCTCCTAAAGAGCCAGGGAATTATAACATGGTGTAACAATCATATAATTTATGCTTTTATCTATCTACCTACCTACCTATCTATCTATCTATGTATGTGTTCATCACCAAAATAATAGCTAAATTACTGTGACCATTTTTCTGAATTAATGTGCTCATTTTCCATATCCAATTCTTTATTTGTTCTCAAGGTAGGTACTTGATTAACTCCTGGTGAGAGAGATTGGTCAGCAAAACAAATATTACATAAACTACAAGAAGGAAAATTGCTTTCCAGTCCTGCTTTGTTCTTACTCTGTCATGGGATTTTAGGCAAATCACTTAATCTATTCTTATCGATATTCTTATCAATAAAAGCAGACAATCTGTTTATATATCAGTAGCAAGTGTTCTTGCCTGTATAACCAAATAATAGATAAAGGGTCTAAGGTAAACTCTGGGTCAATCAGATTCAGATATATCTATATCTGTGTCTATATATCTATATATATTTGTTTGTATAGGAGAAGGCAATGTAGAATCACCCTGTATGAGTAAGTTTATCTTTTATTAAAGGTGTTATGCTAAGCTTTGCTTGGATTTCCTTTCTAAGAGGAAGGACATTTACTTGTAGGATAAAGAAAAGAAAAGGCAGCACAGAGACACAAAGATGTGGGCTTATGCAGTATACCTAGTAGAGTTCAGTTTCATCACCTTGCAATGATGGAAAAAAATAAATGATGCAAATTGGAATTTCGATACAACCAAAAAGTTTGTTTTGAGACTTTCTAATTGCTAGAGAAGAGAAACGCTGAGAGAGGCATAATAAGCTCATTCTCTGATAAGGGAAGACATTTGAGATTTTTACATGAGTGTGATTTTGATGAAGCCGAGAACACGACCATTTTCCTGGAAAGTCAGGAGTGCTAGCATTCCACACCATTAAGGACCATCTCCCTCTTGCACACATGCAAACATATATGACTAATTCGTCTCTAGGCAACACAGGACCAATAGGAGCAGGCTGGTTACAAAGCTAGGCCCTCAGGTGAGTGGAGGTTAAAAGCTCAATGTCACTTTCTCAAATGGAAAATTCTGTGTAACTAACACTGCAGTCTCTTGTTTAGTCACAAAGAAGGAATAATTGCTTTGGAATTTGGAAAAAAGATTTCATTTTAGTTGCCGTATGTACTTTTTGGTATAGCTTTGTAGCTAGCACAACTTGCAGCAAAGAAAATTTAGCAAGCACTTGGAGAGGCTAAGCTGGTCCTAGAATGACATGTAATTAAGAGAAGTTGGCTGGATGGTTCTATAGGAGGATGAGAGGAACAACAGCTGTCCTTGCACATGGGACCAGCCCATATTAACCTTGGGGGAAGTGGAGGTTATAATGGGAATAAAGCCAGTGGCAGAAAATTAATTATTTCAAAATGTTTGTTTTCAACAGAGTTTGAATCTTGGTGTCTTGTATGTGGATACATAGGCAATGTTTAGAAAAACACAATACTGTGAATGTTTAATAGCCAAATGAAATCTTGATGTCAAAGCTGCTCATATGTACATGCATTTTTAACTTGATTTGACTGCTATAGTGAGACAAGCCAAAATTGAAGCACAGTTGTTTTCAGGACTTAGAAGTTCAAAAATTCAAGCTGCATGGTATTGTCTTAGGATGAAGTCATTCCTGTAATGGCAAAAAGGAGAAAGCATAGAAAAATAGATCATTATTGCCTAGATTTATAATTTGATGTTCATGTATTGCAAACATCACCAATATATTCAACAAGAAAAGGGAATAACATATTTTTCAGGAGACACCCTGTGTAAGAGGAATAGTGTTGTATTTAATTTGCATATAGAAAAATTGGGGTCCTTGTTTCCATAACAAGAGAAATTGTGCCTAAATATAGGCTAATTGGTGATGCTTAGTGAGAACATTTGATTGTGTGACTCATGCTTTTAACAAACAACATTTCCCCTATCAGAAAACTAGCCTGAGACCCTCCTATTGCTGGGAATGTGTTTAATTAGATGACAGGTTTTAATTAGATAGAACTGTTCGGCCTGTTTACTCTTGGTCTTATCTCTCCATGAGCCATTTCCCCACAGAAGGATGCAGTAGCCATAATTATTCCAGTCATCCTAAAGAGAATGTTTTAAAGTACTCTAGTTAGCTGTCAAAAAGAGAAGGCTAATTTCCAGTTATGAGAGTATTTTTCCAGTGGAAATCTTCCTTTCATTCTGGGTAGAAATATTTGTGTCTATTTCTAGCTTTATTAGCCTCCATTTTCTCTTTCCTGGACAGCTAATTTCTCTTGTAACTGTTCAAAATTAAAGGAATTCCTCAATTCCAGAAATGTTTCCAGCTGTTTTTAGCTCTAGCCAGACTGTCTACATTACCTAAACAAGTACCTAAGGACATGGCACATGTAATAAAAATTGCCCAGCAAAAGCATAATGGAACCAACTAATTTGGAAGAATTTCCCATAATATATGGAATTTTAATAGATGTAAAGTAAAAAAATCAGTGGTCAAATATTTGAAGAATTATGTGCTAAATGAACAAACTTCTTTACTTAGAATCTATCAGGTTATTTACTCTACTGATAGGTATAATCTGTTTGGCACCAGACTTCCAGATCTTTCTACCTGTGTGGTATTTTCATGGGAAGAGGAGGCATGGGGGTGATAGGTTTTCATGTGAGTAACTGGTAATATCACACTTTTGTTTTGTTTTCTTTGAAACCAACACATGACAATATCCTCCCTCTGTGTCCCCTAGTAAAATGTTTTAAAGTCTCTGTGGTTCCCATTGTAAAGGAAAAAGGCGGCTTGGGTACATATGATTCCCAGCATATGCTGGGCCTTAGTTACTTGTCAAAATAAATCGGGCACATGGGGATGCACAATCTCTAATTTTTGCCCCTCATCCTTTATTTTTTAGATTGAAATAGTCATAGCCCAATGGGCTAAGAACTGTGTTGTAAAATTTTAATATAAAAAAAATTGTACATAAAAGTATAGTGCTTGGGCTTCCCTGGTGGCACAGTGGTTGAGAGTCTGCCTGCTGATGCAGGGGACACGGGTTTGTGCCCTGGTCCGGGAAGATCCCACATGCCGCGGAGCGGCTGGGCCCGTGAGCCATGGCCGCAGAGCCTGCGCGTCCGGAGCCTGTGCTCCGCAACGGGAGAGGCCACAACAGTGAGAGGCCCGCGTACCGCAAAAAAAAAAAAAAAAAAAGTATAGTGCTTATGTGTCATTGTGTTAAAATTCTAGTGTATATTATTGAACTATCTAATTATTTCATAGGTGCATACTAAAAAGTATAATCCATATAATATTTGACTTTAACTCATGTTATCTCATTTGCTAACCCCTAACTCAAGCTCCTATCATCTCTTTCCTGGACAATTGTAATCACCGGCTGCTACTCTCCCTTCTTCCACCCATGTCTGACTACAGACTATTCCTTACTCAGCAGCCAGAGTGATGCATTTAAAACATAAGCCAGATCGTATCCTTCTGCTGCTTCAAATCATCAAATGGTTCCCAGGGGTAGGGAGAATTCAGAGCTGGCCCCCAAGATTCCTGCCTCCTGATGTGCACACTCCGTGTGATTATTTGGAAGAAGAAGCCCTTGAACGTGATCAGGACTTGTAAATATGATGAGATTTCGCTCTCAGGATTATTACGTTATAAGGCAAAATGAATTTTGTGGTGTAATTAAGCTCCCAAATCAGTTGACTTGAGTTAAATAAAAGGGAGATTATCCAGAGTGGGCTTGACCTAATTGGGTGAGCCCTTTAAAAGGGTCCAGGTCTTCCCAGAAATTAGAGAAATTTGATGTCAGTGAGATGCCCTTCTGCTGTGCTGGAAGAAAGGAGCCATGTTGTGAGGGGGATGGACATTGGCAGAGATTTGTGGGCAGCCTCTAGGAGCTATGAGCAATCTCTGGCTGATGTCCAGCAAGAGAATAGGGATCTCAGTCCTACAGTCACAAGGAAATTAATTCTGCCAACAACCTGAATGAGATAGGAAGAGGATCCCAAGCCTTAGATGAGATCATAGCCCATGCTGACATCTTGATTTCAGTCTGGCGAGACTCTGAGCAGAGAACCCAGCTGTGCCACGCCCAGACTCCTGGCCCACAGGAACTGTAAGATAATAAATTTGTGTAGTTTTAAGCTCTTCAGTTTGTGGTAATTTGTTACAGGGGAAACTAATACGCTTCTCTTCTCTCGCAGATGAAAATGTAAAAATAACTTTAGTAAGGATTTTGGATTTTATTCTGGTATCCAGCCCTGACTCTCTCTGTTACCATCTTCTATTCTGTCCCTTCTTCACTCTGCTGCAGCCACACTGTTCTCACTGTTCCAGAACACTCCAGCGTGCTCCTGACTCGGCACCTCAATTCTTATTGTTTCCCTTCCTGGAGCCCCCTGCCCTGGATATGCACAGGACCTCCTATCACCTGTCATTTAAGTTCCTGTCAGAGAGCTCCTCCTTGACCACCCAGACCAGTCAGGCTAGGCTATGTTTTGTTGTGCCAACAAACAATCCCCAAAGCTCAATGATTTAAAATAACAAAAGTTCGCTTTTAATTTTCCCTATATGTTTAATTTGGATTAGCAAGAGGGCTCTGCTCATCATGGGCTTGAGAGACCCAGGCTGATAAAGGCACCACTATCTTGTAATGCCACTATTTCAAATTTCTTTTGATTAGTGTTAGCATGGTATGAACTTCTCCATCGCTTTACCGTTTTTTCTCCAATCCCTTTACTTGTATCTATTTGTGTCTTTATATTTAAAGTGGGTTTCTTATCTCTTGTAGATAACATATAGTCAGGTCTTGTGTGTGTGTATTTTGTGTTTTATCTGCTCTGTCAGTCTTTGTCTCTTAACTGGTATATTTAGGTCACTGATGTTTGAAGTGATTATTAATGTAGTTGGATCAATATCTATCATATTTGTTACTATTTTTTATTCATTGCTTTTCTTCCTTGTTTGTTTCATTTTGGGGTCTTCCATCTCTTTCTGCCTTCTCTGATTTTAATATATGACATTCTCTTAGCATGTCAGTTATATTATTTTTAACTCTTTTAGTGATTTTCCTTTAGTTTGCAATATACAATTACAACTAATATAAGTCCACCTTCAAATAACAGTATATACCACTTTGTGAGTAGTACAAATACATTATAGTATTCTCTGTTTCTCCCTCCCATATCTTATGATATTTGTCATTAATTTTAGTTATCCATAAGCTATATTACCAAATACATTGTTGATATTCTCATTTTGAACAGACTGTTATCTGTTAGATCAATTAAAAATAAGAAATATAATCATCAGAGAAATGCAAATCAAAACCGCAATGAGATATCACCTCACACCTATCAGAATGGCTATCATCAAAAAGTCTACAAATAACAAATGTTGGTGAGGATGTGGAGAAATGGGAGCCCTAGTACACTGTTGGTGGGATTGTGAATGGGTGCAGCCGCTATGGAAAAAAGTATGGAGGTTCCTCAAAAAACTAAAAAAACTACCATATGACCCATTAATTCCACTCTTGGGTATATATCTGAAAATAAATGAAAACACTAATTCTAAAAGGTGCTTGCTCTCCAATGTTCATAGCAGCACTATTTACAACAGCCAAGACATGGAAGCAGCCCGAGTATCCATCAACAGGTGAATGAATAAAGAAGACGTGGTATATATACAATGGAATATTACTCAGTCATAAAAAGAATGAAATTTTGCCATTTGCAGCAGTGTGGATGGACCTAGAGAATATTATGCTTAGTGAAATAAGTCAGACAGAGAAAGACAAATATTGGATGCTATCACTTCTATGTGGAATCTAAAAAAACAAAACAAATGAATGTTTATATAGCAAAACAGAAATAGACTCACAGATTTAGAAAACAACCTAGTAGTTACCAGTGGGGAGAGGGAAGGAGGGAGGGGCATGTTGGGGGTATGGGATTAAGAGATGTATAAAATAGATAAGCAGCAAGGATATACTGTATAGCACAGAGAATTATAGCCATCATCTTGTAATAACTTTTAATGGGGTATAAACTGTAAAAATACTGAATCACTAGGCTGTATTCCTGAAACTAATATAATATTGTATATCAACTATACTTCAATAAAGAATTTTAAAATTTTAAATAAGAAAAATAATAGATTTTATTTTACCCTTGTTTATTCCTTTTCTAATGCTCTTCCTTTCTTTATGTAGATCTGAGTTTTTGGCATATCATTTTCCTTCTTTTTGAAGAATTTCTATTTTATGTTTCTTGGAAAGCACGTTTACTTGTGGCAGATTTTTTCAATTTTTGTTTGTCTAAGAAAGTGTTATTCTTCACTTTTGAAATGTAAATTTTGCTGGATACAGAATTCTAGGTTGGTGGATTTTTAAAAAAACATTTAAAATATTTCACCCCACTCTCTTACTGTTTGCACAGTTTCTAGAGAAATCTGATGTAATTCTTCCCCTTGCTACTCTATAGGTGAGGTGTTTTTTTCTTCGGGCTTCTTTCAAGATTTTTTCTTTGTCTTTGATTTTTCTGCATTTTGAATATAATATTCCTAGCTATATTTTTATACCTATATATTTATCCTACTTGGTGTCCTCTAAGCTTTCTTGATCTTTGGTTTGGTGCTTATGATTAATTTTGGAAAATTCTCCGTCATTATTGCTTGAATTATCTCTTCTGTTCCTTTCTTTTTTTTCCTTCTCTTTATGGTATTCTCATTATGCATATGTTATACCTTTTATAATTGTCCCACAGTTTTGGGGTATTCTGTTCTATCTTTTAAGTTTTTTTTTTCTCTTTGCGTTTCAGTTTTGCAAGTTTTTACTGAATTTCTTCATGTTCACTGACTCTTTCCATGGCTATATCCAGTCCATTGATAAGCTCTTCAAAAACATTTTTCATTTCTATTATAGTGTTTTGATTTCTAGCATTTCCTTTTGGTTCTTAGAATTTCCATCTCTCTGTTTACATTACCCATCTGTTTACAGTTTTCTGTTGTAAACCAGACATGATGTACTAGGTAAAATGTACTGAGGTAAATAGACTTTTAGTGTGAGGTTTTGTGTTTATCTGATTAAGAGCTAGGCTGTCTTTATTGTTTGCTCTAGCTGTAGGTGTCAGAAGCTAAAATTTCCTCTGATGCCCTTGTTTTTGTCTCTTCTGTTGTCTTTGGGTTTCTCTGGAGACTTTTTCTTAAGTAGGTTCTGAGGCATGCAGTTCTTTCCATAGTATCTACCTATTATACAGGAGCCCTGTTGATATTGTGGTAAGGTGTAGGGGGAGGGGAAGCACTCTATAGTTCTATGCTTTGACTTTCAGGTTTTAGTGAGCCTTTGCCTGTGCCCTTGGGCTGTGACCTTCACTAGTGCTTTTCAGTCTCCATCACCCTTAGTTTAGGCAGGAAGGCTAGAGGGAGCTGGAGTTGGGTATTTCCTTTATTCTAGATCAGTTAGGTTCTGGTAAAACTCAAGTTGATTAAGCTCTAGTAAAATAGTTTCTCTTGAGGGCATGCCTTGCTAATAAAAACAGAGTGCTCTGGGTGTATTTCAAAATGGTTCCTTTTCCCTCCTTCCCTTCTGGAAGCACCAGGGAATTTTTCTATGATCTTCATGGTGAAAACCTGGTAGGGCTCCTAGAGGTAAACCTCACTAAATTGTAGGTCATCCTCCTAAGACTGAGCCCCCTGGAATTTTTAACTCTCAAATTTGTCCATATTGAGCCACCAGCAATTCCATCGATTACCATTTAGATTTTCTTATCCTGATATTGGTTCCCATGGACGTTTCTACTTTCAGGTTTTTATTCCAATAAGTTGTAATTCTCTGTATCCACCTGTCTGTCTCTCCAACTTCGGGGGGGGGGCAATTTTTTGCCCTGTAGCCTCAATTCTCTGTTGGATCTAAGAAGAGTTGTTGATTTTCAGTTTTCTCAACTTTTTTCTTCCTGTGTGGAAGGCAGTGGTGACTTTCAGGATTCTTACATGCCAGACTAGAAACTAGAAGTTGTACTGCCACTATTTCAACATGAGGCTTAAGGCTGTGCCACAGCAGGGGGAAACACCTCAGAGAGTTGCACACTGGCTCCCAAATTTTTCAGCCTTACAGTAACATGTCATTTCTATTCATATTTCATAGGCTGACTATATTTCATAGAGTCATGCCAAGTTTTTTGAAATGTGAGCAAATGTAACCCTGCAGTGTTTCTGGAAAAAAAGGACAACCAGCAGTACTGCAGAGCATTATTAACGTTGACCAGAGCACTATATGTAAGATAGTATTTCCAGCTCCACCTAATACTCTGCTCTCTTATCACATCATATTTTCACCCTAGCACTTTATAATACCATATTATACTGTACATTATACTGTACATATTATATTTCATTATAATGAAACCTATTGTGCTAGATGCTCTGTTTACTGTTTGTCTTTCTTCTTGTATCCCCACAAATGTGAGAATCATGGGAACAGGGACTTTGTCTAGTCTATTCTATTTGTCTATTTTTATCCCCAGAATCTAGAATATTCCAGTGGTCAATACATATTTCGTGAAAGCATTAGTGAATGGATTTTGTTTCAAACTTGGGAACCCAGAACAATGAACCCTTTACATCAGCCAAATCTGGCTCAGAAATTCTTTCCAACAGGGATGAAGCTGTATAACCCTTGTGCAGAGCCTTTGTCAGACTAGCTGGGTACATCCTTTGCTATCAGATAGCAAGGAGAGAATGAAAAAGCCTCAGAAGTTCCCAGGAATGTGGTGCTATTTTAAGGCAAGGGTATATACACAGCTTGAGGGAAAATGAATTTGAAAATGAGCTTAGGCATTTCAATAACACAGGTAAAAGGTATTAATAATTTGAAAAATAGGTGAATTTAAGAATCTTCCCATCTCAAGTTTATGTTTATAACCAAGGATATTCAGCTCTCATTCCTCACTTTTTGAAAAGCAAAAAGCTAAATCACCTCTTGAATATGAAATGTAGGTGCAATGCTTGGAACATGCTCTTTCTTGGGGAATAGACCTGTCAGATCCTGGGGTGGTTGAAATGTGGACTTCCTGCTGGTTCAGGTGCACTGTCTTTGTGCTTTGTAGGCTTATTTGTTCACTCTGAGCTTAATGAGTGCATTCAGGCATGTAATGAAGAACAATACCATCACACAAACAATTCATTGAAGTCCAAAGATAAGGTGATTTTATCAATTATATTATTCAGTAAAGTACATTTGCAATTTATTAAATAATACATAGATTGAGTGGCATCTGGAACACTGTTGTGTTGACACTCATGATATTAGCATCCGTGCTATAAAAAGAAATCTTGAATTGATGGCATTTGTTACAATGGGTGTAAAGCTTTTGTTTCTCTTGCTAGAGGAAAGAGGTGAGAGCAGTGCAGTTGTGGGTCACAGGTCCCTCTGGTATGAAATTTGTCCCGAGTAAGCTTAAAACATTTGATGGCCAAAAGCATGGGTTCCTATAGCAAATTATTTTTATTTTCACCTCCATTAACCTTGGCTAATGGGATGACCACAGGGCTGGAAGGCAGGTGAATACCCCCAATTATCCAAGAGTTACTTGATCTAAGCAAATTACTTTCCTTTCTTCTTCTTTTTATAACATGTATTACGGCATTTTCAGAGCATGTTCATATGTATTTCATTTGACCTTACAACAAACATCCCAGTGAGGTTAGCTGGTCAAGGGTTCCTATTTCTGTTTCTAGATAAGGGATACTGTTGCTTGGAGAGTTGAGTGGGAAGAAGATCAGGGATTTTGACTCTAACCACAGTGCTTTTTAAAAAATTATACAGCAGTGATGCTCTGGGCCTCAGTTTCCTCATTTAAAACCAAACATAAATATACGTTATTTGCCAACTTAAGTTGTGGGTATGACAAGAGATAGTTAAATTTTTAAATATTCTGACTAGTCAGAGCCTTATGCAATTATAAATTAATCATCTTGCTTTTGTTTTAAGTCCAAGGGCTCTGTCCTTAGACAATAAAGCCTTCTTCTCCACATTCTTCTACAGAAAAAAATGTCCAGTATGAGTGCATATGTAAAGCCCTGGAATTTTCCATCTGAAAACATTTAGGAATGAGTCCTCTTAAAGGAAGAGTAGAGAGTCATTACAAAGAAGCCAATGGTAACTCTGATTTGGCTGTCTCTAGGACTGTTATCAAATTAAATTTTTTAAAGTGATGACTTGTTGGTTTGCTTCAATGTTCTATTTTCTAACTCATTGATAAAAATGGTCCTCTTACTTTTGACTAGGCTTTGCCACATAGGGCTATGATCTTCAAGGACAGAAGTATAATATTGAATAACTGTTTTATATTCCAAAATATGTTCTGACTGACTCTTTTTTCAAGTATATAGAGCAGGGGCTAGCAACTTCTGCTGTAAAGGATCAGCATTTGCAGGACATATGGTCTCTGTCATGAGAGACTCAACTCTACTGTTGTATAGTGCAAAAATAGCCATAGATAACATGTAAATGGATGAGCATGTTCCAATACAACTTTATTTTAAAAGTTTATTTCATATAATTTATTCCATATAATTTTCCCACATCGTGAAATATTCTTCTTTTTTTCCCAACTACTCAGAAATGGAAAAACATTTTTAGCTCATGGGCCAAGCAAAAACTGATGGGCTGGATTGGTCCATGGGCCAATCCCTAGAACACAAGAGAAACATTCATTGCTACTGTAGACAATACTCTGTTCAAATAATACTTTGAGTTGGAAAATGTTTCTAGGAAGTCTGTTCTTATAACACAAACTTTCAACACTGTCAGCAAAGGCAATATCACACAGCAGGGTTCAAGTTAAGTGGTCATCATTGCATAGGAAAAGTACAAGTATTTCCTCATCAGAAAGTTAGAGACCCCTGCTTTATATTCAAAGGAGGGAAATTAACTAGCACAATTTGGCATAGAGCTTGCAAAATCTTGGGGCAAAGATATCTCACAGGGCTAAGTACATTACCAATCTCAATTTGGTGCTCCATAAATATCTGTTGAGTTAACTGAAATTCCCACAAGGTTCCTAAGTTCTTGCTTATTATGTAGAATGAACACTATAATTGTCTATTTAGAAGACAAGGGGTTAATGCAATGAATCTTTAAGTAGCACTCTTCACTGCTATTTATGAAGGGTGACTACAAAAGACTTAAATGACAGATTTTACAAAAGTGCTAGGCAGTAGGGCAAGGTGTGCACAATATCTAAATAATTTGTCATTATGAGCTTGATAATGCCCATGACTAAGCTAATCTATAACTGGATATCTATGGAACCTGCAAAATTCTTTCAGATCTCCAGCATGTAATTTAATCATAATGAAGCCACTAATTACTGCTGTGTCCCATTTTCTTGGAAGTTCACACATATTCTAAACTCCTTTGCCTCATAGTCAATGCGAAAATATGTTAGTACCTAACTAATCTTTAGTATTTTTCATTTGTGCAACTTTTATTTCTTCAACTAAATCATAAGTTTCTTTTGGGCAGGATCATATCACATAAATAAGAGCAGCATAATGATTAACAGCAAGATTGTGGATTCATACTACTGGGATACAAATTCTGCTTTGACATTTACTAGCAATGCAACTTGGGACACATTACGTAGTCTCTTTGCTCTCAGTTTATTAATTTGTAAATAATGATAATAAAAGTATTTACCTGATTGGATTGAACTTTTGTTAGAGTTAAATGAGTCAATGCATGCAAGGCACTCAGAACAGTTGCTGGCACACAGTAAGGATTCAAGAAATGCCAGTTAAAAATAGACCTTTGGGTCCCAGCCTGATGCTATAAAATCCTATTTATAAGCTGATGACTTCTCCAGTCATACTCCCTCCATGGAACCCCACTTAAGTTATCCACTTGGAATACTTAACACACCTCCGCTTTGAAATAGAATACTCATCTCAAAATGATCATTCCCACAAAACACGCTTGTCTTCTTTCCCATTCCAAGTGTGTTCTCCCTTAGTCTTTCTCTCCAATATGCAGGACAATTTTCACTCTTCTAGTTTTTCAGGCTAAAAAACAAATACAATCCTGAAGTCATGTTTGACTCTTTTTTTTTGCCACGCAGCATGGCTCGTGGGATCTTAGTTCCCCAACCAGAGATCAAACCCGTGCCCCAGCAGCGGAAGCAGGGAATCCTAACCACTGTACCACCAGGAAATTCCCTTGACTTCTTTCTTTTTCTCACATTCAACATCCTGTCTATTAGCATATTCTGTAAGTTCTGACAAAATATATCTAAATCCCAGCTAACCCACTACCTTACCTATCTTCCTAGTCCATGTCGGTTACCGTTTGCATAAGCTGTTGTTGCAATAGCCTCCAAACTGGTGTCCCTGCTTCTATCCATGATCCCCTGCCATCTAATCTCCATGCACCAGCCAGGCTTCTACATCCACAGCACGTACATTGGCCCTTGCACATGGTCAGGTGTCAATAAATAAACTAAAGGAATGCTTGATTGAAATATTTGAAAGCTAATTGACTTATCACCTTACTGTAGGCACTGAAAGGATTTTATTCAAAGTGATGTAAAATTCTCAATAGTCTCTGCGTGTTAAAATTGTCATAGTAAAGAATTCCTTTAAAAGTAAGCATAGGGACTTCCCTGGTAGCACAGTGATTAAGAATCCGCCTGCCAATGCAGGGACACAAGTTCGAGCCCTGGACCGGGAATATCCCACATGCCGCGGGGCAACTAAGCCCGTGCGCCACAACTACTGAGCCTGCGTGCCTAGAGCCAGTGCTCCGCAACAAGAGAAGCCACTGCAATGAGAAGCCCGCGCACCGCAGCGAAGAGTAGCCCCCGCTCGCCGCAATGGAGAGAAAGCCCGTGCACAGCAACAAAGACCCAACACAGCCAAAAATAAATAAATAAATAAATAAATAAATAAAAGTAAGCATAGACTGAGAAGGTAGGACTGCATAATTTTGACTAAAATTCTGTGAATCTGTGACTTGGTAAAAGCCATAAGGTCAAGAATAAGGCAGACAAATCAACCTAGATAAACCCTTTAGAATATTTTTGAAAAGTGTATCAGATTTGGAACCTTGGTTTTATGAGCCCTCAATTTGTACAGAAAGGTTGATTTTTGAGCCCTACATTTGCACCAGGTATGTATATTTTATTTTCACACCCAGTTAGTCAGAACCTACCATTGTATGGGGGGAAAAAAATCACCCCCTTTAATTAGACCTTTAGGTAGTTAAAGTAGAAAGCCATTTTCTGTCAAATTATGAATCCCAAATATTTTGCTTCTTTGTCAGTACTACTCTAGTCTATGAATCTTTTATTCAAGGATCTTAAAACAAGTTAAAGTGTCTGGTGTAATTTCTTCAAACAGCAAAGTTTTTGTTTTTTTAAGGTTATGTTTAATTGTTGGGAGACATAGGTCCAAGATGTTTTTAAAATTAAGCCTGAGTCCCTCTCACTTCTCTGTAGTGATTATGTCCAGGCCAAGGGATGCTGCAAAGGACAATTGCCAGGAACAACATTCCTCATTCTTTTGGTAGAGAACAAGGGGCTTGGAGGGCCACCAGCATGCTCTCTTTCTGGGACATTTCCAGTCTGCAGCATCTCTCCTATCTATCCCCATTCTTTCTTGAATAAATGAGAGATATACATGACTTCTGTGCCTGGAAAACTCAAAGACTCATTTCTCTTGACTATAAGCAAGGAGACTGTGAATAAACATGGGAAAAGAAAGAAAGAAGTAAAATAAAGGGAGAAAGATAGAGAATGGAAGCCAGACAAGAAAAGGGAAAAAGGAAAGGAGAAAGGAAACAAAATGAAGAAGGAGAATTAACTCTCAATTTTTGAATGAGGTAAAGAAACTAACTGTGTGTGTGTGTGTGTGTGTACACTTCTGCCTGCTGAGAAGCCTTGAAACAAAGCCACACTTACAGCCAAGAGCACACCTAATGCCCAGATGATCTTGACATCTAATTACCTTTCTCCACTAAAAGGAAGGAGGATCATGGCTTCTTGGAGAAATTTCTGATTCTAGAACTGGAGCAGGAAAGAATAAGATGAGACTGGAACATCTTGTTGTGGCAGAAAATAAGGAAGTGCCCAAAGAACGGCAGAGGCATGTCAAAAGGACATGGGAGCCAGCTTGAAGGGGCTTCCACTGGGCAGATATGGGAACAATCTAAGCATCAAAATATAATAACAACAATAACAATAGTTATACTTACAGTCCATTTTATAAAATAAAAATTCATAAGTCCTTTCTTATTTAAATTAAAATAACAGAAGGAAGAGCTGTTCTTCTTTACTGTAGAATGACAACCAATAAATGTAGAAGAAATGACAGAGTTAGAAAACCATCATTGGATGCTGGTGGGTAAAACTTGTGTGTAAAATTTTGATGAGCCTATTTACATAGGCTTCACTTATCTCTAAACAAATCATTTATTAATTGTAGTGTGACAAAAAGCATCTTCCAGTCTAGAAACCTGGCACATACCAAAGTAAACATCATGAATACTGGGACCACCTACATCAAATACCTTCAGATATGATGCAAAGAAGGACAACCAATCACTTCCATGAGAGTCCTGCTAAAGCAAATAACCTGAACATAATCATGAGGAAACAACAGACAAACTCAAACCAAGGGGCATTCTATGAAGTGACTGACCTGTACACTTCAAAAATGTCAAGGTCATGAAAGACAAAGAAAGAGGAAATTTCAAGGTCATGAAAGACAAAGTTAGGGGAAAGTTTCCAGATCAAAGGAGATTAAAGCAACATGACAACTACTTATAACATATGAGCCTAAGTTAGACCCTGAACTAAGGAAGGAAGAGAAAGCAGCTATAAAAGACATTATTGGAACAGTTGATAAAATTTGAATATAGACTGTGGATTAGTGTCTTAGTCTGCTTGAGCTTACATAACAAAATACCATAAACTGGGTGGCTTAAATAACAGACATTTTTTTTCTCACAGTCCTGGAGGCTAGAAGTCCAAGATCAGCATGCCACTACAGTCAGTTTCTGGTGAGAACTCTCCCCTTGGGTTGCAAATGACATGAAGGGAGAGGTAGAGGGAAAGGAGAAGGGAGTGAGAAAGAGAGAGAGAGAGGCGGGGGGGGGGGGGGGGGGGGGGGGGGGGCGGGGGGAGAGAGGAGGCTGTCTGGTGTTTCTTCTTAAAGGGCATTTACCCAGTTGCGCCTGGGCCCCATCCCCATGATCTCATTGACCTCCCAAAGACCCCAACTCTAAGTATCATCATATTGGGGGTTAAGGCTTCAATATATGAATTTGGTGGAGGACACAAACATTCAGTCCATAACATTCAGACATCAATGTTAAGTTTCCTGATTGTGGTAACTATACAGGGATTATGTAAGGAAATGTCCTTGCTCCTTGGAAATATAACCTAAAAGTTTTAGGGGTAAAGAAATACATTGTCTCCAACTTATTGTCAAATGGTTCAGAAAAAACGTATACATACATGCACAAATAGAGGCAGACAGAAATCAGTCACATGGAGCAAAATGTAAACAATTGTGGAATCTGGGTAATGGGTATAATGGGAGTTCCTTGTACATCACAATAAAAGATACAAAAAATTTTATGCAAAAGAATCCTTGGAGGGGCTTCCCTGGTGGCGCAGTGGTTGAGAGTCCGCCTGCTGATGCAGGGGACACGGGTTTGTGTCCCGGTCCGGGAAGATCTCACATGCCGCGGAGTGGCTGGGCCCGTGAGCCATGGCCGCTGAGCCTGTGCTCTGCAACGGGAGAGGCCACAACAGTGAGAGGCCGCGTACCACAAAAAAAAAAAAAAAAAGAATCCTTGGAGTTATAAGGTAGACCCTTATTATTCTTCAGCAATCAACCTATTACTCCTCATCCAGGGTATTAGAAAGCTTTCTCCATCGTACTTATTCTTCTTTCTTGAACTGTTGATTAGTCTTCTGACTTTCAGAGAAGAAATAAAAATCTGAGAGTTATTAGGTGAATAGGACAAAAAATTTCTTAGCATTTGTAACATCAGGTTAACATGAATAATGTGGCATTTTCATAAAATGTAATTTAATAGGGAAAATACAAATCCCACACTTGAATTTAAAGAATTAATTGTTTGGAACAAAATTAAAGAGATGTGATATAATAATTGCTTACATGAAAATCAGAGCTGATAAGAATAAGCCTAAAATATAATTAACAAAGCTTAAAAATATATAATTTTTGGCTTTTCTTTTAAAGATGTCAGTATGTAACCAATTTTTCATTATGGCAACTATTTTTAGCCTTAACTTTATATGATTCACTAATATCTATTCCTCATTGAAAACATAATTTTTTGTTCATTTGTTTTATTTTGGAAGCGTATATTAAAAACCAGAGCAAGTTTTTTCTTCACCTTTTCTTTAATAAATAGAAAATCATGTTATGATGTGTGTGATCTAGACTGTAGATGGGCAGCAGAGGAGGTATTTGATGCTATGCTATTTCTTATTTAATTTTTTTTTTTTTTGCTATAAATATGGTCAGTTCATTACTCACTCATTTAATTACAGCAGCTCTTTTTTATAGACTTTAGTCTTATGGCATAAGTATTATATTTTTATTGAGCTATAGTTGATGTGCAGATTATATAAGTTTCGGTGTACAACAAAATGATTCAAAATTTTTAAAGGTTATATTACATTTATAGCTATTATAAAATATTGGCTATATTCCCTGTGTTGTACTATATATTCTTGTAGCGTATTATTTTTATACATTGTAGTTTGTACCTTTTAATCCCCTATCCTTATCTTGCCCCTGCCTACTTACCCCTCTCCACTGGTAACCACTAGTTTGTTCTCTATAGGTCTGTTTCTTTCTTTTTTGTTATATTCACTAGTTTTATTTTTTTAGATTCCACATATTGATGTAAATGATATCGTAAAGTATTTGTCTTTCTCTGACTTATTTCACTTAGCATAATAACCTCCAAGTCCATCCATGTTGTTGCAAGTGGCAAGATTTCATTTTTTTTTATGGCTGAGTAGTATTCCATTGTGTGTGTGTGTGTATATATATATATATATATATACACACACCACATCTTTATGGACATATACTCTTTTTTTTTTTAGAAGATGTTGGGGGTAGGAGTTTATTAATTTATTTATTTTTGCTGTGTTGGGTCTTCGTTTCTGTGCGATGGCCTTCTCTAGTTGTGGCAAGTGGGGGCCACTGTTCATCGCGGTGCGTGGGCCTCTCACTATCACGGCCTCTCTTGTTGCGGAGCACAGGCTCCAGACACGCAGGCTCAGTACTTGTGGCTCACGGGCCCAGTTGCTCCACGGCACGTGGGATCCTCCCGGACCAGGGCTCTAACCCGTGTCCCTCGCACTAGCAGGCAGACTCTCAACCACTGCACCACCAGGGAAGCCCCGCATGTACTCTTTTGATTGATGGACACATACTCTTTTGATTACTGATGGACACATACTCTTTTGATTACTGTAGCTTTGTAGTATAGTCTGAAATCAGGGAGTGTGGTTCCTCCAGTTCTGTTCTTCTTTCGCAAGATTGTTTTGGCTATTCGGGATCTTTTGTATTAATATACAAATTTAAAAATTACTTGTTCTAGCTCTGTGAAAAATTTCCTGGGTATTTTGATAGGGATTGCAAAATAAATAAATAAATAACCCTTAATGAAGCACTTTTCTTCCAAGATGTCATAAACATTTTTTTCTCTTTCTGCAGAAAGCAATAATTTACAAAAATAAGAACTTATGTTCATCTTTTTCAAAATCATAACTTCCTTTTTTATCATTTAGAGTTTATTTTCTCTGCCTTTTCAAAATACATGGGTTTGAAACAGCAAGAATATATCCATTCTCACTTTCCATTTAAGAGAAATGTGTCTTTAAAAGTTGCAATATATATATTAAACAAACAAAAAAAATGTGTTACAGCTATCACTTTTAGGCCCACATACAGTGTGGACAACTTGAAAAATTGTATTCCTACCTAGATGGAGGAAGGAGCTATGGTTCTAGATTTTTCCTTAAGTCAGTAATTTCCAAGTAGTGTTCTCCCATATATTGTCCTAAGACCCTGAATGCTGTGTACTCAATGCAGGGTTAGCGATTTGAGCAGATTTGTTAAATAGTGAACTATTTTGTGAACCTAATGGTAAAAATGACCACAGTTACTCCAAATATAGGCCTATGGTTACACAGCTCTCACCATCACCTTGCAAAGAAGAAAGTTGTATATCATGAGGTTGAGATCTTGGAGAGTTAAACATGGAATAGAGGCAGTAAAGATTAGAAACTTGGGGGTCTATCCAGGAATGGCATGATGGGTGGTTCTGACAATGGTGTGAGGTGTGTGGACAACAGAAGGGCAGTAAGTGCCTCCAGTCTGTCCAGGCTGGCAAAATGGAACCCAATGAAGAGAGAGTGTTGGACATACACTTTGTACAGGACCAACCCCAGTGAAGGGTTTATAGAACAGAGAGAAGCCCCACATCCAGCACCCTTGGCGCTTTAAGGAATCACGTGGTTAGAAGCTACCACTGATGACGCATTGGCACCTCACCGTTGTAAATGTATTGCCCACTTTGCCTGATTCTTTACTAAAACACCACGTGCCTCACAGAAGTAATACTTATCATTGGAATAACTGTCATGACAACTTCATTTCTCTCTCAAAGCTTCCTCTCACTTTATAAACCATTTTGCTTCACTTTTTGCAGAGTCCTCTCCCCTAGACCTGTGCTGAGGATCTGTGTGAAGCTGAGCTTTGCATGATATCCCTGGCACCATGCAAGGTTTGTCCTGTGTGAGGGAGCCAACAGTATCCTCTGCATTCCTTTCTGGGCACCTAGAGTGAACTGCAGTTAATCAATGTGTCAGCTTGTTCCCAAGTCTACAATCTACATTCCCTCCAGTACACAGACTCATATTTTCTCAGAGAGCCAAGTAGGACATAGGCACTTTCCTTCTCAAGAATCTGCCAGATATTTCAAAGAAATCTAAAAGTGTTAAGGGCTATATGCAGAAAGCATGTTGATCGAGATTGCAGAACCTTGTACCTCAACTCACTGGCATTTCCTTGCTGCTGCTCCTCCCACCGGCTTCCCCATGCACACACCACTGGACATCACTACATCTGTGCACTTCTTCCTGACGGTTGGCTTAAGTCCTTCCTACATTTTCAGGGTAATGGCCAGAAAGTTTTCCTCAGGAGCATTGTATGGAAGCTGGCAGGGGACAGTTATATAGGGAGAATGATGTTCTATTGTACTTGGGTTTCTGGGACCACAGGGAGTCAAGGCCAGAGAGCAATATAAAAAAAAATAAGCCATGGTAACACGGCAGTGTACAAAGGTATGTCCTGCTGGTTTGAGGTGATCCAGAAAAGGTTCAGGATGTTTCCCGTTCTTCTTCAGCATTGACAACAGAATCTACTGTTTTGTTTTGAGATTTTTGGGAAAGACATGGCAGGTGAGGAGGTTAGGGTGTAGATGTACGCAAACTTCAACTATTAACCTTAAAGCACAATTGACTCATCACTATTGGTCTAAAAATAAAATAAGAATGATCCACATGTAGCTGAATATAGGCTACAGTCTGGTTTTCCTCTTTTATTACAGTCTTTGGCTACCAGTGATCCTTTTATGTTTCCCTTAGGGAATGGGAAAGAGAGAAGGACAAGACTCAGTATAACATTTAAACAACAGTGCTATCGTGCCTGTGATAGCCTTCTCCACGTGATGTCATGAGTAGCTGCTGTTGCCTTAGCAACACTACAGTGGTAAACAAAGATGTTTTCTGGATAGCTAGAGGAAATGTGGCTTTTATGCCATCTCACACCCTCCTGCCACCAACCCCCTACCATGGGTAAAAAAGATTTTCTTTCCTTTTGCTGTGAATTTTCCACCTTGAGATAGAATAAGTGAGGTGAGCCACAATTTTTTTCATCTGTTTATTTTTATGCTTCACAATTTTACAATGCTGGAAATTTTGTTGAAACGTCCACTCGATTTAGAGACTATGACAGTGCATATCACATTCTAAAATCCCCTGTTGTGTGGCATTGCTAAGAATGCACAAGGGGAAATTCGGTTGTGTGAAATCTCGGGGTTATGACAAATTCGACAAGATGAGCTTGAATGACCTTACCTCATGCAGCCACACAGCCGAATCTGCTGGTGAGGTTCTCAGACACAGATAAGGCAGCTGAGGAATGGCTCTCTTGAGACAAACGCTGAGCTGCTGTAACTGGAGTAGAAAAAATAAATCTAGGACATTTTAAAGCATTGTTTAACAAGTAAAATAATGTGATGGAAAGAAAGATGGAGGACAGACAAACATGGGTTTTTATAAATTCTCTATAAGTTCCACAACAAAGATGAGAAATCATTATTGTTTTGTAAAAACAAACATATCCTTTAAAATTCAACTGGGAAAGGAGGATGGAAGGAAATAATGTGCCCAAAAAAAGCGTTCATTAAAGTGTTTATTGGTGAACTGTGGCTGTTTTTCATGAGACAGTGACATCTACTCTAATATACAGAGAGGCAGAAGATTTTCAGAGGCACTGTTGCTTGAGATCTCTGCAATATTTTTCACGTAAGAAGGACTAACTCCCGTGAAAGGAAGGTTTTTTAAAAATATATATATAAATGTAGATAACAGGATATGAATGTATGTCCTTATCAGGTACATCAGCGTGGATAGCTTATTTTCTATTCCCTGAGAGGAAATTAGATGCTTGGTTGGGATGCAGAAGCAGATGGGCACATTTTGATTGGGGTCAAGATTGGGAAGCAGTGGTTGGGACCTCGGATTTGAGTGAAGATGAGCCTGAATGACCCTTGGCTAACAAGCCTGGGTCAAAGCCTGTGATCTGGAGAGAAAAACGTCTGAAGGGGAAGGAACTGGGGACCAGTGTTGTTACAGAAACATTTCTGTCCAGGATAAAGCCAGTTTCTCTGTTTGCTGAACCATAGCCTAAAAAAGCAATGTTCAGTATTTATGAGCTCTATTTCTCAATCAGACCACTGAGAGCAAGTTCCATGATTGTGAAGAGAGGAAGAGAGAAAGAGATTGACTTCTGGCATCTGAAAACATATTTCCCTCACTAACTCAATTGTGACTGTCTGCCAGAAAGCAGAGCTCTCTGTCTATGGCAACTGAGAGGTTATAGGAAAAATCGTGTAATGGTGGGCAGTAATAATGGCAGAAGGGAGGGGAGAGGACCATGGAGATGAGAAGAGATAAGGGGAAAGAGAGACAAGAAATTAATGCTTTCTAAGTTTCTTGTGTGTTTCTTCCTTTGTTTCCTCTCTACCTGCCACTTCATGATTGCTGTAGGTTTGTACATGGAGTACCTTCATTTGTGAGCATCTGATTTGAATTTTGTATTCTCTAGGGGAAATTCTGTAATGCAATGAGCGTAAAATGAGTTGCAGAGCCATTAGTTGCAGCAGAGGTGGGGAGGGGGTCTCTTACCTGAGGTGCTGCTTTGAAAATGTCCTCTGGTACTCCTGGTTTTCCTAATTAAATGCTATCAATCCTACACATGGTAAAATGATATATATATTTTGCTGAGTTCCCTAAACAAGGAAGCTTTCAATGGAGGAGTACAAAAAGAATATTCTTTGAAAAAATAAATAGAGTCCCACTGGAATTCTGTAAACTTAAACCAAAGTAAATAAAACCTGGAAAATATGTTTAAAAGACTATATGAATCTTTGATTTATGCTAAAAGATTGAAAATCACAAAAAGGAAACATGTTTTTTAGGAGATTTTAAAAGTTTTCCAGTCCAACTCCCAACTCCCAATCTTTTCCCTAATCAGTGAATTTAGCAAAAGCCAGACATGTATGTAATTCCTAATGATTTTCAGGGAAAAAATTAAAACCCATACTACAGTTATTATATAATTTATCACCTAAAATGGGACATTCTAAAAAGTATAAGGAGGCATTTTTAAAATAATTATATTAAGACAGCTTGCATAACCTAGTACTGTCCTAAGCAAACTAGGCAACTGAAGTATGGCCACCCTAACTAAACCTTTGTCCTATAGAAGTGCACACTTAGTTCTGGAACCACTGCTGCAAACTTTTCTGCAGATTGGAGGAGAGGTCACCATGTCATTATTCATCTTCTAATTGGGTTCCCCACATTTTCAGGACAGAAAGTCGAGACCCAGGAAAGTTTAACTTTCTCATGGTCTCGTAGCAACCTCTGCACCATTTTTCTTGTCTCTTAGGAGTATCCTTTCTATAGTTTCTAGATACTCAATATCTTATCACCTCCCTGAGACTAATTACAACCATAGCAGTAACACCCCCGGGGACACAGTTTCAAGAGTGTGATTGTTTCCTTAGCATTCTGCACTTATAAATTATACTAATTTTTCTAGGCCTCAAAGCATGGTTGTCTAGGTACTGTCATATTCAGAGTGATATTCAACTATGAAGTTATAATATTTCTTTCTTGATAATAGGAGATAAACTAAATGTATCTTTCCATATATCCATGGAGTATTTGAACAAGTTAAGGGATTGCAGTTGTCAACTCACCATTGTTTCTGGATGGTGGCTTCTTTTTCTACTTCTTCTTCTTGAGAGGAGTTCAATTTTGTTAGTGTAGAGAGAGAGGAAGACACGTCTAACCCTTATGTCTCTTTGCGCTGCTTAACTTCCTCCCTTTAGAAGCAAATACCAGGAATGAATTCTGCAGGAAAGAGGGGCAAACTAGCAGTAAAAGCCCAAGAGCTGATGTTTCAGCTGAATCTTGAGGGACAGATTTATATCAACAAGGCCTTTAGGACACTATATACAGACGTTTCAAAGTATTCAGGAGATTATTGAAAATCAGGAGTTTTTGCAGTGTGGGTGGAGTGTTTGTGGGAAATGGTGCTGAAAGACTTTGCATAATGTGCTTTGACTTTATTCTGTGTCCAGTGAGGAATAACTGAAGGGCTTTAAGTAGGAGAGAATATATAGTATGCACCTTTTAAGAAGAAACTCAGGTGGTTTTGAAAAAACTGGGTAGTAAGGGGATGCAATACAGTGTGACATAATGGCTGAAGACCAGCTAGAAGACTCTTGCCAGAGCTTGAATAAGAGGGGACAGATCTGAGCTAATGATTTGACTGAGAAGGTTGATAAAAATGGATAGTTCAACAAGAGATTTAGATATGAAACTTACAGGACTAAGTTTTCACAAAATAAAAATATGTAGCGAAACGATACTGAAAAACTTAAGGGAAGACTGTATTATGAAAAATAGAATAGGAGAGGATGACTGACAGGTTTCTAGCTATGGAAACAGGGTAATTGGTCCATTCTAAATTGAAGAATTACTGGAGAAAGAGGGAGTATTAGTTGGGCATTGGTAGCGATAATGAGTTACATCTAAGTATATTATTTCTATGTGTTCATGAGACATCAGTCACAGATGCCTAGAAACAATAAGTATCACCAAGTCCAACCCCCCCTTTTTTAAAATCAGGATACCAAGATTCAGAGGAATGAAGTAAGTTTAGGAAGATTACCCATAGTCTTACTGAAGAGTTAAAGCACCAAGCCTCTGACATTCAGTCCAGAGTTTTACTGTGAGTCTCTTTCTCTGGGGCAAAGTTTACCATATCTTGCCATTGTTTATTTGGTTGGTTAAAAGAAAAATTGTTTGAGTTAATAACAACATTTTAGGGACTTCCCTGGTGGCACAGTGGTTAAGAATCCGCCTGCCAGTGCAGGGGACACGGGTTCGATCCCTGGTCCAGCACCGCAATAGGAAGCCCGCGCACCACAAAGAAGAGTAGCCCGCCGCTCTCCGCAACTAGAGAAAGCCTGTTAGCAGCAACGAAAACCCAACGCAGCCAAAAATAAATCAATTAAAACAACAACAACAACATTTTAATTCCTGGAAAGACTTTGCCTAAGTGTTGCCTTTTTCTTAAGTTATTGCCTTGTATGCTAACTGTATTTCAGCAACTGTCTGCATTAAGAAATTGCATAAATGCTGCTTTTGGGGCAAAGTTCTATATGGAAGATGACACATCTCTGTGATGTCACAGGTTCCTGAGAGGGTTTTCTAAAGGCTTTTGCTGAAGGCAATAATATTCAGTCTGGGTGTCCCCATTTCCTCTTTTTGTTTTATTCTCTGCAGCTGTGTTGGAAGCAAGCAGAGGAAGTAACCAAAAGTGGATCTGGATTCGAACGATTCTTGAACTTCCCTTTCCAGCATCTGTCTTACTATGGGGCAATTCAAACAGGAGGCAACCTCACAAACAGCCCTTTGTCAAAGCTAACAGCATGTTTTTCTTGTGAGAAATGCCCTTTTGCCTAATGTGAGTTTTGAAAAATGTTGCTCATCAAAAGTAGAAGTGTTTGACCTTCATTGGAGTACACTAGTGGTGGTAATGTCACCAAGTTCCTCAAAGTAAAGGCAGATGTTTGCAATAAGAGGTTGACCCTGCAAGAAAATTTTTTAGGTTCACATTAAAATATCATTAATAAAAGATTAGTTTTTTAAAGAAGAAACAAAAAGCCTATGGCCTGTTTTTTCAGCTTCAAGACATTTCTCACAGGCTTTTCCATCTCTCTGATTCCAACATGATAATTATTTAAACTCATCGTGACTCAATGAAGTTTCCTTGGTTGTTTTGGTGTTTGAAGTTTATTAGAAGATGGCAAAATCTTGAGATATTAGGTTAAATTTTAGTCTGTCATCTACATTTTCACAATCTTGTTTTTTGTAACTCAGCATTTTTTTTTTGATATTTAGGTTGATTTCTTATTGTGACTTTGTTCAACTTGGATTAGCCAGACAAGACTCCCACATTTTAAGATGCTAGTTGTGACTTTTACCTTGTAAGTCTCATGACTTCTGTCTTCTTACTTACTTCTGACTCCTAATTCAGAAATTACTGCTTTGCCAAAAAACTATGTTTTCTTTTTTGGTTGTTGTTTGGTTTTGCTTTGTTTTGGTGGGTATAGTTAAGGCAAAGATAGATATTTGTTTATTTATTCCATGGCTTTGTGGTCTTTGGGCAAATTCTGTAGCTGAACCACTCCCCACCAAATACACATACAAGTAGATGCCCATCCTGAGTCATGTCTCTACTTCAGGGGGATACAGTCTTAACCTGTAACAAGACTTCCAACTTGAAACACTCAGTTTATTAATCCTGCAATCACTTTAGTCAATGAAGTTTCCCACGATCTGTTTCAGAGCCTAGTGGTTAGGATTGTATCTATGTATTAGCTGTGCTGTGAGTGACATACTTGCTGAAATGTGCACCAGTGGCTTTGGCCCCCCTGATCGCATGAAGTAAGGGAAGGAGAGAGATGGGGAAAGCTCCGTGACCATCTGATTCCCATGGAAGTTTTCCTTGTTTTGTTGCTGGAGCATTATAAGGCAAATGCTACTCACTTCTTTTAAGAAACCCCAGCTGCAGATGGAGTTGTTGACCACAACAGAGGCTGTTGCCAAAGCGCTCTGTTGGAATACGGCTGTGGCCCAGAAATAGTTGCAAATAAGCAGAAGTTCTCTAAAAAGAAAAAAAAAAAAAGGAAAATTAAAGCTCATGGAAAAGTTTTAATATAAAAGGAGTTTTATCTATGGTTTTGTCTATATAAACACAGTTTGTGGGTTTAAGGACCAAGTCTGCACTACTGTTCATATTGTTCAGGCTCTTTTATTCTAGCTGGGTTGGGGAAACAGTTCTCTTGGCTTAGATGACATCAGGTCTCATTGGTGGCTATGTAATATTTTATTTTAAAAAACCCACATACTGTAAAAAAGTAAACTGTAGTTAATAATTTGGTTACTTTGTTCAGAGAAGGTAAACTTTGATATTATAGCTGTGGGTAGAACACACGGGTTGCCAGTTGCTTTTGTTCCATTTTATGATGCTATGTCTCGTGTCTTTGGGGAAATACCTTCACATTTGTTATTTTCAGTTTGCTGTGACTCTAAACATGTCATTAATCTCATACTGTGAACAGAATATGGCAATGGAGAAAAAAAAGCATATGGCTGGATGTATCAGTACTATTGCTTCAAACTGCAGGCATGACCCTGGGGTGATGACACACACTGATGAAAATTAGGATGAAGATCTTCCACCATACAATGAGTTATAAGAGAGATTTTTGGTGAATAGCCATTTGGAGGCTTTTAAGGGAATCAATAAATAACACTCCTTTTTTTTTTTTCCTCCTGAGCTTGGAACTTATTGAAAAAGAAGACAGAAGCCAAACAAAAAGAGACCAGAATAGTGGTTTTTTATGTATAAAAGTTGCATCAGAGAATACAATTTACTATGTGGCCAAATGGACATTTAATATTTTCTTTATTCTCCGTAATGGATTTAATCTAGCACTCAAATCTGCTGGAATTCCTTTTGCAGGGATGGGGACAGCCCACATGGTTGAGAGCAAAATACAATGCCCTCTCTGTACAGGCAACCAGCTTGGTAAGGGAGCACAGCCCACAAGAGGCTTCTCCCAAACTCACATCACACTGACTCACTCATCCTCCCAGAGGGAAGTGTGGGAAAGGAATGAGGAGAGAGAGGCCAAGGGAAAAGGAGTAGGAAGTTCCTCATAGAAATATGAGGCAAGAGAAGTCGAGACATCCCCTGCCCCTTAGCATCCATCAGCAGCATAGAGAGGAGAGTGTGAATGATAATTGGTGCAGAGGGAGGGGTCAGCACCTTAGAAGTTCTAGAAGTGAGGTAGACAATGAGCCTACTGGGTAAAGCGGTTAAAAATAGGTGAGAACAAGAATGTATAGAGAATAGAGACCAGTGTTTATGGCTACTTTTGATGGTTCAGATGGACAGGTAAGAGGCTGAACAGCACATGTGACAGGTTTAAAGGGCTAAAAGTACAAAGAATCCAAGTTCTGTCGAGGGGCAAAGCCTGATGGATCTTACTTTCCTTGTGTTTGGAGCCCCAAAGGGTTGCACCCTAGGAGAAAGGGTAAATTAAAAGTAAACAAACAAAAGTGAACAGGTTCTCAAAGGAACTGCAGCTCATTTTAGGATCCCTTTTAACCCCTATAATTGAACTGAGGTGATCCCAGAATTATGGTGCAAACAGGCAACTGACAGAAATGAATACAAATATTTTCTGATAGAAGATAACACCATCCTAGTCCTTAATTTACTTATACAAACAATATTACAAATAAAATATCTGGCACATAGTTAAAAAATATCCATGCACATGCAGAGACAAGATAACAAACATGAATAGGATTGAATGGAAATACAAGACAATAGAAATAGATATTCAGTGTTCCAGATATTGGTGTTATCATAGACCATTAAAATAACTAACATTTTTATTGTTCAAGGAAAAAAGAGACAAGACTGAGAATTCTGACAGGAAAAAATAGAAACTTTAAAAAGTAATCATATTGAAGTTCTAAGTTTCAAAGTACAGTAATCCAAAATAAGAGCTCAATGGTTGGGTTTAGTTGCAGATTAGATGCAACTAAAGGAAGAATTGGTGAGATGGAATATAGGTCAGAATAAATTATACAGAATGAGTCATGGAGTGACTAAAGGAATGGAATATGCAGAAAAGAGCATAAGAGAAGACACAATAAGAAAGTGAAAAATATGTAATTGAAATCTCAAAAGAAGAGGAGAGAGAAAACAGGGCAAGAGCAGTATTTTAAAAGAGAATAGCTGAGAACTTTTGAAAACTGATGAAAGACACATAACAAAGCCCTGAAAATCCTGGGCAGCATAAATAAAAAGAAGGAATATCTAGATACATGGTAGTAAAATTGTTGAATAAAAAAGGCAAACAAAATTGAAATCAAGTGAAGGCAGGATTCTTGTTGTCGGTGGTGAGAAGGCAAAGTAAATGTAAAGGATCAACAATAATGCTGAGAGCTGACAACAGAATCATCAAAATCTTGATACCTGATTGAAAAAAAATAACTATCAACCAATAAATCAATCCCTTGTGGAAAATATGCTTAGAAAATGAAAGTGAAGTAAAAACATTTTCAGTTAAACAAAAGTAAGATACTTTTTCACCATCAGACCCACAATGAAAACAATAAAAGTGAATATTCTTCTTTAGGTGGAAGAAAAATGACTCCATGTGGAAGCTCAGAGATGCTCCCAAGAGAAACAAAAACGGTAAGTATATCATTCAATAAATTAGTGTTATCTGTTTAAAATAATAATAAAATTTTATGTCATTTAATATATATAGAGAGGATTAAAATAAATTATAACAATGTCATCTAAATTGGAAGAATGAAATAAAGTGTTTTAAGATTCTTCCATTGTCTAGGAAGAGGGTAAAGTACCAATTAATTTATTTTATGTCTCTAGGGTAAGCGCTGAAAAAATAATAAAAAAGCATGTAAATTCCAAGCTAATGGAGAGAGGTGGTAAAGTAATAGAAAATAATCCAATAAGAAGAAAAGAAAGAAGCAAATAAATAACTTCATAAAACAAAACAAAGACACAGAACAGGTGGGATAAATAGAAAGAAGCAAGTAATACAGTAGATTTAAACTTTACATGGAAAGGTAAAGCTGAATAGCTAAAACGATTTTGAAAAAGAATAAAGTGAGAGAAATCAGTCTACCTGATTTCAAGACTCTTACTATATAGCTAGAATAATCAAGACTGTGTGGTATTGGCAGAGGGTAGACGTTTAGATCAATGAAACAGAATAGAGAACCCAGAACCCACACAAACATAGCCAATTGATGTTCAACAAAGGTACAAAAGCAATTCAATAGGCAAAGGCTAATTTTTTTAACAAATGGTGCTAAATCAATTGGATATACATCCACTGCCTCCCCAATAAAAAGGAACCTAAACCTCATGCAAAAATTAACTAAAAATGGATTACAGATTTAAATGTAAACATAAAATCATAAAGCTGATAGAAGAAATCATAGGATATAATACTCAGGACCTAAAGTTTGGGGAAAGAGTTCTTAGACATGACACCAAAAGCAAGACCCATAAAAGAAAAATACTGATAAGCTGCATCACAATTAAAAACTTTTGCTGTACAAAATATCATATGAAGAGGATGAAAAGACAAGCTACTGACTGGGACGAAATATTTGCAAACCATATGTCTTACAAAGAACTCATATCTAGAATATAGAAGAACTCTCAAAACTCAACAGTAAAACAATCCAATTAGAAAATGGGCAAAAGATATGAAGAGGCCTTTCACCAAAGAGGATACATGAATGGGAAATAAGCACATGAAAAGATGTTCAACATGACTGGACATTAGGGAAATGAAAATAAAGACCAAGATGAGACATCACTACATACGTATTAGAGTTGTAAAAATAAAAAAATAGTGACAGTATCAAATGCTGGCAAGTATGTAGAGAAATGGATCTCATACATTGGAAAGTAATATGGTACAGCCACTTTGAAAATCTGTTTGGCAGTTTTTTAAACAATTAAACACACATTTACCATACATGTTGTCAATTGCATTGCTGGGCATTTCTCTCAGAGACATGAAAATGTATTTTCACACAAAAATCTACACATGATTGTTCATAACAGTTTCGTTTGTAATAGTCAAAAACTGGATAAAACCAAAATATCCCTCAATAGGTGAATGGTTAAACAGACTTGGTACATCCATACCATGGAGTCCTACTAAGCAATAAAAAAGAAGAGGGACTTCCCTGGTGGCACAGTGGTTAAGAATCTGCCTGCCAATGCAGGGGACACCGGTTTGATCCCTGGTCTGGGAAGATCCCACATGCCGCGGAGCAACTAAGCCCGTGGGCCACAACTATTGAGCCTGCGCTCTAGAGCCTGCGAGCCACAACTACTGAGCCCACGTGCCAGAATTACTGAAGCCCACATGCCTAGAGCCTGTGCTCCACAACAAGAGAAGCCACCGCAATGAGAAGCCTGAGCACCGCAATGAAGTGTAGCCCCTGCTCGCTGCAACTAGAGAAAGCCTGCACACAGCAACGAAGACTCAATGCAGCCAAAAATTTAAAAAAAAATTTTTTTAATAAATTAATTAAAAAAAAGAAACTATTTGATACATGTAATAATTTGCATGAATCAAGGGCATTATGCTTGTTGAAAAAAAGATCTCAGAAGTGTTACACACTGTATGATTCCACTTATATAACATTCTCAAAATGAAAAATTTGTAAAGATGGAAAGTAGATTAGTGTTTAACATGGTTTAGGGCTGGTGAGCTTAGGGCGTGGCTGTGACTATAAAGGAGTAGCAAAAGGGAAACCTTTGTGGTGATGGAATAGTTCTGTTTTGTTTGCGACTGTGGTTACACAAACTTATACAGGTGATAAAACTGCATTCTATGTACACACATTGTACCAATGTCAAATTCCTGGTTTGGATATTATACTATAATTATATAAGATGTAAAGTGAATGAAATGTACAAGAATCCTTTCTGTACTATCTTTGTAACTTCCTATGAATCTATAATTATTTCAAAGTGTAAACTTAAAAAAACAACTGCACAAATTTATCAGTAATTATATTAAATGTAAATGGATTAAATGCTCCAATTATAAGACAAAAATTACCTGACTAGATTTTTGTTTTTTTAAGCCAAATTCTATTTACAAGGGGTATTTTAAAAACACTGAGATACAGAAGGTTTGACTGTAACAGGATGGAATTGGTAACTAAAGAAACATGGTATAAATTATCAAACAAAGTCAGTTGAAGCAAATACTGCTTGTGAACAATCATGTGGTTTTGGAGATCTGTTCTTTTATTTGCCTAGTGTTTTATAATTAGCCAGACCATAATATTACTACGACTGACATAAAAAACAAAACAAAAATTCATGCCTCACTAATGATGGAATAGAACCATTTCACACACACACACCATGTTGTAGTAGTTAAACATTAACTTAATTTTTAAGTAACTTAAAAAATTGGTAGTGTGTTGTTGTAGTTTATCTCATGACTGTTTCCTAACACTCTAACCAAGTTTATTCTATACACATGATTTTGTTTTGTTTTGTTTTTCTTTTATTGTCTGGTTCTGTTTCTACCTGCCCTGTGAACTAAATGTTCAAGGACCTTTGGCAAATAGTATATACCCTATTGTTTTAAGCTTGCTTGTTTATTCTCCCATTTTATTAGTAGCCATGTCTGGATTTCATAAGTACTTCTATTGATTTTGTACTTAATACTCTCAGTATTATACAACTGTTCAGAAAACAGCAGCATTATTAAAATGCAGAAAGTAAATGGATTTCTGGGAAGAGGAATATTCAGTGAACATCTAGAGAAGGAACTAAAGAATTTTTATAAACATACATAAAAACAGCCATTTTGCATGTTAAAGTCAGCTTATTCCATTGCAATCTCTCCCATGGATAATCTTTTTCTTTCCACTGAGAAACTCTCTAATAATGAATGATCCATCATGAAGAGACCCTATTTGAAAATGAAAGCATAAAAATCTCCTGTGAGATTTAGATGCCATTTAAATTTATCTTTATACGTATACTGCTTGAATACTAATTGCTGCTTGCCCAACTCAGGAGCAAGATGTTTACTGTTTATTATTATTATTAATAACTTTAAGATAATGGTTAATTAGACCATTTTATATAGTCTTGTAAAGTTTTATGTTTCATAAGGCAGTTTTCATAAGCATTTTTATATTTGGTCTTCACAATATGCTAAGGGTTATTTATGGCCATCGTTCTTATTCCCATTTGCAGAAAAGGAAACTAAAGCTCAGGGATGTTGCCTGCCTTATTCCAAACCACAAAAGTATTCAATGAAAGGGCTTGGTCTCACACCTAGTCTTCATAACTTCTAGCCCAGTACTGTGTTTACCTTGTCACACTGCCTTCCTTCCTTTAGTGACAGAAGTGCAGTGGCTTCTCCTCTTTTAAAAGGATTATCTCAAGAAGAATGTACATAGGCCTCTCTGACACCTTCCTCATTCTATGCTCGTGCTTCAGGCTTCGCTTTTCCTGAAGCCTATAGTGCATGGGGACCATGCTGTAATCTGCCTGCTGTGAATTTGTGTTTCCTCAGCACATTTATATGTTTGTTTCTGCAGCAGTATGTGGTCCCATGGCAAATTCATGGCAGGCTGATTGCTGGTTTTCTTTGCCTCCCAATGTCAGTTGAAGCCAAAGTGATCAAATAAAATCCAAATCAGGCAGAGTGCAGTGCCAAGCACAGCCCATATGAAAAACCCCAACTTTGAAAATAAGATTGGCAACGTTATCAGTATTGAATACTCTGGTAAAATTTCCCTGAGAAATGCAATTAAAGACTGCTGAAGAATAGAAATGAAAACAAAGTGTTGGTTTTATTCTCAAGTTTAAAAAGAAGACAACTTTAGTTGGATTCACATCCTAGTCTAATTATTGATTTCATCACCACAAATGAAAAACAGAAGAACTATAAGGAGGTTAAGATCCAACAAAAACATAGCAAAATAGTGGGGAGGGAGTGGAAGGAATGTGCAGAAATTGTATGCAAGGGGTATAAAGAACAGCCATTTTCAGAAGAGCTTTTTCTAACTAGGAAAGATAGATCTTGCAGTCACTTGCATTTCAAAAGTTTCTATGCATTCAAAGCCTAGTGCCTGTCTTAAAGTGAGCTTGAGGGTTTCACAGTGACTGGGATGCAACTAAGCTATTTCTGGATGATGGGATTCATCTGGCATGGCAGAGTGGCCTTGTGCACACAAAAGACACTTAAAATCATTTTTTCTCTGACTAATTTATACATTAAAAATAAACTGCCTTAGGAGCGTTTGCTTTTTTGGATGACTTTTGGAGGGCCTGCTGTTTTAACCATTCCATAGCAGAATCTGCTCTGTTGTGTACAGAGTCAGCCTTTGATGTATGTAGAACTTAGACAAAGTCAATCTGAGAACTCCAAAGAAGATAATCAGAAAAGAAACTTACGAAAGTAAGGCAACAAGCATTAATAAAAGAAGTTGAGATTTTTTTGAAGGGAAATTTGGGAAGAAGGGAGAGTTTGGTCATGGGAGTATGATCAAGAGTGGGTTAGACTGACCACTGAACTGGCCACTGCCCAGATTCCTTCAACTGGGCTGCTTCCCAAACTTCAGTCATTCTCAAAACATGTTCTTGATTGTTTCCATATCACCTTTCAAACTGCTCAATCTTTTATTTGATATTTTTATTTGAATTATGTTTCTTTAAAGCAATTTTATGTGACATATCATAAATGGAAAACCATTAACACCTAATATAGACAGAAGTATAGAAGAAAATATAATAACAATTTCGTTAAATTCTAGCAGCATATATTATTGTTTGCCCTAAATCCTAAGCTTGAGGCCTCGCCTTTTCATTCTTGCTAGAAAAGGAGATTAAGATGTGGTAGAGGAGTTTTAAACTTACATCATCATTAAACTGATTCTTCTTCTTTGATGTAGTCTGACAGTTTAAAGGAAAATTATAAATTGAATAGTATCCTTAATTTGTAACTAAGTACTGTTGTTACTGTTTGGTGGTTTGTTTTTTATTTCAAGCAACACAAACCATTATTAGGAAAACATGAAGTAAATCACTGTAAATATTCATGTAAATAAGATGAACTGATCACTGTAAAGTCATTTCCAAATATCGTTACTTGGGTGAATCAGCCCCACTCTCCACTGCTCCCTGTATACATTTTGCATCCTACTGACCAAGATTGAAAGATTCGAAGTAGGAAGCCTAATTGGCTTAGAGAATGCTTCCATTTCTTGAATGGTGAAGGCAGGGTGTTTGAGCGACAGTTCCACAAGAATGTGTGCAATAAGGGTATGATAGTTAATTTTGTGTGTCAACTTGACTGGGCTGTGGGATGGCCAGATATCTAGTTAAACATTGTTTCTGGGTGTGTCTATGGGGGTGTTTCTGAAAGAGATTAGCGTTCGAATTGGTGGATTGAGTAAAACAGGTGGCCTTCCCCAATGTGGGTGAGCATCATCCAATCTGGTGAAGGCCTGGATAGGACAAAAAACTGTGGAAGCTTGAATTTGCTCTCTGTAAATTGTGTGATAATAATTTACATTAGGACATTCAATATTTTGTAATATTTTTTGCAGTAATAATAATCTATCAAATCTAACTCCATTGCAGTACTTGAAGATTATATATATATGTGTGTGTATATATATATATATATATATATATATAAAATTCTTGGTTAAATTTGACAATTGACAATCCAGTTGCCTTAGACTCAGTAGAGTAAAATTTCTCCAAATTGAAATTAATTTAAAACCATCTAAGAACTATAATATTTCAATAAAAAGGTTAAATTTGTCATTAGAAAATTACATAAAATTCTTAATTATATCAATATAATTAATGATTGTGCTGAAAAGAAGTAAAAAATAATTTTCCTGGAAAATATATGATAATTATGATTTAGGCATGATTTTTTTTTTATCTATTCAAACACTCTCATTCCAAAACAGAATGCCCAGACATGTGCAATGATAATTAAATTTAGGCATTTTTTTTATTTTACTAAATTTCAGTCATATAAAAACCATGGATTTACAAATATTCTAAAATATTATTATTTTAAAAATGTACTTTTTCTAGGTAGTATATTTCAATCAACATCTATTTGTGACATGCAAGTTTTAAATATGTAGCACTCTCAAATGTTTGGAGCAAGACTATAGAAATAGAACAGCAAATTTAATCCAAAGAAAGCAAAATGAAGAGGAAAATAGATAAAAGAAGAAATTAACAAAATAGAAAACAAGCCTACAGTTGAGAGAACTGACAAATTTATTCTTTTAAAAGGTTATAAAATTGTAAATCCCTCATGAGATTGATGAAGACAAATTGAGAGAAGGCAAAAATGAACAATAGCAGGTATAAAAAAGGGGGGACATCACTACAAATCCTACAAACATTAAAGCCACCATGAGAGAATATTATGAGCAAACATCAGATAAAATGTAGAAATTTCTAGGAAAAAAAAACTTAACCAAAATTCAATCGGGAAGAAACAACCAATTGAATTGTGTTGTTAACCATTAAATCTATTGATTTTATAATTAAAATTATTCCCCCAAAGGAAATTCTAGGCTTAGATGGTGTCACTCATGAGTTCTACCAAATATTTAAGAAACAAATAATATCAGTCTTACACAAAATTTTCCATAGATAAGGAATGACTTCCCAACTTACACTGTGAAGTAACATAACCCTGATTCCAAAACCTAACAAGGACGTTAAAGAAAAGAACAAAAATAAGGCAGTCAGACTCATGAACCAAATCCTGCAACATATAAAACGCATAATATATCACAACCAATTTAGACTTATTCCAGTAATGCAAGGGTGATTTAATATTCAGGAGTCAATCAGTGTTATCCACCAAATTAACACAATAGAGGAGAAAAATAATATATTCATTTCAGTAGATACCCAAAAATAGCATTTGATAAAATTTAGCATCTATTTATGGTTAAAAATTAATAATCCTTACCATACCAAGGACACATAGGTTGATGGAAAAGGATAGACTTTTCAAAAAGTGGTATTAGTTTAACTACATATTTTTTACAAACAAATACACAAATAGAAAGGAAAAAGAAAGTTAACCCCTATCTCACACTGTACACAAAAATTAATTTCAGGTTCACTGTAGATGTAGATATGAAACACAAACGAATGCAGCTTGTATAGGATAGTAAATGAACACATTTTAATGTTCTTGGGATACGGAAAGATTTTTTTAAACAGGATACAAAATATATCAACCAAAAGGGAAATAATTAATATTTTTGACTACAATAAAAATGATCATTTCCATTCATCAAAAGATACCATTAAGAAATGAAAAAGCAAGGCAATCAAAATAATAACAAAGATCTTATATCCCTTCAAATGAATAAGAAAGTCTACCTATAGAATAATGGGCAGGAATGTTGGACAAGCACTTAGAAGATAGATAAATGGCTAGTAAACAACCCTGTCAGTAATAAGGAAAATGCAAATTAAAATTACAGCGAATAATGTCCAAGAGCTGCTCAATGGATAAACAGATTACAAATATATTCCTACAATGAAATGCAAGTTGGCGATAAAAAGGAGCAAACCACCAACACACATTACAGCATGGATGAATTTCAAGAGCATTATGCTAGGTGAAATAAGACAGACACAAAAGACTACATACTCTATGATTTTATTTATGTAAAATTCTAGAAAAGGCAAAATTATAATGACAACAGATTAATGGTTGCCCAGGTCTGTGGATGGGGAAGGGAATTGGCTGTAAAGGGACAGGAGAAAGCTTTTTGGGGTGTTGGAAATGTTCTATATCTTGTGGGTGGTGGTGGATACATGACTATTTATTTTGTTAAAAATCACTGAACTTATTCATACCACAAAAAATTATAAGCAATAAAAATTAATGAATCACTGTACCAATATGGATGCATTTTTAAAATACAGTGTTGAGAAATAATAATAATAAGGGTATTCATATGATCGACTTATAAAAACTCTAAACTACAGTATTCTAAGCCATGATAGTAGTCACCTTTGGGCAGAGGGAAGGGAGTAATGGTTGGGAAAGGGCATGAATTGGGAGAGGGTCTCGTGGGAGCTGACAGTGTTCAGTTCTTCAGCCGGGTAGTGAGTTCATGGGTGTTCATTTTGTGATGAGTTCCTGAATTATGTATTTATGTTTTCAGTACTTTTATGTTGATTATGACAAATGTCTTGCTGTAGGAAAGGTGGGAAATGGGGACATGATTAAATGTGTGGTTTTGTTTTTTGTTTTTTTTGAGATGGGAGATACTTGAGAAATATTACTTTTTCGTGAGACTGATTCATAGAGAAAAATGGAAGGAAAGTGTTTTGAAGGGACAATTAATAGTGCAAAATTTCTGAGGAGAGGGGATTTAGAGTTTAGCTAAAAGAAAATTGGCCTTTTATTAATCAGAGGGAGAAGGAGAAATGTGCACATGTAGGTTTGTGGATGGAGAGCACAGGGAGTTCCTGTCTCGTGGCTTCTATTCTCAGTAAATTGGAAATGATGTGACTTTGGGGGAGGAAGTAGGAAGATGAACATTTGCAGTTCGAGAAGTGTAAAGAAGTTTGAAAAAGTAATTGCAGAGGGGAATGTGAGATTGACCTTGAATTCACTTGTTAGTGTTATGGGCCCAAAATGGCTTGGTGAGTTGAATATATTGTGGGAGTCCTATGAGAAGAGCCTCTGTTCTGGACTTAGACTATAGCAATGTGTAGTTTGGCCTCTTTAACATGTTTACTGCGGCTAATTTCCAGATCTCAAGGGGGCACATGGATTATACATGAAATCGCTGTAGCTCTAAGTAACTACCCACAGCTAGTTCTGGGAGTAGCACACAGAGATGGAGTCACGAATGAGATCTGCATCTGGTGTAGGCAAGGCGACTAAAAAAGAGGAACATTTGTCAACAGTCACAGATATCTTGACAATGGGGTATTCTTCGAATACAACCTGTGTATAAAATTAGAGGAAACATCCTCATACCTGAGTTATTTGTCTAAGTCATAGAATTCAAAACCAAAGAAACATCAAAGTATGTGCTTATCAGAAATGGCTAGATGTGGATCTTATTTTGCCTAATGCTAATTTCAAATTCAGAGGGAAAATTAGCGAGAAAGTGTTAATGAATCAACAAGAATGGGTTTACTATTTATGTCTACTCTTTGAAAGTAATTCAAAGCAGTTGTCATAGAGAGGATTAGCCAGCAGTATTATTCTTGTGTGTGTAATCATGTAATCTTGTTTTTAATAAGATTTATGCTAATCTTGTATATTGGAAGGGATATAATTCCTTTGAGGGTAATTATAGTTACTTTATCAAAGTAAAGTGACACCCAGCTCAAACTATTAGGCATCAGTAAAAGAGATGAAAGTTTATTATACGCCATTAAAAAAATATAAAAGCAAACAAAAAATTTTAAATAACATTCTGGCATTGAAACCTTATTATATTTTGTTTTATTTTTAAAAATCATCTACACATTTTCCTGGGGGACTATCAAGAGAAACAAAGATAAAAATAGGTAGTCAGAGAATGACAGGCAAAAATATAAACACATTTTTCTTTTTCCTGTTGGCTCTTTCTTGTGCAAGTTGAGAAATAGAGATATAGGAGAAAAAGAGGCTTTGGAGAAATTTCAAGCAAAAGATTTACCTTCAGGCTCAGATGGGAAGCAAAGATTGGTAGACCCACTTGAAAGTAGATCTTTAGATTTAGGATTAATTATTAAAAAGAAAGATTATAATCAAAGATTGTGTATATAATTAGTGATCGACTATGCAGTTAAAGGATCTTAGATGCCCAATGGGGTCTTTGAGTTAATTTTGTTAACTGAATTTGTTTTATTTTATGAAAATAATACTTGATTATTTTTAAGGTTAAACAATAAAAATATATAAATGAAAAGTTAATATTCTCAACTCTGCTTGTTCCACATTGAGCTAACTAATGTTAACTGCTTGCATCTTTATTTCTAGATATTTCTGTGTTTATTCAATCATATGCAAAGAGGTGTATTTTCTGTGTGTGTGTGTGTGTGTGTGTGTGTGTGTGTGTGTGCGTGCTTAAAAACAAACATGGGATCTACCTCAACAGATTACTCTGAAATTTGATCTTATCACTAAAAATATATCATGGCCATCTAGTCCAACAAGTAGATATAGTATAATTTTACTCATTCTTAAATACCTTCAGAATATTACATAATATGTATATGCACCATCAACTACTACTACGTTCTACTACTAATATACATTCAAGTTATTTTAAGGAATTGGCTCATGTGATTGTTGAACCTGCCAAGTCTGAAATCTGCAGGACAGGGTGTCAGGCTGGACACCCAGGGAAGAGTTGGTGTTGCAGCTCAAGTCCAATGTCAGTTTGGAGGCAGAATTCCTTCTTCACTGGGGAACCTCAGGCTTTTCTTATAAGGCCTCCAACTGACTGAATGAGGCCCACCCACATTATGGGCTTTACTCAGTCTACCAACTTAAATATTAATCCCATCTAAGTATTAATTCATGCCAATGTCTAGACTGGTGTTTGACCAAACACTGGGCACTGTGACCTAGCTAAGTTAAATTAACCCTCACACTATGTATATTCCTCTGAGATTTGCTTTTTCCATTCAACATTTTGATTTTGAGATTCTTCCAGACTGCAGTTTTAATTCATTCAGTTCTTCTGCTACATAGTATGCCATTGCATGAATGTATCGCAATTTGTTTATCCATTTGTTCCTATTGATGAACATCTGAGATAGTTCCTGTTTTTTTTTTTTTTTTTTTTTTTGGTTACAAATAGTGTTGCATTGAACATTTTGGATTATGACTCAGTGTTCAAGTACAAGAGTTTCTTTAGATAATATACCCAGAAGTAAGCTTGCTGGATGTTAGGATATGCACATATTTAGTTTACATGATAATGCCAAATTGTTGTTCAAAGTGATGTGCCAGTTCACACTCCCACCATCAATGAGAGTTGTGCCTGTTGTGCCCCATCTTGGTCTTGTCAAGCTTTTAGATGTTTGCCAGTGTTTTAATCAAAAATAGGACTCCTGGATTCTCTCATGAAGTCTGCTAAATACCAGCTGTGTGGCTATTGTCACAAAGGGTCCTTCCAGCCTTCAATTCTGCTGGTTCCAAAGTCTCACCTCAAACTACTCAGGTAGATAATGTCAGAAAACAAATCAACATCACACCAACTTACTGTGCACTAGAACTGAAGACATTTAATTTAACTTGGCTCAGGATGTTCACTGGGTTAATGAGCTAGAATATAAATCAAGCCGTTGGGTGTCAGTTTCTGAGTAAGGAATCTATATGGTTGTTTTTACACAGGACAGTTGAGTAGGAATGGAATTACAGTTTGCCTACGGCAATAAATAGAATAGTTGCAACTGGATTTTTCATGTTAAACAGATGTTACAAAGTCATTTAAAACAGCACAGTTCACTATGGGTTTCTTACTATTTAACATATTTTCTATTAGAGGGCTGTGAATTTAGGGGAACCAGGGACAGTTGAATGAAGCCTGAAAATTTGAGAGCTTTGTTTTATCAAGTGTTGGTTTAAAGAAGCCTTTTTTGAGCTTTTAAAAAGCAATTTTCTCCTCAACTTACTATTTCAAAACGGGCTTAATTTCATAAGCTATCTTTTAAAATGAAAGCCTGTGCTATTCAAACACACAAAAATACTTACTGTAAGAACAACATTTTTGGACTTCAAGAAGAATCAGCGATTCCATTTCCTTCTCTTACTAGTGCCAAATGGAATTTGGATGAAAAGTTTTCCATATGAGTGGTAACCATATGTGTGAACATCAAGAACTTGGTATAAAAGTTGACTAAAAGAAGGCTACTACTCTCTTAAACAAGTTCTGTTTAGAGATAGACCAGGGTCAGCATACTTCTCTCTAAAGGGCCAGATAGTAACTGTTTTTAGGCTTTGTTGGCCATACAGTCTGTTGCATCTGCTTATCTCTGATGTAGCTTGAAAACAGCCAGAAAAAAAAACACATAAATAAACGGTTGTGGCTGTATTCCAATCAAACTTTACTCAAAAAACAGGTGATGGACTGGACTTAGCTTGCAGGTTGTAGTTTCCCAACCCAATTTCGGCCATTAAGTAAATGATATTAAGTATTAAGCATAATGCACAGAACATTTGCTACAATAAAGACCCTGATGTCCCTCTAATGTGAGATAATCCTTGCCATTCCTCCTTATTATCATTTTTTCAGAGGATAATTGCACTGGGCTTTATGTTGAGCTATTGGTACTGCATTTAAAAAGGTTAATGAAATCCAAGGACGTGGTATATCTCTCCATCTCTTTGTATCATTTTTAATTTCTTTCATAAGTGTCTTATAGTTTTCTGCATACAGGTCTTTTGTCTCCTTAGATAGGTTTATCACTAGGTATTTTATTCTTTTTGTTGCAATGGTAAATGGAAGTGTTTCCTTAATTTCTCTTTCAGATTTTTCATCATTAGTGTATAGGAATGCAAGAGATTTCTGTGCATTAATTTTGTATCCTGCAACTTTACCAGATTCATTGATTAGCTCTAGTAGTTTTCTGGTAGCATCTTTAGGATTCTCTATGTATAGTATCATGTCATCTGCAAACAGTGACAGCTTTACTTCTTCTTTTCCAAATTGTATTCCTTTCATTTCTTTTTCTTCTCTGATTGCTGTGGCTAAAACTTCCAAAACTATGTTGAGTAATAGTGGTGAGAGTGGACAACCTTGTCTTGTTCCTGGTCTTAGAGGAAAGGAAAACATAAACAAGATGAAAAGACAACCCTCAGAATGGGAGAAAATATTTGCAAATGAAGCAACTGACAAAGGATTAATCTCCAAAATTTACAAGCAGCTCATGCAGCTCAATATCAAAAAAACAAACAACCCAATCCAAAAATGGATAGAAGACCTAAATAGACATTTCTCCAAAGAAGATACACAGATTGCCAACAAACACATGAAAGGATGATCAACATCACTAATCATTAGAGAAATGCAAATCAAAACTACATGAGGTATCACCTCACACCAGTCAGAATGGCCATCATCAAAATATCTACAATCAATAAATGCTGGAGAGGGTGTGGAGAAAAGGGAACCCTCTTGCACTGTTGGTGGGTATGTAAATTGATACAGCCACTATGCAGAACAGTATGGAAGTTCTTTAAAAAACTAAAAATAGAACTATCATATGACCCAGCAATCCCACTCCTGGGCAAATACCCTGAGAAAACCATAATTCAAAAAGAATCATGTACCACAATGTTCATTGCAGTACTATTTACAATAGCCAGGACATGGAAACAACCTAAGTGTCCACCGACAGATGAATGGCACATATATACAATGGAATATTAGCCATAAAGAGAAACGAAATTGAGTTATTTGTAGTGAGGTGGATGGACCTAGAGTCTGTCATACAGAGTGAAGTAAGTCAGAAAGAGTAAAACAAATGCCGTATGCTAACACATATATATGGAATCTAAAAAATAAAACAAAAAAACAGGTTCTGAAGAACCTAGGGGCAGGACGTGAATAAAGACGCAGATGTAGAGAATGGACTTGAGGACACAGGGCGTGGGAAACGTAAGCTGAGAAGAAGTGAGAGAGTGGCATGGACATATATACACTACCAAATGTAAAATAGGTAGCTAGTGGGAAGCAGCCGCATAGCCCAGGGAGATCAGCTCGGTGCTTTGTGACCACCTAGAGGGGTGGGATAGGGAGGGTGGGAGGGAGACGCAAGAGGGAGGGGATATGGGGTTATATGTGTATGTATAGCTGATTCACTTTGTTATAAAGCAGAAGCTAACACACCATTGTAAAGCAATTATACTCCAATAAAGATATTAAAAAAAAAGTTAATGCATTCCTTCTAAGGGCATTAATGCATTTCATGGGATTGTTTATAAGCAAGTTTTGACTGATTGAATCTGTTTATTTATTGATTGTAACAGTCCTTCCATGAGGTGGGAGAAAGGGCTGCTCAGCTAGGCTGGTTAATTCCACAGATTTGGCAGGTGTTTAAGCTTTTAAACCAATGGCCCACAGGGAGTGGGTGAGCGTTTCCGCTTGCACCTGTGTCCTGCTGGCAGTCAACATTCCTCCCACTGCCTACCACATGCCAGCTTTAGGAGGCAAAGTGCACACATTGTGGCTTATCACAAGCTGTTCTGCCTCTTTCAAAATCAGCTGAGTACTGCATGAAACACAGGGTGCGAACCTGCACCGGCAAATCCTGCTTAGAGCTAATAATCATTAGCAATGATCCCAGACTTTCATGGGTATCACACACCAGCCAGTGGCTGTATTTAGATGGACCATGGTGTGTGTGTGTCTGGGATGTGGTCTGGAAGAAGGGTAATGTCCCCTTTTATTTCTCAGGAGCCCATTGTCTCCTCTCCATTTTCATACCACTCCTCTAGTGAGAGTTACCATCTTTCTCCTAGACCTCTAGAATCCTTTCTCTGAGTCTTCTCACTTCACTCTAATCCATTCTCTACACAGCAGCCAGAGTGACCTTTTAAAAATGCAGTTCTCATCATGCCACTCCTCGACTTAAATTTCTTTTTTGGCGTCACACTGCCGTTAGGAGGAAGCCACAATTATCATGACTTTCTCTCAAGACTATTCATGCTCTGACCCCAGCTCACCTCTGCACCTCATCCAACTCCACTCCCTCCCATGCTACTGTGTTTCAGTTGCTCTTGCACTGTTCAGTTCCTTGAACTAACTTTCCATACTGGCTCCCACCTAGGAGCCTTTACTCCTTTACACATGCTATTGTCCTGTTGATCTTCTGTTTATAATTTTGATTTCTTAAATAGAGAAGAGAGTACAATCCACTATAATCTGTTCTCTCCAACTCACATTGTATAGGGTCTCAACTTGTTCTACCAATTACTGCAAGTCTGATATGTTGCTAATTAAATTAATTATTATTTAGTAATTGTTGTTTTTGGCAGTGGTCTAGAAATGTAAAGAAGAAATTCAGTGATTTTAATCAACAAGATACATGTACCTCATCTTATGAAATACCAGTTAAAGAGTCCTTGAAGCAGTGTTGCCAAAGGCAATGAATTTCAAAATTTGGCAAATCTGGAAATTTCCCTGATAAATTGAGTTGAAAAAAAGTTAACTTCCATGTAAAATGTATAGAAATTTGAGTCAAATATAGGTTTATGTTGGTTATAATCTGTCTTGTGCATGGCTTAATTCCCTTATCCAAGAAACAAATAATGTGACTTAAGCTCTCCCAATCCCTAAATATGGGGTTCATGTTGCCTTTTAGTAGCTCTTTAAGTTCTCCATAGGCTTTTATGAAAGTGCAGAGATTTCAGCCAACATAGTTTCCAGGATTTCCATCCATAAACAGAAGTGCCTTTGTGAGAGCTATGGGATCCAGGTAGGAGATTATTAAACCTAGATTTAGTCCAAGGGGACTAAATTTCAAGAAGGGGAGCCATTTCAAGAAGGCAATCTCACACCCAGGTGACTGACTCACCAACAGTGGTCCCACTACAGACCTGGAGAGAGCTCTGTACCCCGAGGATTCGCCTACAGCTCCATTTGGCCTTGTTCCTGTCACCACCACTATATGCCTGGGGACCTGGGAAGAGTCAAGACCACCAATGTATCATGTAACAGGCATACAGACCTAAGTCCTAGCTGTGGACCCTAAAGTGGTCTGTGAACCTGCTCCAGCCCCTTTCAGTTGCAGTACAGGTGTCCCTGGAAGTAAGCCCACCAGACCTGGTCAGACTGTAGATTACAAAAGGGCCCTTAACTTGGCTCCAGTCCATGCTAGTCACAGTCAGCCAGCAATCTTGCTGGCAGAGAGAGCTCCAGGAGACACTCCCAACTAAGACCCAGGAGATCCTTAAAGTATCCTACACTCAGCTTCAACCTCTTGAGTTGCAATCAAGGAGCAGTATAGGCAGCCCAGGGACCTGCAGGGAGACATGCCTATCTGTGCCTCCAGAGCCAAGTTTGCAGACCTCAGTTTTGGCTGTGGAACCTGAAACAGTCCTGAGGCTTAGTTCCAGCCCCTCTCATCCATAGACCAGGGCCAGTCCTGCCCACCCCATCCAGTGATCAGCCAGGAACCTTCCCTGGGACCCATCTATGTACCTGGTAATAGGCCCACTGTCTGAGGACCCAAATTTGGACACTGAAGCAGACCCTTCTTCCAGCATCACCCTACCAAACAAAGCACTGGAGGCAGCTTCATCTACCCAGAGATGAGACAGAATCCATGCCCGGCTGAATTCCTGGTAACAAGCCCACCAACAGCAGGCCTCACTGCAGACCCAGAGACAGCCTCACATCCGGCTCCAGCCCGACATGACTGCAATTCCAGAGATAATCCCATCAGCCGAGAGAACTGACAGAAGAAGGTCTTCACGTGATGAAAGCAGTCTACAAAGATAGAAAGATGTGTTTGCTCCTTCAAATGCACAGACACCAATGCAAGGCTACATGGATCACAAAGAATCAGGCAAATATGACACTATGACACCACCAAGGGAAACTAATAAAATTCCAGTTACTGACCCCAAAGAAATGGAGATCTATGATTTGCAAGGCAAAGATTTCAAAATAATTATTCTAAAGAAATTAAATGAAATGCAAGAGAACGTGGATAGACAACAGAATGAAGTCAGGAAAACACACATGAACAAAATGAGAAGTTTAATGAAGAAATAGAAACCATAAAAAAAGAACCAAACAGAACTCCTGGAGCTGAAGAATACAATGAAAAAACTGAAAAAGTCAATAGAGAGCTTTAACAACAGACTTCATCATGCAGTAGAAAGAATCATCAAACTCAAGGATCATTTAAAATTAGCCAGTTAGAGGAACAAAAAGAAAAGAGAATGAAAAAGAGTGAAGAAAGCCAAAAGCCTATATGAACTTTGGGATGCCATCAAGTCAATGAAAGCTTATTTAAAGAAATAATAACTTAAACTTTCCCAAATCTTGGGAGAGATACAGACATCCATGCACAGGAAGTTCAGAGGACCCAAAGCAATATCAACTCAAAGAACGTTACTCCAAGACCACAATATAATCAAAGTGTTAAAAGTCAAAAACAAAGAATATTGAAAGCAGCAGCAGAATTCCCTCATCACAAATAAGGGAAGACTATAAGGCTATCAGTGGATTTCTCTGCAGAAATCTTGCAGGCCAGGAGGGAATGGGATGATATATTCGAAGTCCAACAAATTGGATAACCTAGAAGAAAGGAATACATTACTAGAAACATACCACTTACCAAGACTAAATCATAAAGAAATAGAAAATCTGGACAGACCAATAACAATTAAGGAGGTTGAAGCAGTAATCAAAAATCTCCCAACAAAGAAATGCCCAGGACCAAATGGTTTCACTGGTGGAGTATACCAGATATTTAAAGAAGAATTAATGCTAATCCTTCTCAAACTCTTCCCAAAAATTGAACAGAGACGAATACTCCCAAAGTCATTTTATGAGGCCAGAATTACTCAGATACCAAAACCAGATAAAGACACTACAAGAAGAGAAAACTACAGACCAATATTCCTAGTGAATATAGACGCAAAAATTCTCAACAAAATACTAGCAAATTGAATTCAACAGCATATTAAAAGAATCATACACCATGATCAAATGGGATTTATCCCTAGGATGCAAAGATGGTTCAACATATGCAAATCAACAAACATGATATACCACATTAAAAGAATGAAGCATAAAAACCATATGATCCTTTCAACAGATTCAGAAAAAGCATTTGACAGAATTCAAAATCCTCTCATGATAAAAGCTCTCAACTAATTGGGTTATAGAGGGAATGTACCTCAACTTAATAAAGTCATATAGGACAAGCCCACAACTAACCTACTCAGTGGTGAGAAACTGAAAAGCTTTTCTTCTGAATTCAAGAACATGACAAGGGTGCTCACTCTCACCACCCGTATTTAACATAGTTCTGGAAGTCCTAGCCAGAAATATTAGGCAAAAAAAAAAAAAAAATTTAAAGGCATCCAAATAGGAAAGGAAATAAAACTGTCTCTGTTTGCAGATGATATTGTCTTATATATAGAAAACCCTAAAGACTCCACCAAAAAACTGTTAGAACTAATCAGCAAATTCAGTAAAGTTGCAGGATACAAAATCAACATACAAAAATCAGTTGCATTTCTACACACTAACAATAAAGTATATGAAAGAGAAATAAAACATTCCTATTCATGATAACATCAAAAACAATAAAATACTTAGGAATAATTTAACAAGGAAATGAAAGATCTGTACACTGAAAACCATAAGACATTGATAAAAAAATGAAGACACAAATAAATGGAAAAATATCCTGTGTTCATAGATCAGAACAATCAATATTGTTAAAATGTCCATACCACCCAAAGCCATCTATAGATTCAGTGCAATCTCTATCAAACTTTTAATAGCAATTTTTACAGAAATAGAAAGATCAATCCTGAAATTTATATATAACTACAAAAGACTACCAGAAGTGAACACAATCTTCAAAAAGAACAAAGAGGGAGGCATCACATGTTCTGATTTCAGGCTATACTACAAAGCTGTAGTAATCAAAACAATATAGTACTTACATAAAAGCAGACACATAGACCAATGGAATGGGATCAATAGCCCAGAAATAAACCCATGCATATATGCTCAAGAATACTCATATGGGGAAAGGATATTCTTTTCAATAAATGGTGTTGGGAAAATTGGCTATTCACATGCAAAAGAATGAAATTGGACCCCTGTCTTACACCACTCACAAAAATTAACACAAAAAGAATTAAAGGTTTAAATGTAAGACCTGGTGCCATAAAACTCCTAGAAGAAAACAGGGAAACGGCAATGATTTGGTCTTGGCAATGATTTTTTGGATTTGACACCAAAAGTACAAACAACAAAAGCAAAATAAAAAAGACTACATCAAACTAAAAAGCTTCCGCACAGCAAAGGAAATAATCAACAAAATGAAGAGGCAACCTACAGAATGGGAGAAAATATTTGGAAGCCATATATCAGATAAGGGGTTAGTGTCCAAAATATGTAAGGCGCTCATACAACTCAATAGCACCCCCCCAAACAAAAAAACAAAACAAAACCTAACAACCCAATTTAAAAATGGGCTGAAGACTTGAATAGACATTTCTCCAAAGGAAGACACAAATGGCCAACAGGTACATGAAAAGATGCTCAATGTCACTAATCATCAGGCAAATGCAATCAAAACCACAACAAGATATCACCACCTCACACTGTTGGGATGGCTATTATCAAAAAGACAAGAAATAACAAGTGTTGGTAAGATGTGGAGAAATTGGAATCCTTTTACTCTGTTGGTGGGAATGAATACTATTCAGACATAGAAAGGAGGTAATTCTGCCATTTGTGACAACATGGATGGACCTTGTTGTCACAACATGGAGAGCATTATGCTAAGTGAAATAATTCAGACACATAATTCAGAGAAAGACAAATACTGTATGCTCTCACTTATATGTGAAATCTTAAAAAAGCTGAACTCATAGAAACTGAGAGTAGAATGATGGTTGCCAGGGACTGGGGGAGTTGGGGAAATGGGGACATAGGTTGGTCAAAGGGTACAAATTTACGGTTATAAAATAAGTTCTGGGGAAGTAACATACAGCATGGTCAATAAGTATACATAAAATCCGCCAACTTCATTAGTCATTGGGGACACACATATTTAAACCTCCATGGCTTTATAACTGCATAGCCATCAGAATGTCTAAAAGTTAAACAGACTGACCTTACCAGGTGTTGGTGAAGAGGTGGAGCAATGGGAACTCTCATTTATTGCTGATGGGAATGTAATTTGTTACACCTACTTGAGAAGACTATTTGTCATCACTTACTAAATGTTAAATATGCTCATACCTCATGATCCAGCACTTTTCCTTTGGAATGTCTTCTACAGAAATGCTTGCACATGTGCATCAAAAACATGTGTAAGAATATCCATTGCAAAATTATTTGTGTAACATCCCCAAGCAATCCAAATATGCTTTAATAGTAGAGTGATTAATATCCTCGTACACTTATAAAGTTGATTACTTTTCAGCAATGAAAACAAACTACCAACATAAATAAAATGGATGCTTTTCATACTCTGTACTGTTGAACCATAGCAGCCAGGCTCACAATCACGCGTATAGTATAATTCAGTTTACATAAAGTTTACAGAGTGGCAAAATTAATCTGTGGTGTTAGAAACAAGCCACTATCACCTTTGAAGAAGGAGGAGGAATTACTGACTAAAAGGGGCTTATAGGAGGCTTCTGGGGAGGGGCAATAATATTCTATTTCTCATGTATCCATTTTGTATCTTCGCTCTGAGAATTCTTCCATCTGCTCACTAATAATATGTCCTCTTTTTAAAATTCAGATGAATTTAACGTTCAAATTAAAAGGGAAACCAGTACCTTAATCCTAGGTTTTCGTGTTTTCTATAATGCATGCCTAATTGTGTACTAAGTAGACAGAAGTAATTGATTGACCTTGGATATTCAGTAAAGTGATGGCACATTCCCTGACATTTGTGTTTGAAGGTTAAATTTGAGTTGAGATCTGCATCATAAGCTCAAAACAGAGTGTGTGCAAGTTTTCAGTGTTTCTATTATTTATGCCATTTCACTCCTTTTCTATTTCTTTTAATCAATAATTTTATGAAATGATTGACGCAAGGACCTAGAAAATCTTCGTGTAAACTGAATTGATGATTCTTACCTTGCTGTAATAGAGGACATCATTCTTCTTTTATAATGCTAAATGCTAGTCAAAGACAGGAGTATTTATACTTTTGAGCACAGCAGTCAGTGCTGTTACAGGTTCAGATTATTCCTCTCATCTCTTAAAGGTTATGGTCTGGACATGGGGCTCCTTTTCAAGGCATACATCTTAGTTGACTGTCTGAAGCAATTGCTGAATCAAATAATCATTTTCCAGCAAATGCTTTGAAGCCTTAAAAAAAGCATTCCTATCACTGTTAAGACAGTTAAAATTTTAATTATAAATCTAGACCTGAATTAAAAATAAAACACTTCTACACATCTGAATTTTCCAGGGTTAAATTATCCTTTATAGTAATTTGTTCCTAGTGGAGTATGTTATCTGGATTGAATTAAGTTTTTTCTGTTATAATGCGTCTTTGTCAAATTATATCTAATATAAGTATCATGTACCCTGTGAACAACTAATGAAATATTCATGGACTGATTGACAGCTGACACATTAGAACTGTTTTTCCTGCATTATTTCATTATCTCTGGTAGTCTTCAAATTTTTCAAGAAATAAATATACTTAACAATTTTTTCGTATATGATAATTTGGAATTTTTGGACTTGTAAACATGGGTAGTGTGTAGGTAAAAGAAGCAATGGCCTACTTAAAATGTAGTGTGATTTCAGTGTTGGAAGAGGTTCTTTACCACTATAAACCCGAATGTCGACAAGTTGTTTTTACTTTAAGTTAAAACAAAGGGTACACAAAGAAGGTAACCATTGAAAGAAAAATATTTTTATCTCTTAGGGGGTAACATATTTATTTGTTTTCCTTTTAATATAAATCTAGTTTACAGATTAGAATAAGACTGAAATTAGTCCAAGGTGAGGACTTGTGTTCTGCTCTTGAGTTGGATGTCCTTCTTGTCAGTCACTCCACCATGATTTCCTAAACTCATACCTCCCACCTGCTGTCACACAGGAGATGCGGTTATCCAGGGTGGGTGCAGGATTTGTGGATACTTTATTTATTCTCTGCTTCTTTGCACTTGTTAGAATCTTGACCAGTGACAGAAGTGAAAATATATAAATAGGGAACATCAGAATATGGGAAATTGAGTCTGAATAATGACAACATCCTGTGACTTTAACCCAGATGACTTTGTTGTTGGGTTATTTTAGCAAATTTGATTAGCACAGTGTCTTTGCCATTGTCTCAGTCAATACTTTGTCTTCTACCCTCATCCCGAATTATTATTATAATAGCAGCTGGCATTTGTTGGGTGTTTTTGATATACCAAAGACAGTGCTAGCTCTTTATTTTGTCCTGTTTAGTTCTTTTAAAAAATTTGGGAACATTATCCCCATTTAACAGATTAGGATCCAAACAGTTAAGGAACTTGACAAAGGTTCTAAAGCACATAAATGGTGAAGCAGCAAATTGAACCCAGGTCAACCTAATCCAGAGCCCCAATCCCTAAACCTCACATACTGCTGTCTCTCCAGTTCTTTTCCAGACTGAAAATACAGGTTCTGTGCTTCCTTGTTCTTTATATACCTTGCACCTGTCTCAGTGGCTGAAGCAGCTCATGTTCAGCAAGGGATTAATGAAATGAATCCTACAGAGAGCTGTGAGCTCTCCATGAGAAACTGGAGAGCTGTGAGCTCTCCATGAGAAACTGTTATGGTTTATCAGTCATATTCTGTGTTTGCTGAGGCTGCCCTAATCTAAGAAACACTTGGTTTCTGAAATCTCCCTCTGGCCAAGGCTTGGTAAATGGCTTACCATCACCAGCCAAATGTTGCCCCATTCCCCCTTCATCACCAAGGAGTAGCATGGAGGTCTCCAAGGTGGTAGGGATCCAGGAGGCTTCCTTCTCAGGTACTTAGAGTGAGGACAGAGGACAAAGAGAGGTGAAATAGTGGAGTGGATGGTGACATTCAGAGTGCTGGTTGACCTTTGCACTTCAGGCTGGGGGAAAAGGGGGCATTTTCTAGGGCCAGAGAGCACCGCTGTCTCCTGGAAACAGTTGGATTCACAGGGCTGAAGTAGCAGTTACTTTAAAAAGTCAGTAGTTGCTTAAGTTCCTGGTGATCTGGTTGCCGCCCATTGATGGCTTTTCCACTTGCATGCCTTCTCAAGCAGTGGCTCTTGAGAAGGGAACTCAAGAGTAATTATGTGTGAAAAATACCTGGCTTCAGAGTGGGGTATGATCAAACCTGCGAACTCCACCTTAACCCATTTAACCTCCTTTTTCTCTTGGTTGCATGAAACCATGCTCACTGGGAGAGTCTTTTAAGCCATTCCCTTTTATCCCCTCACCTTACTATCCTCAAACTCTAGTAATCCTCCTTTCAGTCTCCTTCCCCTTTGAACCGTGCCTCTCACTACCTCAAAAGGAAATATTTACTCCACACTCAGCCTTTCAGAATTACTCTGGGGCAAATACTACAAGTTTAGACTCTATAGGCACGCCTATAATGGGATATTAGTGATAAATGTTTAATGAGATTCAGTAGAGAAATCTACTGAAATACACACTGGAGGTATTTTAGCCTATATGGTTTAACTCTGTCTTTGAATCTTTCCATATAACAATCCCTTATGTTCTGAGTCCAGCTAACTTCCAACTCCAGTAAACCAAGTGGTGATTTGTTACCAAGCACAACTGGTGGGCTTATTGTCCTAGGTGTAATTTTAATAAAAAGTCTTCATGGCTGTTTCTTAAAAGAAGGAAGGAAGGAAGCACACTCACACCTGTAGAAGGCTGAGTCTAAGGTTAACGCCTGGGGTAACTTTAGGCTGAGGACACAAAAAAGCCTTATAGAAAAATGTGATGATAGGGAAGAGGCTTCATAATCTGTATGCTAGCACTCTTCTTACAAGCACATTTCTTATCCCTTCGGTAAATGATGTGTCTTCCAGAACCTCTGATGGAATATAAGCAGCTGACTGGTATTCAGGCCTTACACTCGCTATGCCCATTTCTCTGAGCTAGTTTGCTCCATTTGTTCTACCACCCACAGCAGTAGTTCTGAAAATTCCTCCTTTACTTCCTGTGAGCCATCACTTTCTCCAGGTTTCTAAGAGCTACTGTAGCAGCATGCTATTCTGATTTTCTGGCGTTCTTGCTAGGATGTTAAAACCCATAGTACAGGAGAGCGTTCCCTTAACAATAAACCCTCCTTTGTCCAACTTTATGTTCCACAACCCTCCCCCACGCTGACCTAACACCTTCAAGATCCAGTCCCATACAGACTCTCCCAACTCCTACTAGCACGTATTAACTAGGTCCTGTGGCTCCTTCCACCTATCATCCCCTTTCTCCCTTTGCAGACCCAACATGTCTCCAGGTTTGCTAATATAGTGACATGACCCAAGTTATTGGCCTGGTGACAGGGAGAGGAGGGAGGGTAAATCCTAATTTGGGGTAGGGGCATCATGTGTTGTCTTGCTAGGCAGAGGCCTTTTTGTCTTCAGTCAAAGGGGAAGACTAGCCTTGTAAAGGGAGACACAAGCCCCTTCTGTAGGTCTGGAGGGTTCAGGAGACTTTAGGGTTTCAAGTTTCTTAAGGGCATGGATTCAGATATTCCTACTGTGGTCTCAGAGCCCCATCCTTCCCTAACCATTGCCCTGACCTTGGTTTAGCACTGACTAGGAATGAGAATTCATCTTTCCCTAGTGCTCCACTCCCCTTATAATTAAGTCCTGGACAAAAGAGCTTATTCTGCCCTCCTAGAGATCAGAATCTTTATATGTTGCCAGGAGGCTCTTTGATTTTCACACTTGGCCTTGAATTGGTGATTAATCATGCTCAGACTTTCTTTGTCTCTTTTCAGTGCATAGGTGGCATTCAGCAGGGTGTTAAATATTTCATTGTCCTTATAATGACTACTTTCCTTAAACTTTTTAACATCTGCTGTATTGCACCCAGGTAGCACTCCCCTTCCAAAGGTGCTGCCGCCTCCCAGCTGGCCACCAGGGAGAGCTGTAACAATTGTACTGCTATAGCATGCCGTGGAATAACTTTAATACTCCGTGTGAAGAGTGATGGGGTCCACCTCCAGAATCCAATTTTAGGTTTTGCTTCCTTGAACCATTCCTGGCACCAACCTTCTTAGGTTGGGTTCCCGGGGAAACAGACTCTGTGAGGGAGACGTGCACTCGTGAGGTTCCTTGTAGTGTAGCAGCAACACCTATGAGGAAGTGAAGACAGCAGGATTTGGCAGAAGTACAATTGCAAGGAAGGCCTCAGCTCATCCCACTACAAGCTTTGGAGCTGGGCAGCCCTTTAGGGTTGTCCTTAATTGATGTGAGCTCAGACTTTATACCTCAGCACGGGCCAGTCATTAGAATTAGGATGCCCCAGGGAGAGGCACCTTTCTTCGGCAGAGGACCATTCTTGGGTGGGGTTTAGTTGGCAACATTCCCTGCAGCTGGGGGAATGAGCAAGTCAGTTTAAAGGGGGGAGATCCAGTGCTCCTTGACCATGGTTTGGGCTGTTAACAGACTGATCAAGTAGTAAGGGACTTTTGGGCCCAAAGAAACCTTAGAAACATCTAATGTTATCTTCCTTTCTTTGTAGCTTCTTAACCATGGGCACATCTAGGGCAAATGTAGGATTCTTGATTTACAGTCCAGGACTCTGCTACTTTTACTTCATTATGCTTACATTATATGCAGTCTATGTTGTATACCATAAATACAGGGAAGTAGGTGGGAAATAACAATCATTATTCAGTGTTACATTGAAATAATTTTGTAAAAATATTTTAGCTTTTGCCATCGCTAGGCAAAAGATGTACTTTAACTTAGGCAATGGACATGCTTCTAAAATATCTAAACAAGAATCATACTCTGAAACAACGGTCTCTATTGTCCAAAGGGTTGCTGCCTCCCCTTCAGGGACCAAAATAAAACAAACAAGCAGAACACTGGATGCTTTTAATGCATATCAACTTCACCCCAGGGACAAAATGCCAGGCATTCATGACTCATTCATTTTCTCTATTCTACTCTCCTCTTCCTCCCATTTCTGGAAAATATTTCCTTCTACGCTCTTGAAATTTTTTACATTTGTGCACTAACTTGGAATTCCACCACATCGAAACCTGTTCGAAAGCATTTAAATATTATTTTTAAAAGGAAAATACTCATTGAAAGGATGACAATATTAGAAGTTGTTCCTTACTGCCAACTAACTGATTCAGGTAGTTGTTCTTGCCACTGAGCTGAGGCTGTCTGCACTGAGAGAATGGGGTTTTGAGTGAAGAAAGGAATCACTCATGAGCACAGTTCTGGTGAGGCAAAGGCTGGGTGGGTGCCGTGGAGAAGGACATGGGTGGGAGCTGCCTATAAGGAGAGAGCTGGAAGGGGTGGAAGAAGAGTACAGATAAAATATTAGCAACTAGCAACGACTGTAACTGTCTAGGGTCGTGAGTGTAAGTAAACTAATTTTTCTCTTTCCTCTCTTTCCTATACCATGGAGTCTCCTACTCCCAGCACCCCAAATTCAGGCCAGTGTAACTGCTACCATTTTTCAGCCGCAGTGGGGGTTAAATAGGCCTTTGTGGGATAATCTGAGCTCTAACTACTATTTATTTGATAAAAATATAGCCTGAGCTCCAAACCACCAATTTACAGACTTTTGTCAGGGGCATCAACAGAGGAATGACATGCAGAATCTTGTTCTTTGCATTGAATTACAAGTAGGAAGTTTCTATCCTCCTCCCAGATTGACATCCCAGTGCAGGGTATCTCTTTTCTTCAAGCCTCAGATGGTCTATAAGCAGCTAAAGACAGTAGAAATATTACTTATTAAATAAGCCCTGTGATGAAGAACATTATTCCTATAATTTGAATACTACCTCCTCAAAGTAGCTGTGTGAGAGACAAAACTGATTATTTTTAGAGATGGCTGTATTTTAAGGCAGTTACTTCCAAAAGATGGAATTCTTAGGAGGGGAATAAATTCTTCTGATGGAAGAAATTTCCAGTGGTTTTGAGATAAGCACTCTCCTCCACCACGATGCCTAGTGAGGTTTGCACGTCGTGTGGAACAGGGAACAAAGAGAGAGCCAGCTTTCTTCTTAGTATGAGGTAACAAGAACTTGGGTGTTGAATGCGGGCCACTTGGATGTGCGGTCCCAGAAAAGTGATAAGAGACAGGAGAAGGGTCTCTGTAGAGAATAGAGGCCTTGCACTTTGGAAGAAGTTAGAACTCAGGGAGACAAATGGCTTATGAGAAACTTCAGATTGTGGTGGCTGTGGAATATTAGGACCATGATGTCAAAAATTTAAAGTTTCCTACCTTTCCCCTCCCTACTACTCCTCCCTTGGTAAAAGGTGACTATGTACAGTAGGCTTGTGTAGAGGTTCTTTAGGAAAGGTCAGCAGAAGGACAGGGGAAACAGAGTGAAACAAGGACAGCAGTTGGGGGAGATGAGTCAGGAGGGGAAATTTGGAACAAGCGGTAATCAGAACACAAGTTCCTCAGAAATCCTTAAACAATGTAGAGGCCCTGATCTTCCCACAGCATGTGGGATAAGGGCTTGAATCATTTTCTTTGGGGGCATTAAAGGAAATTTAACCCCAGGAGGCTGGAAGTCTTAGAAAAACAAGTTACACTTATAAATTTTATTTTCATATACTGAGTTTTCAGCATTAAAATGTTACATTTTGATTATCAACCCTACATTTCTCCATTCACTTATTTCAGCACCTCTTCTCTAGAAGACATGTACTCTCTGGCTTCCAAAATCCAGGCTGAATGGATTATTTCCCTGCAGTCAGCATGGAGGCCTGCTTGCCATTTGTGCTCTGCCCCCTCCACCCCAATACGGTGAAGCCCTGTATGTCTGTGTACTGAATTCTATATCCAGTACTTTATTCTGTGCAGGTACAGTGTACTGAGAGCCAGCCCAGGCTAGTGGCAAACAGCACAGTCTCTGGAACCAGACAACCTGCGTCCCTTTCACCTCTCCACTTATAAACTGACAAATGATTAATCTCCAAAATTTACAAGCAGCTCATGCAGCTCAATATCAAAAAAACCAAACAACCCAATCCAAAAATGGGTGGAAGACCTAAATAGACATTTCTCCAAAGAAGATATACAGATTGCCAACAAACACATGAAAGGATGCTCAACATCACTAATCATTAGAGAAATGCAAATCAAAACTACAATGAGGTATCACCTCACACAGGTCAGAATGGCCATCATCAAAAAGTCTACAAACAATAAACGCTGGAGAGGGTGTGGAGAAAAGGGAACCCTCTTGAACTGTTGGTGGGAATGTAAATTGATACAGCTACTATGGAGAACAGTATGGACGTTCCTTAAAAAACTAAAAATAGAACTACCATATGACCCATCAATCCCACTCCTGGACATATACCCTGAGAAAACCATAATTCAAAAAAAGTCACGTACCACAATGTTCATTGCAGCACTATTTACAATAGCCAGGACATGGAGCCAACCTAAGTGTCCATCGACAGATGAATGGATAAAGAAGATGTGGCACATATATGCAATGGAATATTACTCAGCCATAAAAAGAAACGAAATTGAGTTATTTGTAGTGAGGTGGATGGACCTAGAGTCTGTCATACAGAGTGAAGTAAGTCAGAAAGAGAAAAACATATACCGTATGCTAACACATATATATGGAATCTAAAAAAAAAAAAAGGTTCTGAAGAACCTAGGGGCAGGACAGGAATAAAGATGCAGATGTAGAGAATGGACTTGAGGACACATGGAGGGGGAAGGATAAGCTGGGATGAAGTGAGAGAGTGGCATGGACATATATACACTACCAAATGTAAAATAGATAGCTAGTGGGAAGCAGCCTCAGGGAGGCACAGGGAGATCAGCTCGGTGCTTTGTGACCACCTAGAGGGGTGGGATAGGGAGGGAGGGAGGGAGGGAGATGCAAGAGGGAGGAGACATGGGGATATATGTATATGCATAGCTGATTCACTTTGTTATAAAGCAGAAGCTAACACACCATTGTAAAGTAATTATACTCTAATAAAGATGTTAAAAAAATAGAACAATAAAAACAAACAAAACAAGAACAAATAAACTGTACAGTTTTGAGCAAGTTACTTAACCTTTCCAAATGTCCCCATTTAAAAGAAGATCATAATAGCACCTACAGTATAGAGTCGTTGTGAGGATTCAATGAGTAACAAACATAAAGCTCAGAAGAATGTCTGACATACGGTAAATATTAACTTACTATCATCACAAAATAAAAGTTTTGTGGAAATATTTTTTGAGTGGATAAGAACAGGAGCAGTTGCTGAATTCCAAGAGTTGTTTTCTGTCTCTGAAATCTAAGGCCATGCATATAGGTAGATCCACAAATGTGTTAATTGGATTGAGAGATCCCTGAAGTTGGGAACCGTTTCTTCCCACGGATGTTATTATAGGACTCAGCACTGCTGTGCACAGAAAGGACAGTGCCTGCTGCTGCATGGTGATGAAAGTAGCTAGCTTCAGCCAGTGTGGTTTTGATCTTGTGGAGTGTACAGCGAAATTACATTATTTATCACAATCCAGAACTCCAGAGAAGTATGGAAGAGAATAATACACTGTCCTTAGATAGTAAGACAGCCTATTTTCAAATACTGTTTTCTGTATTTGTAGGTAATATGTACTAATAGGCCAAATTCAAGACAATCAGAACTTGAGGAATACAGAGCCTAAAGGTATAGACATTGCAAAAAGATAGACCTGGATTCAAGATAGACCTGTGCTGCTGTTTACTAATTCTGAATCCTTGTGTATTTCCACTCATCTATCACCTGATTCAGAAATGATTTAGAAGCAGGTTACAAAATAGTATTTAAGAGAAGTCAAGGTCAAAGACAAAGGACAAACGGGAAAAAACATTTGTGACCTACATGACACACAAAAAGCTCATATCATTGACAATTAACACTCTGACAAAGCAATGAGAGAATGAACTACCCCAAGGGAATAGGCACAGGACATGAATAATCAGTAAAAGAAGAAATAGATAGAAATGATATCCAATCTCAATAATAACCAAAGAAATACAAGTTAAGGAAAAAATGAACTTTGAATTTTCTTTATTAAATTGGTACTGATTTTAAAAAATGAGGAAAACTACCTACATTCCTGGCTAACAAGAGGAAACAGAAAATAAGCACTCTTCTAAACTGCTGGTGGGAATAAAAATGATTGCAACTTTCCTGAAAGACAATTTGGCAACATTTATCAAAAGTCTTGAAAGTGTGCATACCATTTGACCCAAGAATTCCACTCCTAGGAATTTCTTTTAGAAAAATAAGAGGACTAATATGCAAAGCAAATCACACCAGAATGTTCATTGCAGCATTGTTTAATTAAAAATTAGAAGTAATAAATACATATCACTGGGAGATTGAATAAATTATGGTATGTTCATACAAATTTTGAAACCATTATATATATTTATTATATATTACATATAATTCAACATATTAATATTAGTAATGTGTAATCTTAATTATTAATAATATTAAGTTATTAATATGTAAATGATAAATTATGTTGATTTATTAATAATTATCTATATTATATGCTATACATATTATAGAAAGGCCATACTGTGTTACTAGGTTAATGAAAAATTATTGGATTACAAAGCCGTATGCACAGTCCTGTCCTATTTTTTTTTTCTAAATATGTGTGCCCATGCACACACACAAAAAAGAAATAGTGCTTCTGTTATTAATGTCTATTTTTTGGTATTGAGATTATAGGTAATTTTTTTATGTAATTTTTTCAGGAAGCATGGATTACTTTAATAATCAGAAAAATAGAACTATTTTTATTTTGATAAATAAAGCCAAAAAAGGGAACTAACAACCCAACACTAGTTGATATAGCTTCACATTACTACCTTGCTTAAAATCCACAGCACCAACCACAATAGCCACCAGTTAAGTCTCTCTTTTGAATATCTCACCTTGGTCAGGATGCTCCAGTCTAGAAGGAAGCACCACCTTTCCTTTGAGGTCAACTCTGCACATCCCCTTGAAACTGCTACTCAGTGAGGCAGAATTGAGCTCATTAACAGCATTATCATCCTTCTCTTCAGTTGTATTTTCTACTCTGCACTTCCTAATGTTGCGAACAATCCACCAAAATATAATTTCATGTCTGTGACGGGCTCCTGGGTAACTCAGTTCATTCCAATAAAACAGGGTAGGGGAGGGAAGATCTTTAAAACTAAAATGAATACAACCTTCTTCCTGTGGAATTTCAATGCTCTCTGAAGACCCATTAGTACAGACTTGCTAGAGTCTAGTGGCATTTGACCTAATTGGGCGAGAGTCCTGAGCTCAGGGACCCTCAATTATCCTGCACAGGTCTATGTGTCTTATTTATAGAATCTACAAATGGGCAAGCAGAATGCTGTATACATAGATTCAGAAACTGTGTAATGAAAAGTTTTAAATGCTTAGACAAGGTGATTATCATTTTATTTATTTGGAAAAGTAAGAAAGACTCAGCATTTTACAACTCAGAAGTCCTCAGTACACTAGATTTATAGCTGAATAGTTTGTGGAGAAGGAAAAGCTGACACTGAAGGAATAAATTCAGTAGTTTTCAGGTAACTTATTTAGTGCAGACAGTATTATTGATGATTTAATTTTTCAAGGTGATGCCTTAACTGTGCCATGAAAGAATTTAATAAAAAGAGGCCTTAAAATAACATGGCTTTAAAATATGTAGTTTCAGTTTTATTCATGTTTCTAGGATATTGATTATTAGCTATGCACAAAAAGGAATTTCCTCCTGCTTCATGAAAAAAATGAATTTTGTATGCAACTCATCTTTGCCAGCATTTATGTAACAACGTTCTGTAGCTTAGGGTCAATTCTTTATATCTATGAGAATTTGCATTAATTTTTAAGTACAAGTAGTTAAAGACTTAGCTTTATTCCAATTATTCTTAATCTAGCCAGGCTTTCCTAATGCACAAATTTCTGTAAAAAAAATCAAAGCCTTTTCATGAAATCCTCTAGGATAGAAAACATTTGCCAGTTTAAATGTGAATAACAACATCTGTAGTTATTTGGAACGTAAGGGAGATGCTGAACAGTGCTTCCAGGAAAACCCAGAGTAGAACTGCTACTCAGACACAAAACTATTTTTTAAGTAAACTCTATGCCAGTTGGCGCAGCAGATTTGGAATGCAAAGTATTTTTGCATTTAACTTAAAAATGTGTTTGAGCCAATGTATATTATTCCCATCTTAAAATCAATATTTACTCTTAAGGTTTTTTTTCCGCATATTTCTTGAATTGAAATGTCATTGGAAGAAAATTTCTTAATTCTGTAAGTTTTTTTAAACTTCACCTTTTGTTCTACATCATGGATTAACTGTAGTTACAAAGCTTTAATTTAAAACAAAAATGTAAAAATTTTACTAGTTCTGCGAAATGTAGAAGTTTAAAGGAACTTTCCTCCTGTGCTTAAAGTGAACAGTAACCTTGTGTAACTTTTCTGAATTCTGCACTGACCTCTAATCTTCTGGGATTTGTTTGTTTATTTGTTGCAAATGCAGCTTCCTTGTTTGGAAGACAAAAGTTCATAATGATTTATGAGAAACACATTTAGGTTTCTAGATCATGTCATGGGGCTATCTTAATGGATATAGATAAACAGAATTTTTCGTAAAGACCAATAGAAAGAGAAAAAGGAGGGAAAGAATAGCCAAGAGAGAATATTTTGAATTTTCCTGACACATATGATTCTTAACGAATGATTAATAGTGTCTGATAAGTTCCAGACACAGAGCGACTTGTTTATTCCTTGATTGTACATGTTTCCATTAGCTATGCAACCAACAGGATGTTTTTCTTTTGACTTTTCCTCGTTTGTGCATTACTGTCAGAATTTTTGTTAAAATAGCTTTAAGATGAGGTTAACAGTGGAGTGTCTTCTCTGAGTGAACTGGCTTTTCTCAACAGGACACCTGCATTTTAAAATTGTATACATCAGGGCTATGGTTTTGCAAACTAGGCAAATGTCTATCCTGTTCTTTGCACTAACTTTTAAAAACCTCATCTCTTAAAGTGAGATTACTCTGGGTGAATCCAATTGGTTGGACAAAGTGGGAAAAACTTGGAGTGAGCCCAGAGGGAGAGCAGGGCCATTTATTTTCAAAATGTATTAGCTCCCTGGAAGATGGGTGCGCTTCCAAACCACCAGGCAGAAATTATTGGACAGGGATTTTTATGGGTTGGTGTCCCCCTGACTGGTAACTTCTTTTGTGGGGCCATCATGGGGTGAGGCAGAAGCTTAGTTTACTGCTGCTTTTTTTCTTCTACTCCTGGGAAAATGTACTCTGCATACACAGCCAAGGCAAAGTTTGTTGTTGTTCTTTTTTTGAATAATTACAAGGCAGTAATGATTTAATAGTTTCCTCTATGGTTCGCAACTTCTCTAGATTGAAGTTTTCTTTCTAACTAAGGGCCTGATAAAATTCTCTAGTTTGTATCTCTCTAGGTCCTTTATCTCAAACAATAAACATTTATTAGATATCTGCCATGTATAAGACACCATGGGCCAATTTAAGCTATGACAGTTAAGCTATGATCTCTGTCCTAGAAAGAATTCATAATCTAGACAGGGAGATAAGACAGACACTGTCTCAGGGTTTCCTAAACCTCTCCCAGGTTCGGTGATTTGCTAGAGGACTCACAGGACCAGTATATATATATATATATATATACACAGGAATGGATTATTATTACAGCAAAGAGAGATGGTAAAATTAGCAAAGGGAAAAGGCACATGGGGCAAAATGAAGAGGAAACCAGGCATAAGCCTCCAAGAGTCCTTTCCTGAGATGTCACCCAGGACATGCTTAATTCCTCCAGTAATGAATTGTGGAAACATGTGTGCAGTGTCTACCAGGGAAACTCATTAGAGAGTGCCAAGATTTTCACTGGGGATTGGTCAGGTAGGCACTGACTACCTAGCACATACCAGAATTCCAGACTTCCAAAAGGAAGTCGGGTGTTCAGCATAACTGTACTGTTTGTACATTTTAGGTGTAGTGAATCACTCTTATGAGTTAGGAATGGTGGGAACACTCCTGAAATCCAAGCTCTCAGATGCCACCCAAGAGCCAAGCTTGCAAGCAGGTTTTTCTAAGGAGGGCAGTGTCAGGCCTTCTATATTACCTCTTCTGCACAGAAATGTAGTAAAAAGCAAAAAACAGAAAATAGTTCAAGTATTAAATAAAAGGTAAACGTGAGAGGAAATAGTGGCATAAGGATAAAAATATAGATCAATGTAACAGAATAATTAATACAGAAGACATGTGTGGTCAACTGATTGGGGACAGAGGTTCCAGGGTAATTCAGCTGGGAAAAGAATAGTCTTTCTAATAAATGGTACTGGAATAGTAGCACATTCATATGCAAAATAATAAATCCCTCTTATCTAGTACCATACATGAAAATAAACTCAAAAGGTATCATTGACCTCAATATAAGAACTAAAATTATAAAGCTTTCTGAAGAAAACACAGGAGAAAATCATTGTGACCTTGGGTTAGGCAAACATTTCTTAGGATCAAAAGCATGAACTGCAAAGATAAAAGATAAGTTGGACTTTGTCAAAATTAAAATTCTGCTCTTTGAAAGTCATTGTAAGGGAAGCTGAGAATGCAAGTCACTAGACTGGCATAAAATATTTGCAGATACATATTCAATAATATGTGCATGTTGTACAGGGAAAATTTTTTAAATTCAGAACTCAATAATAAGAAGCTGATGCAATTAAAAATGTGGAAAAGATTTAGCTTCACAGAAGAATATCAGTTGCCACATGAAAAGTTCTTAATGTTATTAACTATTAAGGATATACAAGTTAAAACTAAATTGAGTTACTACTTCACATTAATTCACTAGATTGGCTAAATTTAGCAGATTGACATTGCCAAGTGCTGACAGGATGTAGAATAACTGGAACTTTCATACATTGCTGGTGAGATTATAAAATGGTACAACCACTTGGGAAACAGTTGGGCAATTTCTAATAAAGTTAAATATATGCTTACCATACAGTCCAGGAATCCCAATCCTAGGTATTTATCCAAGAGAAATGAAAACATATGTCCACACACAAAGATTGTATGCAAATTTTCGAGGCAGGGAAGAACCCAGATGTCCATCAATTGGACAGAGAGGCAAAGCAGGAGAGAGAAGTTCAATCTGCCTCATCTGTCTCCAAATGTTCTCCACACTTCTAGAGAACTCTTTCTCCCTCTGAGAGTCAGACCTATCACTTTCCTGCTGACAGATCTTCAGCTGTTTCCTATCACCCGGAAGAGCTAATCCAGGCTCCTCAGCATGACATGCACAATGCTGATGACCTGGCTCCTGTCCATCTTGATTCCCATTTCCTTCAGTGCTTCCTTTGCTTTCTGAATTATCAGTAAGTGAATGTTCCCAGCCAGCAGCTCTTCCTGGGCCCTGGTCAGAGCAGCAGTGTGCCAGCCTTCAGGCTGAGGATTTTGGGAAGGCAGACAGACAGAAAAAGAAACAAACAAAAAGAAGCCAAGTCAGACTTCTTGCTGGGAAGTGAGACAGACTTGCTAGGAAAGAATTCAGAAGGGCAATCAAAAGAGGCAATGGGGGCTTCAAAAAAGAGACAGTGAATCCTACTTCTTGAACCTCTAGAGGAGATTCTAGCTCAGAAGCTTGTTGGCAGGAATCTCTTTAATAAAACAAGGATGCTGGAGGAGGGTGGAGCTGTGAACTCAGAGGTGAGTGCTGAAGCTTCTAGTCCAGGTCAGCATAGCAGAAGGAGGCAGCATAGCACGGTAGCTAAGAGCATAAGCTCCAAGTCTCTGAACTCTGCTCTTCCACCTTAATGGCTATGCTACTTTGGGCAGGTAACCAACCCTCAATGCCTCAGTTTTCCTATCTGTATGGAGATTAAGTGTGGTAATGCATATAAAAGTATTAACACAATGACTGGCACATAGCAAGCCCTGACTAAATAGAATCCATTAAGTGTTAAGAAGAGGAGTGAAGCAACTCAAGTCCTTCTTTACTTCAGCAGGAACATTGGGAAGGTGAGGAGCCCTAAATCTACCTATGAAGAGTAGCAGAATGTAGGCTTCAGATGAATTAAAGGTTACATCTAGGCCTTGTAAAACTAAAAGCAATGGATAAGGAACAATGGCTACAAAAACTTGAATGAATCACTTTACCTCCTTGGACCTCAGTTTCCTTACCTGTAAATCTGGATTTGATGATATATTGTAAACCTTCCAGCTCTAACATGTTATGACTCTATAAAATAGGATGGATTGTTGAATTATGACAAAAGTACTCTTTCATTTTATATGACCTTAGAAAAGAACAATGCCCTCAGATGATATGACATTTTCCAGCTCTAACTTGCCTCATTAATTCAGGATTGAAGCAATAACAGATGGGATTGACAGTGAAATTGAAATTGAAATTAGCACATAAATTACATAGAAAACTATTAATTTGGTAGAGCAAACCCACGGTTGTTCACAAAGTTTGGGGTAATAGTTTTGTTGGGGAAAGTTTCTTCATTGGTTAAAGTACATGAATCCGTTTGGCTTAAACTAGTTCCTCTTAATGAAATTCAAACTAATCGAGAAGTTTTCTATAATTATTAAAGACTTCAAGTCTAACCCAGAGAGTAGGAACTCAGTAAATGTGAGTCCCTGTGCTTCCCTTTTTTGTTTCTTGTCCCATCGTAGCTCCCAGCCTAATGGTGGTGAAGTCTACAGAACACATTTGGTTTACATGACCTGCTGTTTGCTGAGCTTTTCTGTAAAAAAAAAAAAAAAGTCTCAGGAATGAGCTGAAGTGACCAAAAGCCCCTTCCCAGGAATCATCTGGGATCTGCAACCCAACAGAACTCCCCAGAGTGGGGGCTGTGAACTAAAGCGTGGTCAATTCCAGTTTCTCTAACTTTGTGAAGGATAGTCTGCCGAGATCTCAGATTCAGAGTTATACTTTTACTGCTTAGGGAATCAGTCAGCTGCCTTTATGTGCTTTTCATAAATAGTAGATTCCAGTGTAGTTCTCTAATAGCCAATGGAATTTATGAAAGTTTGGAACATAGAAAAGAATACTTAATATGAAGACTTTTCCAAATCCATGATTTCTCTGTTTCAGGAATATCTGTTACAATTACAGACTCAAAATCTGAAGGAAAAAAAAAAAAAAGTCATGACCTTCCTTTCAGCTGAAGTTTTTTTGTCATTGTGTTCACAGAAAGTTGGCTAAGGGAAAACCTTCTATAGGTATGTGGTTATGTGTAGCAAAACAATATTGGATATAATTACATAGTAGCATGAGTGTGCTATTAATTAGCTAGTAGGGTATAATGATGCTTCTTAATGATACATAGTGGCACAGAACAAGCTTGACCTCAAGAAAGAAAAGAAAGGGTTTCCAAATACCTCTTCCATCAGCTGCACAGAGGATAGAGAATGCAGCTGGTAGAGAGAAGGAAAATTTAAGGAAGATAAATGTCTGCTGGACCAAGTAAAAAGACCAAAACTTTCCCAAAGATCAACCAAAAATTCCAGGGAGTCCATGTTTTGTAAAAGCACGATGGAAAGAAATGAAGCCTTCCAAAAGACAGTACTTACAGTGAGTTTTGAGCACTTGCAGATGTAGAGATTGAGGATTATGTAAATATTATCTACAGGGACCTGAAATGTGAAAACAACAACCCATCACAAAATGAAAAACTGCAGACCTATAGGTCTCACAGAAGAGAATCAGCAACAAAGGAAACAAGGTAACATGGCGTGTGGATATTGTCACACAGTCTAGTCCCCTCACCCACCGAGGAGTGACTGGAGTTCAGCACCAATGCATTGAATGGTATTTTCAGTCGTAGCGATTGTGATTAAGTTATTGCATGATAAGATGGAATGCTGGTCAGAGATCTCACAAGGAAAGGAGATCAGGTACTTGTATGTGAGCAAGATTTCTAGAAACGTCACTCAACTCTAGAGAAACTTCTGTAATTAGTAACAGGAATTCTTGAATAAGCCCCTTGGAGCTTTTGTGTGTAGGTGAGACACCCCAGTGAACATACCCCAGTAATAATAAATACTCTAAAAATGTTCTTTGCTAGTTTTGAGGAATGAGATATGTAAATTTAGAGCCAAAGGTCAATTGCCGGGATAACAGAGAAGTTGCCACCAGTGGTTTTCCTTCTTTGCTCTTCCCTCATGCTTTGACTCTGAATAAAATGTTGAACGAACACTTTAAAAATATCTGCTTGAAGTTGAAGCAAAGTGTTAGTCTGTCTGAGGTGCCCATGTGTTCCTGTCTAGCCCGTTAAGATGCAAACAGCTCTTAGTTCAAAGCTTGGCAGGAGTCACAGTCAGCAAACACGTGACCATTTTCCTGAAGATCCCGATATTAAGGATTCCCTAGAGATGCTGTTGTAGAGCCCTTCCAGTTTGGCCAGTGTGCAATCTCCCTGATCAGTGGAGACAAGATTCTAGCACCCCCAAAAACCCAACTCAGATGAAAAACAGTTTTACAGCCTATTTCCATCTGGATAAACTACAGTTTCCGTTTGTGTTTCATTAACTCTTTTCTGCTTATCTTACTCTCAAAACATTAAACATGCTACAACTGGTCTTATCTACCAGAGTCCCTTTAAAAAAGTGGTTTATAAATATCTTGATAATATCTCACCTAGAAGAGGCAAATATCTGGTGGCCAATGAATCCCATCTGTTTACAACATCTAGTTGAAAAAGGAAGTCAGTAATAAATTATTTGTTCCTACAAACACAGAGGTTTTAGTAAATTTATTTCTATGGACCTAAATGGTATGCGTATGTGTGCATATGTGTAGCACTACACATTATCAGAGAACATGAGCTTGTATACAGGATTATATGTTATAGAACAATGTCCTGAACAATGAAAAACACAGTAATTTTATTACATGTAACTTGATAGTGTATTTCGAATTACTTAAATCTTCCTAGGCCATCCTTTTGTATAAGACCAACAATGCACCCACTTACTCTCAGGTATGCTTAGCACCCCACCTTGACAGGGTTCCTGCTCTCTCGGAGCCAGGCATCCAAGACGACCAGTATGTGGCCACCTGTATGATCAAGCTGTTCAGATCAGTAGAGGTTCCTGCTAGGCATATGTATGAGACTGTCCCGAAAGCTCCCAGAGAAGAGGAAGGGTAAATCCGGTGTTCACACTGAAATGTGACCGGTGTGAACACTGAGCTGCTCCAAGGAGTCAAGGCCAAGGAAAATAGAAGTGCGAGCCCCCTTCTCCACAAGTGATCAGTGGGAGGCTTACTTCTTTCCCTGGTCTCATGCTTATGATCAACAAATGCAATTTTAGAAAGACACTAGCTTTCCCCACCTCTAGCTCACATCGCCTGTGTGTCAAATTGTCTCTTAAGTTACTCTCCTCAGTAGGAGACACGTAGTTCAATGTCACTCAATTGATGGGTTTCTGAAAATGAGAAAAATAATTCCAGTCTCTTTATATAATTTAAAAATTAACTTGGAAACCCCCCACAAAAGAAAAAACAGTCCACACCCATGTGATGAGGAGAAGCAGGAAAGTAGCTAAGTTCTGTTCTTTTTTGCTTTGCTCAGCTCTGCTGCACTAGGCCTCAGATGAGTATTTCTGTTAAGGGAGTTTCAAGTCTTAGGTTTGACTAGGAAATTTATAATCCTGTGAGAGGAAGCAAACGGGAGTGGTGTAAGAGAACGCTCTGAAACTAGACTGATCAGATTCAAATCCAAGTCCTACCACTTCCTAGTTATGTGACCTTGAACATTCACTTAACCTCATTTTCCTCACCTCTAAAATATGGATACTGTTAGCGTCTGCCTCTTGGAGTTAGTATGAGGATTAAATAAAGTAGTCCATATAAGATGTTTAACATAGTACTGGGCATGTAGGAAAAATCAATATGTATTAGCTGCTGTTATTATTTTCAACTTGGCAATGGGTGTTTTGTTTTATGCTCAGGTTCCATCTGGTGATTAAAATATCTCACCTCCTCTCCCTCCAAGTCACTCTCCTTAATTTTGAACGTGGAAAGTCAGAGTCATGGAATGGTATCACAGAGAATAGTGCTATGGGGACTTGGAGTTTGAGCTCCAATAAGGTGTAAAAGAAAAGGAAGCCAAGGAATAGAAATAGGAGCATCTCTCCACTGGTCAGAAGTAGGCCACAGGACCTGTTAGCCCTGTTAGTCTGTGAAGCCCTTTGTTCCTTTCATTCTTCTTTCTTGTCTAATCTCAAGTTAAAGGTGCCTCCCTCTTCTTCAAGAATGAAGGACAAGTGTCATAATGTCTGTGAATGTTCAGACTCTGAGGGACTGGTTTTGAGGAAAGTAATGGCAAGAAGCACACAGTCTCTTTGGAGAGTGGTATTTTGTTATAATTAAGGGAAATGATCAGCTTTGCTTCTCTTGTAGAAAAAGACATTGCCAATGAAGTGATAATGTACATAGCAATAAGGCAATACAGCAGATTCTTATTTGTGTTGGTTATGTTCTGTAAAGTCACTGCAAACACTGAATCAGCGAATACTGAGCCATTGCTCCTAGGGGAAATACAGGGTTAGGTTCCTGTGAGCCTCTGGTCACATTTTCATCAGCCAATCAATACATAAGCCTAATTTATGTGTTTCTATTTAAAGACACCTTATTTAATATATAATGTTGGTTCATTAATAGTTAACTCATGGCCAACAGCAAGCTTGTCTAACACACACATTTTCTCCATAAGACCTATCACAGCCTGTTAATACTTAGGAACAGTAGACAGCACCTCAGGATTATCCTTAAGGGCCATGTTAAACAACAGAATCACCAAAAAGAGGCACAAAAATGTGAAAAACATGGCATTAAATAGACTGCAAAAGGACACTTGTTTACAGTGAGTGGAGCTGAAACAAGAAGACAGAGTGTTATCTTGTTTGACGTCAGCTGGGAACGTGTGCACTGGACAACTCACAGTTTTCACTGTTCTGTGCATGCCCGCACATGACTGCAAAAGCACCATGAGTATTGACTTGGGGGCTACAAATAAATTTTAGTGAATAGGCAAGTTCACAGAGTCTGTGAATAAGGAGGATGGACTGCTCTACACTTTTTGCCAGTGTACATCTCTTCTAGCAGTGTATGTAAATTCCTTTATTCCACATTCTCACAGCACATGGTGTTTTCGGACTTCCATTTTTACCATTTGGTGAATGCGTTTACCTCGTTATAGCCCTGAATGCCTTGAACATATGTGGCACAAAGTAGACACCTGATATGTGTTCAATGAATTAATACATGGCTGGTCCCCAGAATCAAATTAACTCATGAATTAAGATAGGTTCTATAAAAGTTCATTTTTTTTCAGGCTCTATCAGAACACCGTGATACCTTTTTTAAATGTCATAGGTGAATAGGTGTAAAAGATGTTTTCACAGATGTTTAAGAATTCAGAAAAATGTGGGGTTTCCTGCCTTACGAAAGCAGGTTAGTCACGTCTGTCAAATTCACAAAGGATAAAAAGCACTATAAATATGTTTACATTATTGTTTTGTAAATTTTTTTCTCTTTACTCATTTAAACAAAGTGATTTCTACTTATTGCACTCAAAAAGGAAAATGCCATGGTACAGAAATTTTATTGCCTCTATTTCCTCCATCCGGTACCTTCTGAGGATTGAAAACAAAGCCCCTAAATTTTATTTTAATTTTTTTTCTGGCTGCACTGTGCAGCTTGTGGGAGCTTAGTTCCTCAACCAGGGATTGAACCTGGGTCCTGGCAGTGAAAGTGCTGAGTCCTAACCATTGGACCACCAGGGAATTCCCAACTCCTTAATTTTAAATCAAGTTTGAGACTGCACCAGTCTTTGCTAGGAGGAATGAAGTCCAATACATAGCACATGCTTGTTTTATACCCTCTCATTTAATGTAGATCTTTGACCTTTTTGAGGACAAGAAATGATTAATTAGTTTTTATTCATGAATGTTTACTTTCTTTCTAAATGTACTTTCGATCTTTATGTCCTCAGTGTGGTTTGGATGTTTCTTCCAAGAACATAGTATTCACTTTCCAAGTCTCATGTGAGACACCGGTCTTATTTGTTTTTAATTGCTTGGAATATTTTATTAGCATATAGTATTTAACTTGACAATTCCATATGTGAGCATAGAAAGGAAAGTGCTTTAAGTTTCACTATAATGTGCAAAGGCAGTCATGGCATCTCCAACTTTTCATAGCCATCTCTAAAATGGCTTGTTTACATTACTCTCTTCTATGAGACAAAGCAGGAAGTTATCCAGACTTTTTTTAAAAAAGTTACTTTTGTTTCTAAGAAAGTGAATTAATTAACTAGTTGTGATATTAACTAATTAACCTAATTTGAATACACTTTTGACAAAGAAAAAACAGTAATGTTGCAAAAGGCAGGATTTAAGAAGTGTCAAGGCTCAAGGGCACTTTCCTCTAGGACCCCTCTCTCAGTGAGAGGGTCCTACACCGCTGCGCATAGAAGATGCTGGAGAAGTGATTATCGTTATTCTTATGTATTGGCTAACCTAGTGTCTTAGTCTGTTCGGGCTGCTATAACAAATTATCATAGACTGGGTGGCTTTAAGGAAAGATATTTATTTCTCACAGTTCTGGAAGCTGGAAGTCCAAGATCAAGGTGCTGGCAGATTCAGGGTCTGGTGAGGCCCTGCTTCCTGTTCTCCTGTATTTGGAGTAGGAGCTCTTCACCATCTTAGACCGAATCCACCTCATTCACTTCTGATCTTGAGTTGGTTGCCCAAGTCCCTTTGTCTCTGTCATTCAGCTTATTCTGCATGCTCTTCTTCTTACACCCATTGTTTTAAACATTCCACAAAGTTTGTATTCAAGATCCTTAAGAGGTACTCCTGTGTTCCCCCCAACTCCCATCACACACACATTCCTTCATACTTTTCTGTTTGTTTGTTTACAATTCTGGCACCTATTCCCACTAACTTAATTCCATGACTTGGAATATGAACTCTCTATATAAAGGAATATTGCCCCATCCCCATTCCCACCACTGAAATGTAATTTATGTCTCCTAGACTTTTAAACATTACTAGGTTCAAATAGGCTGACAACCTCTAACTCCACCTAAAACTTTTTAAAATGTTGGAGGTAAGAAAGTTTGTTTTCATCACAAAATATGAATAATGATTATCTTCCCTATATGAACTTCTAAAAGTTGCTGAATGTTTTCTATAGTACTATAACCTCCATTAACAACTTATTATAATTATGAATATATGTTACCCTCATTTGAGCAAAATTTCATGCTGACTATATATATATATATATATATATATATATATCATGTATATGATGTGCTGTATTCCCTGTTGTAGAGCAGTGCGTAGGAATATAGTAGGCATTCAGTACATATGTCTTCAATAAATGAAAGAACATTTACAAGATTTTCCAACTCAGAGTATCCTGGACAATGCAAATCAAAGTAACATGAACTATGCTTTGCATCTATTAGACTGGTAATAATTTTTAAAAGAGTTAAGATGCCTATTGTTATGGAGAATGTTAAGAGAAGGTATTTTCATGCCTTGCTTATGACAGTGTGGATTGTTAAAGCCAATTTGGAAGGAATCTGGCCCCATCTATTAAAATATAATACACCTACCCTTTAATTCAGCAACCCAGTTCTGAGACTGCATCTCCCAGGAAGAGAGAAACCATCTATAAGAACAAATATTCTTATAGGTAGATATATATGAATATATGTTATATATATGTACATGCAATAAATATATTTGTATGTTCACTTGAGGGGAGGAAAAAATAAAACAACTGAGTAATTTTTCAACAATGGAAAGGTTAGATAAATTATTATATATCCACATTTTGGAATATTGTATAGCCATTAGAAAAATATAGTAGAGCTGTATCAGTTGACTTGGAATGTTTCCTATGAAACATTACTAAGTGAAAAAAGCAATAGAGAAGAGACCGCATAATATAACCTCTATTCGTAAAACAAGCCTTAAAAATATTTCTCTTACATATGTGTACATTATTATGTAAGCAAGGGAAAAGTAGGGAAAGATACACATCAGGTTCTTACCACGAGTTCCCTGGTGGCAGTGAAGGGATACTGATACTGATGAAAAGGACAGCTACATATGGCCACACAGATTATGCACTGTGTAATTCGAGGGGTATCATTTATATAAACTGTGGTGGACAGAGTTTTAAGTGCCCTCCATGTTTCTTGCTTTCTAGTGTTCATGTCCTTCTTCAATTTCCTCTTCTTATGTGTAGGAGGAATCTGTGATTTGCTTCTACAATATAATGTAATACAGCAAAGGTGATTAAATGTATGTGATTATGTTACTTAAGGTTGTAGTTCCCATCTTTCTGGAATCTCTTTTACCCTCATTGACTGTGAGGAAGCAAGAGTTGCTGAAGATGGTCTCTGGCCAACAGCCACAAAAAAAACTGAAGCTCTCAGACCTACAGCCCTAAGGAATTGAATGCTGCCAACACCTATGCAATCAGGGAAGCAGATAATTCCCCAGTCGAGCCTCCAGATGATCTGCAGCCCGGGATGACACCTAGATTGCAGGCTTGTGAGACCCTAAGCAGAGGGTCCAACTAAGTCACACCATGACTCCTGACCCACAGGAACTGTGAGATGATAAACTTGGGTTGTTTTAAGTTGCCAAGTTTGTGGTAATATTGTTATGTAGCAATAGGTAACTAATGTTTAGATCTCAATGTGATCTGATGTTTGCAGTTAGCAATTTGTACCACCATGTATGGCAGCCCAGGGTGGAGAAGAAGAGGAGGAGAGAAAAAGGGACATGGGTAAAAAAAAGAAGACTGCTAAGACCAAAAAATAAAATACTTTATACTGTCCTATTTGTGTTAAAATTACATGAATATGCATTAATAATTAGAAAAAAGTTAAGTGAAAAGAAACTGCATAGTAATGAATATATAAAATTATTCATTTTCATTAAAAATCAAATAAAAAAACAAGCATAGCACAATTTTATATATGGGTAAATACACATATAGATTACTGTGAGCCCTTTGCCTTCATGATGTTTAACTCTTTACAGCACAGGTTTTCTGCTTTTACAAGAAAAATGTTAGTTCCATGTATGATGAGGATTTTCTGAGAAGTACTTTCTTCATACCTGGAAGAGTCAGTGGTATTTCAGGGTTTGAGTGTCACGTATTATGGATCAACTATTCTCAATTTTCTTTGATAAATTGTGATCCATTAAATATTATACTTCTCTTGGTTGCTCAAGTCGGTCCTTTACTGATTACCCTCATGATTTTCCTGGTGATGTTTGCAATCTAAGACAGATGCCATTCAAATAGGCTGTGTGTTGCCTTTATTTTTCAAAGTGCGATGGTGGAAATTGTGGATTTTTTGTTAAACTTGAATTTCCCGGATTTGGAGAAGTTAATGATTCATTTTGACAACCTGTATTCTTTATTTCTTATCACCCTTGAAGACACTTCATGAATAGATTGTTCACTTAATTCTTATTTTACAAATGAATTAACATTCTCTACTCTTCTTTTTTAAATGATCTTGAAATGACATTTTGTATCAAAGCGGTTTTAGAAAAATCATGGTAGAAAAAAATTAAGAAAGGGTCCCAAAAATATGGAAATATTTTCTGTTATAGATATGTTTCTAGCTTTGAGTTCACAGATCATTAGGTTTGCAATCATGATTTTTCTCTGGAAAAGGAAAAAGTTTATATTTTTTTTTAACAAACATGGGAAAAATAATTGTATAATTTTTCAGTAACATCAAAATGATATTTGTGCTACTCAAAATATAGCCTCATATCATTCATTAGCTCATCTACCCATTAGATTTACCACACCTTTACAATCATATATATGCACAAAATATAATAAATTTGTATATGACTTGCAACCAAGGCCTATGGGAATTTAAGATGTTTACTATTTTTAGGTTTATAGTTGTCATTGCTTAATTCACTCGTTCATTCAACAGCTGTTAGGCAGCACTGCATTAGTTGAAAACTATGCAATACTAAATAAGAAAAGTGACATATTCCTTAATCCCACGGAGCTCACAATGAGAAGAAGAGAGTTTTATGAAAGACTCATACAAATAATTAAGCTGTAACCAATGTCTTAAGTGCTGTTAAGGAGATACATCACTTGCTCTAAGTCTCTAAGACATATGAGAGAGACTTAGGAAGATGGGAAAGGGGTACCCTGAGCAAGTGAGGCGTGAGCTAGATCTGAAGGCAGAGCAGGAGAGACCCTGGTGAAAGGGTATGGGAGTGTCCCAGGATGAAGGCACAGCCTGTGCAAAGCCTGGAGCAAGGAGGAGCATGACATGTTCAAGGCACAGAAGGAGAGCTGTGCAGCGGGAGCACTGAAGGGACACAAGGAAGGGGTGGGGCTGGAGAGGCCACAAGGGCAAGATCAGGGTTTCTGAACTGTCTGCCTTCAGAGTCACTTGGGGAGCTGGGGGCAGCCCCAGGCCCTTCAAGGAGAACTACATAAGCAGGTCCCATGCAGTGGTACAAACCTCCCTGGGGATTCTCATATCAGGCAGCATTCAGAGGTGCTTGACTAGACCAGAGAGTGCCTTAAGCCACGTTGGGATTTTAGATGTTTCCCCCAAGGTGATGCATTTTAATTAGAAGGTAACAAGCTCTAATTGAGGATTGAGAATACCATTTAAACTGCCATGTAAGACATACATTAATGGGTTGTGACATAATACATGCAGTAGGTAGGCTATTGCAGTAGTTTCCAAGTGGAAGGAGTCGTGGAGATGGCTGGAGTACTGAAAAAATAAAATAAAATGAAAAAGTAATTTAAATAATTTCATTTGGGCTTATCAGAAAGATAAGTCCATAGATTACTCCATAATTAGAAAGATTAATCCATAGTCTTCATGTGTCCAGCGTTGCTGTTAAAAAGTCTAACATTGGTCAGATTCATGTTCATTTTTAGGTGATTCTCTTTTTCTCTCCAGAAACTTTCAGCATGTTCTCTTAGTTTTATGTTTCAAATCTCACTATAATATACTTAGTTGAGGTTTTAAATTTTTTTACTTTAAATTATTTTTTTTCTTATTTACCCTTTTGGCACACTTTTTCGCATTTATTCAGCCAGAGGTCTGATATATCTTTCTTTAATTCTGGGAAATTCTGGCTCATTATTTTTTCAAGTTTTTGAATTCATAATTTATATATACATATATATCATTATTTTATTCCTTGTTGATACATTTTGGGAGAGTTCTTCAACTTATCTGTCCAGCTTATAACTGATTTTCCAGTGTTTTATGTTCTTTTATTCAACCCATTCATTGAGGTCTCTATTTCAGTAATGATACATTTATTTCATCCTAATATCTCCAATAAGATCCCGTCCAGAACTGCTTGTTCTTATGCCGTGTTTCCAATATCCCATTTTGAATATCTGTTCTGTTCATTCCATTAGTTAATTTCCCTTTGTAAGTCATTCCATTTATAATGTGGCTTCCCGCCCCCCTGCATTATTCTCTGGCTTCACTAGTATGTTGGGTGGTAATATTGCTTTGGGGAAGGAGGGAAAAAAGAGCAAAAGTCCAAGCTTTGCTTTGTGTTCTTTTTATAAAGCTGTTTTTTTATTTTTTTAAATAATTTTATTTATTTTTGTGTTCTTAAAAAACATTCTGGTTGTGTATGGGGGTGAGCACCTCAAGATCATTCCTTGCTATGTGGCTGCTTCCCACTAGCTATCTACCTTACGTTTGGTAGTGTATATATGTCCATGCCTCTCTCTCGCTTTGTCACAGCAGCTCGGTGCTTTGTGACTGCCTGGAGGGGTTGGTTAGGGAGGGTGGGAGGGAGGGAGACGCAAGAGGGAAGAAATATGGGAACATATGTATATGTATAACTGATTCACTTTGTTATAAAGCAGAAACTAACACACCATTGTAAAGCAATTATACTCCAATAAAAAAAAATAAAATAAAAAAAAAGATCATTCCTTGCTCCTCCATCCACCTCCACTCTCCAGGTCTCTCCCAACACCCAAGCCTGTCACCAGACATCTTTTATACTTCAGTCCTACTCTTACTAGGGCAGCTGCTTCTAATAGCCAAGGGGTGGGGTTGTCCAGAGGCCAGCCAGGCAATCAGGATTCCTTACTTATGGCTCCCCACTTAGGCTCAGTTATGTCACTTTCCCGATGTTACTTATCACTCTTGGCTGCTGCTGTTGCTTTCCTATCCAGAATCAAACAGATGGATAATAATCTGGGAGTTGGTTATTTGCTGAGTAGGGTTTTGAGACCTACCAGCCTTCTTCCTCTTTCCGCTCTAGAATCTCCTAGTTAGAGTTGAAACAACAGCCATCCCAGTTTACATTTCCTTCTTTATTAAACCACTTCTAGTAATTTAGAATCTATCCTTGTCTTTTAACAAGGCCTTCTATAAACATATAAGAGTACTTTGCCCATAAACTCCTCCAATAATTAGTTTTCAAGCCTCAGAAAACAACTCTTGTTCTTTCTCTGGATATTTTTTGAAATACCTTCTCCAAAACTGCTTTACTTTTAACAGAATGTAAATCCCCATGATAGTTTTCCCAGGCATAAGAGGCATTATTTCTTATAAACTTATGCTGCTATCAATTTTTCTTATAGTTCTAGTTTTTCCTTCATATATTTAGATCTTTTGACATGTTTTGTATAAATGTTTATGACTTCATGGGTTATTTTTTATGTTATCTTTTTATATTATACATATAAAGGTATTCACCTCAAAAAGAAAAAAACAGGTATTCATCTTGAACTTAATATTGTGACTGTATTTATAGTAATATTTGTCTAATAAATCTTCTCCCATTTGCTTTTATGTTCAAAATTTCTGTCTAATTTTTCAGATATATCCCAGCTATGGATTAAATATTTTTAAAGCAATTAGAAAATCTTTCATTTTTATGGAGGAGTGTAACCATCCATGTTTACTAACATGTAATATGCTTAGTTTTACTTTTGCCATCTGTTTTCTTGTGTTTTGTTTATATTTGATTGTCATTTTGTTTTCTGATTTTTGCTATATGGACTTTTTTCTTTGCTAGTTATCCAGTAACTTTAGAAAATATAATGTTTTTAATTGATCATGGATCTTAAAATAAATATTTCTCTATCAAATTAAGGAGAAATCCACAAGATGAGGAAACTAGCATATCATTATTCCTTCTACACTTTATTTTCCAGGTATTTTTAATATACACTATAGACTTTTGGATTCAGAACATTATGACATCTTCTCCTTGAGTAGCGGTTTTTAGCATTGATGTTACTTTTGGGCCCCAAAATTACAATTATTATTTGATAAGTCACTTTTAAGTCTTTGTCAATGCTGATTAACAATTATTTTATGCCATGACTTTTCCATTATTAATGTTCTTATTAAATTAGGATTTAATTTTAATTTTCAGGAATGTTTTAAGCCTTAGATTCTGTATGTAAAGTACAAGCATAGTACTTGGCACAGAAGTAATTGTTTAATAAAAATAATGTTATTTATTTACTTATTTTGAGGGAACATGAAGGGGTATTTTAAATTGGTAAAACTATAGTCTTTAAGACATAGCAGCATTTTAAAACTATTAATGGCATTATTTGTAATTTATCACCTCTAAAGTACATCTTCAGTAAATTTCCCCACTCTCAGATGGAAAGTATAATTCCTATATCCTTGCATATGTAAACTATTTTTCTGTCATCTGAATATACAGACTTGGTTAGGTATAATAGTTTTGTAACATATGTTTTCTTCTAACTTTGCACATTTTATCTTGAATTTGTTTCTGCATTTAGTTTTTCAGAAGAGAAATAGAAGGCCATCTAATTTTATGACTATTATAGCATATTTTCTCCTCCCCACTCTTCTCATCCCTTCTCCTCTTCTTTCTTCATGCTCATCCTCTTCTACCATCTGGTTGCTTATAGAATATTTTTCTTTACATAGTTTATGCTTTCATCTAGGTGTAAATATATTTCTATTCATTGCGCTTGGTCTATGTGGTACAACCTGTATCAGTGGGCTATTGTTGCATTAACAAACCACTCTGTTGTTTAGAGACTTAAAACAATAAGCATTTAATTATTCCTTGGACATCTATGGGTCAGCTTGGTAGTTCTGATGATAAGAGTTAGGCTTGGCTGTTCTTCTTTAGAATTACTCAAGTGATGGAGATCACCTAGCAGGTTCACTGAGAGTTGGCCTCAGGTAGGATGATTTTCCTCTGATATACATTCTTCAGTAGGCTAGCTTGAGCTTTTTCACATGGTGATGATGGTGTATCAGGAAATAGAATAGAAGCACACAAGGCCTCCTGAGGCCTGGCATATTGTCAGTTATACCACATTCTGTTGGTCAAAGTAAGTTACAGGGACATCTCAGATTTAGGGATGGAGAAATGGAATCCACCTATTGATGAGAGGAGTGGTAACGTGTGTAGATTTGGGGTGGATGAATATTTGGTGACATTTTTAGAAAATAATCTAACATGATACCTAAGTGATTTGTCAAATTGGAAATTGCCTTCAGTTTTGTCTTTGATTATAATTTCTTTTCAGTTACCTTTTTTGTTGTTGTTCCAAATTCAGAGATCATAACTGTTAGTTTAAATCTTTAATCTTTATTCTGCATATCGATCATCTTTTTTACTAGTCATGTTCTTCACTTTTCTTTTTATTCTGCATGCCAGGAGAAATTTTCAAAATCATTTTGGTCACTGCTTAGGTTTTCTGGATGACATTACTGTTCTTTACTGCATGCAAATAGTTATTCAAAGTTTTGAATTGCATTTTTTATGTCTTTGCAATTCTTTCTTGATTAATTTATTTTTACCTCATCATATTTTATATATTTCATCCCACTTTTCTCATCAGTTTTCTTTTTTCTCCCCTTGAGTCATAGGTTTTAAGTTTTAATTCAGTTGCCAACATGTAAAAATTTGGAGGTTTATTAGAAACCCTGAATTCCAGCTTCTTTTAAAGTGAGAGATCTGGCAACAATACATCTCAGATCCTGCTGCAACAATAGGCTGTGACTACCCCCTTTAGATGGAACATATTAGTCTAGTTTGCTACAAACTCCACCCCTCCCTGACACTAAGTTTCAGTTGTATTTTATCATTATACTCATGCTTTTTTCTTAATCTAGTGTTAAATAGGAAATAAAATATTCTTGATGCCTATTCTAGATACATATGTCCATCAAAAAGTGAGGGGGATGAAAGAGTGAGAGAACTGCTCATTTAAGAAAAATATTATAGTGTATATTTTTTTCTGTGGATGTGAAGAATGTTCCTTCATGCATCATATGCAAACAAAACCTATCTGTGCTGAAAGAGTATAATTTAAATCATCTTTATAAAACAAACCATAAAGAGAACTAGGTAGAAAACCAAGAACAAGGCAAATTAAAACTTTAAAAAGTAAAGAAATATTTTAACTTAAAAATGGTATTAACATGTCAAAATGTTAGAGGTTTATTTCTGAAATATTTTGGATCATAAAATTGCCCTCAAATTAAAAGCTTTCCACAATGGCATTTTTTTTTTAAGTCTATTGGATACAGTAAGAGTTATGTTTTCCAACAGGAATAAGCATTCACATTTGTAATTATAACTCAAACATTATTGCTTAGAATGTTTAAGCTATGGTTTAGAAATTATAGGAGAAATTAACAAAGAAAATAATTATTTGGGGCTTTGTCTACTGTAGCTGATGAAAACAGAGATTAAAAAATACCACTGAGGGCTTCCCTGGTGACGCAGTGGTTGAGAATCTGCCTGCTAATGCAGGAGACACGGGTTCGAGCCCTGGTCTGGGAGGATCCGACATGACGCAGAGCAACTAGGCCCGTGAGCCACAACTACTGAGCCTGCGCGCCTGGAGCCTGTGCTCCGCAACAAGAGAGGCCGCCATAGTGAGAGGCCCACGCACCATGATGAAGAGTGGCCCCCGCTTGCTACAACTAGAGAAAGCCCTCGTACAGAAACGAAGACGCAACACAGCAAAAATAAATTAATTAATTAATAAACTCCTACCCTCAACATCTTCTTTAAAAAAAAAAAATACCACTGAGTTAGCTACATCAACAGTTTTGATGAAAATTTTGATAGGACCAAGAAATTTGGACATTAGGCTATGATAAGTAGAACTTCACAATTTCATCAGGCTATGATAAGTAGAATTTCACAAAGTACAACTTTTTCGTACTTTGAAAAAGTTTAATGTTGTCTTAGCAAAATCAGTAAGCTTATCTGCAAAGAATATTTGTGAGATGGCTGAAGTTGACCTCAGCCTTCTTAGAAAACTTATATTCAAAGTTGCACACTTGGTAGAAACAAGAAACTTCAATTTCAAAATTGCATTATTTATTGGCATAGGTTTGTGCTAAAAAGTTGAAAATAGGATACATAATGGACATAGTTGTTAACATAAACTGAATTCATTCCATGTCTTGATCCATCCTTGAAGTGGAGTCACAATAAGGTATATTGCTATACTACATCAAAGCTAGGTCAATGAGGTGGTGAAGGCATTTTTTAAGCCACTAAAAAAAATTAATTTGTTCGTGTCTTCCAAAGAAAATTTTTGCCTCTTCTTCTCAACAGAAGAATAAAACAAAATTTTATTTTTAGGTTTAAATAATAACCCAACAAAATGTATTTGAATATTTCTATACAAGGGAATTCCTATTAATTATGAATGTTTATGATTTGATTTTCTCATTCATTTCTAGTGAAAGCATGTTGTATGAGTTTCCCGTGGCTGCTGTAACAAATTACCACAAACTTGGATTCTTAAAGAGATTTATTCTGTCATAGTTCTGGAGATCAGAATTCCAAAATCAGTTTTGCTGGCTTAAATCAGTTTTGCTGCTGTTAGGAGGGCCGTGTTCCCTCAGGAGGCTCTAGGGAAGATACCTCTTCTAGCTTCTGTGTCTCCCCGCAGTCTTCAGTTTGTGGCTGCATCACTCTAGTCTCTGCTTCCATGGTCACATTACCCCCTCCACTTCTGTATGTTTAATCTCCCTCTGTCTTTCTCTTATAAGGACACTTGTAATGGTGTTTAGGGCCTACCCAGTTATTTCAAAATAATCTCCCCATTTCAAGATCCTTAACACTTTTTCCAAAAAGGGTAATATTTACAGTTTGCAGGGATTAGGACACAGTATCTTTGGAGCCATCATTTAGCCCAGTACACTTGTCTTTGGGAAATTCATTTGGCAAGAAAAAATCTTGCCCATTTTCCTATGCTGAAATCAGTTTCAGGAAATGAAAAGAATTTGCTGAATTACAATTCTGACATTGTGAAGATGAAAATTGAATATAAAAAAAGGATATATAGTTGCAGAACTCATGAAAATGAAGTAAAATCGATTCATTTCCTTTCTTAATCAACACTGATAGTATGAATGAAGAAAACAACTGGAAATTGCTGCACTGAAAGGCAAAACGGTACTAAAAAGTAAATCTGAAACTGTTGGAATACCAAGTTTCTGAAATATCTCGGGAGTAATTATCCAAAAAGTATAAAGGACCATTCATGGATTCTTTCCATGTTCAAAGCATGTATCTTTGTGTACAGCTGCTTTACGTTATGAAGCAGAATAAAAATAAATATCATTCTCAATTAACATTTTCAAGAATGAATTATTTACTGCCTATCATAACTCGAATATTAGATCTAAATGATCTTGGTGCAGAAGAAAGTGAGTAAGGTTTCCAGTTAAAAATCAATGTAATAATAATAATAAAAAATCAATGTAATGACAATGAAGAAAGAAACATTTAATAAATAGAAATTGTTTTCAATTTCTATTTTTAAAAAATTAATTTGAAATATAATATAAAGTCCATGGTTGAATTGTCTTGCATTGTTATATAGGATAGTTTAATTAAAACATACAACTCTTTATTCGTGTGTAGTAATTGATATTTTCACATCTTTTGCCTTTTTTTACTCTGTTATGTTATCTACCAAGGCTCTGTGTGCTTTTGAGTTTGCAATACTTGGCTTACGTCTTCTTGTTTCTCACAGATGAAACAGATTATTTAAAACTACCTCTTCTGTTCTTAAGAATAACGTGGAGGGTTTTTTCTTCCTCACTTTCACTCTAGTCCTGTGTTGTTAAGGTAATTCTAGCTGCTCCATAAATCCTCATGCCTCAGTGGTTTAACAAAATGAAATGTACTTCAGAGTCACATAGTGGATAGGGGATAGTCCTGATCCATGGGGAAGCTTCCCTACAAGGAGTAATGCAGGGACTCAGTTTCCTTCCATCTTTCAGCTCCCCTGTCTTCAAAACGCAGCTTCCACATTGCTGCATAATAGAAAAGAGGATGGAGAATGATGTGTGGGAGGTTTCCTAGTCCAGTCCTGGAAGTGGTGACCCCACTTTCTCTTACATCTTACTGTCTAGAACTCAGTTACATGACCACACTTAAATGCAAGGGAATGTGAGAAATGTCATCTAGCTGTCCTCCCAGGAAGAAGAAGAAATTGATGGGTGAATAACCAGCAGTCCCTCCACAAGTCCTCTCCCTCACATAAGAACAACTAGAAAAGGAACAAAAAAAATAAAAACCATAATTCAGTCTTCACAGAAACAAGAAAATGGCCAAACTCCAAATCATAATTTTTTTTACCCTATGTGGTCAGTGACACTACAGAAACCAAAACTAATAAGGATGCTAAGAACTGATACATACTTTTAAGTCTTGGGTTGGACTACATGTTTTCCTGAAAGAAAGAGTCATAATAACCAAGAGGATAGCATAGAATGAGAAAATTTTCGGTCGAGAATAAGCGTTGAAGAACAAAGAGACATCTCAGAGAAACCTAGTTCATGCTGCATGAGAGAAAGGGAGGGGTAGCTGCAGGAGAAACTTTCTTCTTAAGCCTTTTTTTTTGCGAATTCTTCCTAGCTTAAAGAAACCACAGGAAATGAAGCAAATATTTTTTTTAAAAAAGGAAAAACATAAATGAAAGGTAATGCAAATACACATTACAAAAACAATAGAGGAGTTTCCCAAAGAAAAAGAAGGGTTCAAAGAAATAGTTCTCAATATTCTCAAATTATAGACAATATGATTGCTTTTTTGGTTTGTTTTTAGGAATTAAAGATTACATTTTGGAGAACGAAGTAACAATCTCTGTGGAACATTTGCCTTAAAATATGTGTTTATTAAACACCAACCTGAACAGGATTATCCATTTCCATATAAGTCTTTACATTTAAAACGTGAGTAAAGTTGATGCTTTTGTTAATATTCTCAATTCATGACTTCATCCGAACTAGTTCCTTTCTTTCATTCAGTTTTATTGAGATATGATTGACTGTATAAGTTTAAGGTGTACAGTGTAATGACTTGATTTCTGTATATTGTGAAATGATTACCACACAAGTTTAGTTAACATCCATCATCTCATATAGATTAAAAAATGTTTTTTCCCTTGTAAAGAGAAGTCTTAGGATTTACTCTCTTAGCAATTTTCATATATACCATACAGCAATGTTAGCTATCATGTTAATGTCATTATGTTGTGCGTGACATCCCCAGCACTTATTTATCTTATAACTGGAAGTTGGTATCTTTTCACCACTTTAACTCAATTGCCCCACCCCCACATCTGGTAACCATAAATCTGATCTCTCTTTTTACGAGATTGTTTTGTTGTTTCTGTTTTTAGATTCCACCTGTAAATGAGATCATACAGGATATGTCTTTCTCTGTCTGACTTATTTCACTTACCATAATGCCCTCACGGTCCATCTATATTGTTGCGAATGGCAGGATTTCCTTCTTTTTTACTGCTTAATAGTATTCTTGTGTGTGTGTGTGTGTGTGTGTGTGTGTGATTGCTTTTTAAAAAAGAGCTTAAAGCCCAGGTGAAAAGGTTCTGGGAGGAGATTATACGACAATAGGAAATACGTAAAATGAACTGGTAGAACCCAGAAGAAAATAAAAATTCAGTGGAAACATATAAGATAAAAATAGTCCAGATATGAAAGTCACACTTAAAATAACAAAAATAGAATAACGACTGAAGACACTATGGGCATGGTAACAGGTAACAAATAAATAAAAGAGAATAAAATAAAAGTGATTATTACTAACATGATAGAGATGTAATAAGGACAAAAGGAAAATTATAATGGGATCCTGAAGATGAAAACAAAACTAGTGGGAAAGAAAAAAATAGTCCAAGTTATAGTATAAGAAAACTTTCATGAAATAAAGATTGAGAGGAATTTTCAAATCTTAAAAGCCAAGTCTGCCATCCAAAAACAATTCAAAACATTGTAAATTACTGAACAAAATGGTTAAAAAAGTGTTGTATAGGAATCCAAGCAGAAAAAGAAAATAATGCACGAGGAAGAAATGAAGGTTGTCTTCAGACTTCTTATATGTTCTCACACTCAACCAGAAGACAGGTATCAATCTCTAAAAATGATGGGAGAAAGCTTGACCCAGTAACTACATACTCAACCAAGTTTATAAAGGCAACAGAAGCATGGCTGTTGTTGGCTGATGTTCTCAAGCATGGCTGATGTTGCAATAAGATAACTGTCAAGATCTCTTGAAAAAAAAAAGATGATAAACTCCAGCCTATCAAGTGATACATTAAAATTAAGAATAGGAGAAGATGTGGATTAAAGGTTAGTGTTATATTAATCAAGATAAGCTGGGTTATGCTGTAATAAAAAAATCTGAATGCCAGGTGCTTACACAAGCAACACAAAATGTCATAAAGAATATATATTCATTCATTTGTGATGGACACTTAGTTTGCTTCCATATATTGGCTATTATAAATTATGCTGCTATGAACATTGAGGTGTGTGTATCTTTTTGAATTAGAGTTTTTGTTTTCTTCAGATATATATCCAGAAGTGGAATTGCTGGATCATTGGTAGTTTTTAGTTTTTTGAGGAACCTTCATACTGTATTCCATAGTGGCTGTACCAATTGACATTCCCACCAACAGCATACTAGGGTTGCCTTTTCTCCACAACCTTGCCAACATTTGCTGTTTGTAGACTTATTGATGATGGCCATTCTGATAGGTGTGAGATGATACCTCATTGTGGTTTTGATTTGCATTTCTCTGATGATTACCGATGTAGAGAATTTTTTTATGTGTTTGTTGGTCATCTGTATATCTTCTTTGGAAAAATGTCTATTCAGGTCTTCTGCCAATTTTTAAAATTGGGTTGTTCTTTTTTTTAATATATTGAGTTGTATGAGCTGTTTATAAATTTTGAATATTAACCCCTTATAGGACATATCATTTGCAAATATTTTCTTCCATTTAGTAGGTTGTCTCTTCATTTTGTCGATGGTTTTCTTTGCTGTGCAAAAGCTTTTAAGTTTAATTAGGTCTCAATTGTTCATCTTTTATTGTATTTCTTTTGCCTTAGGAGACAGATCCAAAAAAATATTGCTACAATTTATTTTAAAGAGTGTTCTGCCTATATTCTCTTCTAAGGGTTTTATGGTTTCAGGTCTTACATTTTGGTCTTCAATCCATTTTGAATTAATTTTTGTATATGATGTGAGAAAAAGTTCTGATTTCATTCTTTTCCATGTGGCTGTTCAGTTTTCACAACACCACTTATTGAAAAATCTGTCTTTTCTCTGTTGTATATTCTGCCTACTTTGTCATAGATTAATTTACCTTAAGTTTGTGGTTTATTTCTGGGCTCTCTATTCTGTTCCATTGATCAATGTGTCTGTTTTTGTGCCAGCACCATGCTGTTTTGATTACTGTAGCTTTGTAGTATAGTCTGAAGTCAGGGACCATGATACTTCCAGCTTTGTTCTCTTTTTCTCAAGATTGGTTTGGCAATTCAGGGTCTTTTATGGGCCGATATAAATTTTAGAATTATTTGTTCCAGTTCTGTGAAAAATGTCATGGGCATTTTGATAGAAATTGCATTAACCCTGTAGATTGCTTTGAGTTGTATGGACATCTTAACAATATCAATTCTTCCAATCCAAGAACATGTGTATCTTTCCATTTTTTTGTATCATTTTCAAATTTCTTCATCAGTTTTTTATAGTTTTCAGAATATAGGTCTTTCACCTCCTTAGTTAAGTTTAATTCCTAGATATTTTATTCTTTTTGATGCAATTTTAAACGGAATTTTTTTTTTTTTTTTTTGCTTTCTCTTTCTGTTAGGTCATTTTTAGTGTATAGAAAAGCAACCGATTTCTGTGTATTAATCTTGTATCCTGCAACTTTACTGTATTCATTTATTAGTTGTACTGGGTTTTTGGTGAAGATTTTAGGGTTTTTTATATGTAGAAGCATATCATCTACAAATAGTGATAGTTTTATTTCTCACCTGCAAATTTGGATGTCCCTTCTTTCTTTATCTTGTCTGATTGTGATGGCTAGGACTTACCAATACTATGTTAAATAGAAGTGGTGAGAATGGGCATCTTTGTCTTATTCCTTATTTTAGAGGAAAGATTTTCAGCTTTTCACTGTTGAGTATGATGTTAACTGTTGGTTTGTCATAAATGGCCTTTATTATGTTGTGATATGTTCCCTCTGTACCAACTTTGATGAGAATTTTTATTACAAATGAATGTTGAATCTTGTCAAATGCTTTTTTGGCATCTATTGAGATTATCATGATTTTTAGCCTTCCTTTTGTTAATGTAGTATATCACATTGATTGATTTGCAAATATTGAACCATCCTTGCATCCCTGGAATAAATCCCACTTGATCATGCTATATGATCCTTTTTACATATTGTTGAATTTGGTTTGCTGTTACTTTGTTAAGAATTTTTGCATGTGTATTCATCAGAGATAATGGCCTGTTACTGATTTTGGTATCAGGGTAATAGTGGCCTCAGAATGAATTTCAGAGTGTTCCATCTCTTTATTTTTTTGGAATAGTTTGAGAAGGACAGGTATTAGCTCTTCATTATGTTTGGTAGAATTCCCTTGAGAAGTCATCTGGTTCTGGTCTTTTGTTTACTGGGAGTTTTTGTATTACAAATTCAACCTCACTACTTGTGATCAGTCTGATCAGATTGTCTATTTTTTCCTGATTTTTGTCTTTGGAGGTTGTATGTGTCTAGAAATTTATCCATTTCTTCTAGGTTGTCTAATTTGTCAACATATAACTGTTTGTAGTCTTCTCTTAAGATATTTTGTATCTCTGTGATATCTGTTGTTATTTCTCCTCTTTCATCTCTTATTTTGTTTGTTTGGGTCATTTCATTTTTTTCTTGATGAGCCTGGCTAAACGTTTATCAATTTTGTTTATCTTGTCAAATCTTGGTTTTATTGATCTTTTCTATTGATTTTGGGGGTCTCTATTTTATTTATTCTCTCTCTGATCTTTATTATGTCCTTCCTACTTTCTATTGATTTTGGGGGTCTCTATTTTATTTATTCTCTCTCTGATCTTTATTATGTCCTTCCTACTGCTGACTTTGGGCTTTGTTTGTTCTTTTTCTAATTCCTTTAGATAGTAAGTTAGGGTTTTTATAAAAAAATTTTTTTTAATTATTTATTTTTATTTTTTTAATTATTTATTTATTTATTTTTGGCTGCATTGGGTCTTCTTTGCTGCGCGTGGGCTTTCTCTAATTGTGGCAAGCAGGGGCTACTCTTCGTTATGGTGTGTGAGCTTCTCATTGTGGTGGCTTCTCTTGTTGCGGAGCATGGACTCTAGGCACGTGGGCTTCAGTAGCTGTGGCTCACGGGCTCTAGAGTGCAGGCTCAGTAGTTGTGGCACATGGGCGTAGTTGCTCCGTGGCATGTGGGATCTTCCTGGACCAGGGATCAAACCTGTGTCCCCTGCTGTAGCAGGCAGATTCTTATCCACTGTGCCACCAGGGAAGCCTGGTTAGGTTTATTTGAGATTTTTCTTGTTTCTTGAAGTAGGCCTGTATTGCTATAAACTTCCTTCTTAGAGATGCTTTTGCTACATCCCATAGATTTTGGAAAGTTGTGTTTACATTTTCATATTTGTCTTGAGGTATTTTCTGATTTCCTCTTTTATTTCTTCAATGACCCATTGTTTTTTTAGTCTCCATGTGTTTGTGCTTTTCCATTTTTCTTCTTGTAATTGATTTCTAGATTCATACCGTTGTGGTCAGAGAAAGTGCTTGATATAATTTCTGTCTTCTTAAATTTGCTGAGACTTGTTTTGTGGCCTAGCATGTGATCTCTCCTGGAGAAAGTTCCATGTGCACTTGAAAAGAATGTGTGTTCTGCTGTTTTTGGATGGAATGTACTGTAGATATCTATCAAGTCCAACTGGTCTGTTGTGTCATTTAAGACCACTGTTCGCTTATTTATTTTCTCTCTGGATGAACTGTTCTTTGATGTAATGGGTGTTAAAATCCCCTATTATTATAGTATTATTGTCTGTTAATATTTGCTTTATATATTTAGGTGTTCCTGTGTTGGGTGCATATTTGTTAACGAGTATAATATCCTCTTCTTGTATTGATCCCTTTATCTTTCTGTAATGCATCTTCTTTTCTTTTGTTATAGACTTTGTTTTAAAGTTTATTTTGTCTGATATGAGTGTTACTACCCCCACTTTTTTGTCATTTCCATTTGCATGAAATATCTTTTTTCATCCCCTCACTTTCAGACTGTGTGTGTCTTTAGCTCTGAAGTGAGTCTCTTGTAAGCAGCTAATAGATGGGTCTTGTGTTTTTATCCCATCAGGCACCGTATGTCCTTTGATTGGAGTTTTTGGTCCATTGACATTTAAAGTGATTATCGATAGGTATTTACATATTGTCATTTTGTTACTTGTTTTCCAGTTGTTTTCGTAGTTCTTTGTTATTTTCTTCTTTCAGTTTCTTCCCTTGTGGTTTGATGATTTTCTTTAGTGGTATGCTTGTGTCCCATTCCTTCCAGTTTTTGTGCATTTAATACAGGTTTTTGATTTGTGGTTACCATGGGATTTATATATGTTGACCTATAACTATATTTACTTGTTTTAAACAGTAGCCATTTGAGTGCAAACACATTGTAAAAGAATCTACATTTTTTACTCCTCTTCCCCACTTTTTGTGTTTTGATGTCATATTTTATATCTTCATGTTTATGCCTTTACTGATTATTGTAGTTATAGTTGATTTTATAATATTTTTGTCCTTTAATCTTCATACTGGCTTATTCAAATGGTTGATCCTCAGCCTTTACTAAATATTTGCCTTTACTGCTGGATTTTTTCTTTCCTATAGATTCTTCTTGTTACAGCCTTTTCCACTTAGACAAGACGCTTTAACATTCATTTTAGGGTAGGTTTAGTATTGATGAACTCTTTTAGTTTTGCTTGTTTGTGAAGTTCTTTTATCTCTCTTTCTATTCTAAATGACAATCTTGCTGAGTAGAGTATCCTAGGTTGCAGATTTACCCCTTTCATCAATTTGAATGTATCGTGACACTCCCTCCTGGCCTGCAAAGTTTCTGCAGAGAAATTAGCTGATAGCCTTATGGGGGTTCCCTTGTATGTAACTCTTTGTTTTTCTCTTGCTGCCTTTAGAATTCTCTCCATATCTTTAACTTTTGCCATTTTAATTTTAATATGTCTTAGTGTGGGTCTGTTTGGTTTCATCTTGTTTGGGACCTTCTGTTCTTCCTGAACCTGGATATCTGTTTCCTTCTTCAGGTTTGGTTTTCAGCCAAAATGTTATCAAATACATCTTTGACCCTCTTCTCTGCTCTTCTTCTTCTGGGACTTCTGTAATGCGAATGTTGGTATGCTTGATGTTGTCCCAGAGACCCCTTAAGATGTTCTCATATTTTAAAATTTGTTTTTCTTTTTGCTGTTCTGATTGGGTGATTTCCATTATTCTATCTTCCAGATCACTTATGCATTCTGTATCACCTAGCCTGCTGTTATAAATTTTAGAGATATTTTAGGAACTAGTACCTACTGCAGTGGAAAAGTATTTTTCAAAAGTGTCAACATTTCCTTCAGTGTTACCTGCTCTTTTTTTTGCTTTTAAATTCTAGGAAAATTAAGGAAAATACATTTATTTAAAATAATATTTATTTTATTACCTCATTTTGTAAAGTTGCTTCGTATATACATTTATCCAACTATTCTTCTATTTGAATATATTCCTAAAAAATATTTGGTTTGATTTTCCAAAGTTAATAATGGTTATTTTCAGGTCATGGGATTAATCTTTTTTTTCTTTGGTCCTTTTCAATTTTGCTTAGAAAGAATTTTTTTTTAATGAGAATGAATCATTTTTATTTCAAAAACAAGATCACTGTTTTTTATTCCGAAATGTTAATGTAGATTTCTAGTTTTTAACTTATAAATTTGAAAATAGTATACACACATATGTAGGCGTATGTTTGTGTGTATATGTGTCTATGTTGTATACATATACATAGTATATACACATAGTAAATGTGTACTGATACAGAAGGTTGTTGTTTACTGATACAAAAGGATTTTTGGAGCATATAGGCAAAGTATAGAACAGCAGCTGTAATGTGATCTATTTTCATGTATATATGTGTGTGTGTGTTGTGTGTGTGTGTGTGTGTGTGTGTGTGTGTGTGCGCGCGCTCATGTATAGGCATTAAGGCTGTTTGGAAGACTATCAAATGTTGAGTGATTCTCTCTGGGTGTTAAGGTTATAGGCAAATAGTATTTTTTTCTCATATGTTTTTCCCAATTTTCCAAATTAGCATAAATTAATTGTGCAATTAAGATAGTTTTGAAAGAACAAATGTATTAATTTATATTCCTGGATAGACTGAGAAAAATAACTGTGGCTTTTAAGAAGTGCTAAGTTTCCTACTTATTTTGTACATAAAAACTTACAAAGGTAAATTTGGTAAATTTACCTGGTTCCCTGGTGTCCTGAAATAATTAATGCTTTTATGCCAGGTGAAGCAAAAAATTGCATAACAAATAAACCTATATGAACTCTCTACAGAAAGTTTCCATTTTATCCATGCTTTTCTTAATAGCAAATGTTTTAGCTGATATGAATGATATGAATAGGCAAGGAAAGTTTCCCAGTTGTTCAGTGCCAAAAGTTTTATGAAATCTCATCAGGCCAACCTATTTGTTCTCCTTCTCACTTCCATTGCAGTGTGGTTTGCATTATTATTTACTAACTAGATTACAGTCTGCTGCTCTCTCCAACTATTTCCCAGCTTTTTTCACATGAAGATTTCATTTTTTGTTAAATGCTAGTAATTCATTCATTTGATTTCTGTGTGGAGGATGAATAGCTACATAGCAATCTCAAAACCACAGGAGAATGTCAAAGGTGTTTCTTAATCTGTTTTACAAATGATTATAACAGCTGAGAAATAAGTCAAGGACAGGAAATCACCTTCTCCAACTAGGAATTTATTGTCCATTTAGATCTAAGAAAAATCTTTAACCCAGTGGGGATGATTACATTTTCTTTATTTTAAATTTAGAAGACTTAGAAGCACACACAAAAGAGAAGTATTTAGAGTATTGTATGAAAATTTACAGTTTAGAGAACTGGAATTTTCAATGGAATACTGCTGTAAGAAGACCCATAAAAATATAGGCATGGAAATAGTTGGCTAGATTCTCTTCAGAATTTAATTTTTTTCCTTGAAAAGCTTTATTTGTGTTTTTATTATTTAATTATTTATTTAAGATGGTATTATGTGGGGTAAGATAGGACCTTACTTTCCTCATATGTGACAAGGAGCAATAATACAGAAAATGTGTCCAAGAGAGATGGGAAAAAAAACATTTTATTTCATTATGATTACTTTTCACGGATGAAAAATATTCTTGGAATATGATATATATTTAAATATAAATACCTATGCACATTGCCTGCCTTTTAATATTCCAAAATTAATGATTTTATGAACTCTAGGCTAAGTATTTTTTCCACAAAGGAAAATGGGGTGTGTGTGTTTCTCTTCAAATCCTCTCAACCTTACTTTGACTTCAGCCATTGTTGCTCCAACCTGTTCTGCACTTGCTTTGACCAGCTTTGCACAGGCATAACCTGACAAAACCTCTCTTGGACCTACACAGTGTACTTACCTATCACTTTCCACCCCAGAGCTTCTCTAACATAGTGATGTGTGGGATACCTTTGGGGATTCACCTGGCACTCAAGCATGTGCAATGAGATGTTAATGCCCAAATATCACCCTTGACCAGTTGAAGATGGAATCCACAGTGTAAATATGTTTCCCTTTCTTCTCTCAAAAGATAATTCAGAGATTTATCTAATTATGCTTCCCAAGGGTGTGATTGGCCCCTTGCAGTGCTGTCCAATACAATTGGCTTACTGTCCTTTCCTTTCACTATCCTTTTCTCATACTCTTGCCCTCTAAGATCATTTCCTACCTTAAGAAACTACATACAAGACTTTGGCTCAGCCTCTGTATTTAGAGAAACACAGGTTAAAACAGAAGTACCAAAAGTAGCCCCAGAAAGCTATCAGGATGGGATTTTGGAACTAGTAATAAGGACTAATTGCTGGTTGTGAGTAAGGTAGGCACAGCCTCAAGAGTTTTTCACATATTTGACAACAACTGTAAAAAATAACATAATACTACTAATAAATCATATAACCAAGATACATTTTTAATCTATCAATAATAAAAATGTTATCAACTGTGCCAGAGAAACCATTGACTTAGCTTTCTATATTCTCTGTAGAAAATATTATGGAATTGTCATATTGGAGAAGCAATCAAAGAGTATGCATCCATAAAAAGTAATAATATTAATATTAATAATTAATATTATAGATTTGTGGTTGGGCATAAATATTATGTTTTTTGTTTTCTAGTGTTTTGTGACACTATTTCAGGGATTGGAAGTGACCTGAGCTGGTCTAATTTGAATCTCAGATCTTATGATGGGGAATGGTCATTTTTGCTGGATTCAAACCTGGAAGAATACCTCAAGGGCTATAAGCTACTATCTTATAATCATGTGGGCTTAGATAATGGAGCCAATACCGAACAGGCAATACCTAAAAATTGAGAGAGAGAAAAATTATTTGAACCCTAGAATAAGCAATATCTGAAACCACTGTTCCATTATATGAGGCAATAAATTCCTCTTTTTCTTAAACAATTTTGAGTTGGGTTTTCCATTATTCACTGCAGAAAGCCAAGATACACAGGGATCACTGTCCTCTTGAACACAATGGAAGACAGAGCCTTTGGCTTTCTGGTATAAAAACTATATCTAATTATTTCCAATGTTATTTCAAACATGGCCCATGAGATCCTGGATAAACTTTATTTATTTGTCATTTCTTAGCTTTCTTGTGATTGCTTCAGGGAAAATTACTATTTTGGTTTTGAGTAGTTTATTTTCCCTGATTTGCATTCTCATAGCACCCTGTATTTCATTTTCACATTATACATGGTTAGATAATAGATTGATAGGTAGATAGACAGATGATAGATGATAAATTTGGCTTTCAGTTTAAGTTTTTCAAGACTTTAAGCTCCAAGAAAGAGGCTTACTGTCTTCATTTATTTTCAAAGTTACATGCCCAGCATCAAGCCCAATGTCTGTATGGAAAGAATATTACTTAACTGAGAAAATAACACCTGATGGAATTATGGAATGAATGAATGATTTAACTCATATAAACGTGAAAAGCCAGAATCTTAGAATTGCTATCTAAATAAGTACATGGCTACATATATACACATATACAATTATGTATGTATATATATTTTTTGTATATATGTGTGTACATATGTATACATTCATATATGTGTGAACACATACATGTACAAACACACAGGAACACACACACACACATGTTCAAGATGTGGAGGGCAGATTTATATAGGCCTGAATCCCATGTAGTACTTAAGATCCCTTCCAAACCCATTTGATCTTAGAGGGGAGTAGTTAGTGGAGCAGATGACAGAAAAAGAGGAATGTATGCTCTGGATGCAATCAGCAAATACCTATTTTATTTTATGTGGAAATATTTTGTTTCTTTACATAAGAAAATGCTTATACTAGCTTGGTATAATATGTATGATGAGGCTAGCTAAACATTTGCAATAAGAATAAGTCATTAAAGATCCTGGGGTAAACGGATTCAGAATGAAATACACATGATCTCCTTGGTGATTGTGGATGTCATGGGACAGAATACCACCAGAAAAGAAAAAAAATGAGAGAGAGATTAACTGCCTATAAGGAAACTGATTGCAACCCAGGGAAATGGTAACCCACCCCATCTCTACTGTAGCTGAATAAAATTCTCATGATTTTCCAGAACTGCCTCCCTCCCAAAAAGATTCTATTCTGATGTATCCATTGGAATTAAGAAAAATTATCCTAATCTTAGAAATAAGACGAAAAAGAGAACAGCATATTTTTTTCAGTGACATACTGGGACATTTTGTCAACGGTCCACCCTTGGATTATTTGCTTTTCCTGGAGAATATAGCTCTGAAGCTACATGTTGCTTAGAGATTTTTTTCCTATAAAAAAGATCACCCTGAAAGTTGTTGTCTTATTGTCCCTGTTGGACCTGAACAAGCTTTGTGTCTTACCTAGACAATTAATGTTCATGTTTTTAAATGCCTATATAACTAGTTTCTCAAGCGTTCTCTGAACTAACTTTGTCATCCTACTGGTCACATAATTAATGAATTAACACTCAGTGATGCATCTGTAATGTAAAAGACTTACTTTTAATTTTTTTTGAAAATTACCCGCTGACAGAATCTATACTTCTTCTTGTGTACTTAACACAACAGTTTTGAGGAATATTTAAGCCATTAATAAATACATTTTGAAATTATCTTTTCTTGCATTGACTTCCATTGAGAAAAATTGTGTTTTTGTTTTGTTTTTTGAGTCACTAGAACTACTTTTTTCTTTCGGGTGACTGTACTTTATAAACTGGTCCTCCCGTGCAGCAGAGCTGCTCTCTTCTCATTGAGACTGATTAAATTTAATAAGCGGTGCCTACACATTCCACCCTTACATAATGGAGTTTGACACATCATATGATTATAATGGCCCTTGCGCACTTGCTGTGGATGTTGGCAACTTCAAGTGTTTGGATACTCTCAGCCTTTTTTCCCCCTACTTTAGTATTCTTTTTCAACTTTTGTAAGATCAGGAACCAGTAGGCAGCTCAAGGAAGTGACATAGTAAGTGTTTGGAACCACTTATTTCTAGAAACTATGAAAGCAGTGTGAGGTGTGACAGGAGCACCAACACAGGTGAGTTGTAACTGAGGCAGGGGACTCAGGGGGGTGGTATTAACAATGTCTTCTAAAGCCATCTTTTTGGCGCCTCCATCCCTGTGAAGCCAGTACACCATCTGGCAGTTAGGCATGGTGCCATTTTAACAGATGGGACACAGTATAGGAGGCTCTGAGACCATTTATTACTATCAACCATAGTGTTGGACAGGGTTTTCAGTAGAAATACTCCACCAACTCTTTTTCACCTCATCTTTTAGTTCCTCAGTAAAAGCAGATAATATTTCTTCCCTTAAGAGAGGAAAAGACAAGAAGTGGTTTTCTTTTGGGAGTCTGGTGCTATCAGAGTATGAGTTGATGCCAAATCTTGCACATGCTGCATTACTCACACAACTTTAGCAAACTGACTCTTTTATAATATTTCCCTTTCAAAACAGTTTATAACAGCCTAGTTTTTAGCCTCATAATTTGGTATGTGTATGGAATCTTTTGGATGTGATTTAGAAACAAAACAGATTGAGTCACATTTTTTTCCCTTTTGATGTCCTAGAAAGAACTGAAATTAAGAGGGAAAAAGCTATCAGTCACTGGCCACTTGGAAAATTTTTAGTGAGCACTTAATTTAGGCGTGATGGTACTTTATGATTCAAAGGAGTAAATCACACAATTCTTGCCCTCAAGAAACTTAGTTTGTTGGGAAGATAAAACACATACCAACACTTCTTTCATTACGGAAGTAATTAATAATTGGAATAGGGCATGTGGAAAGTACAGCCAAGTAGAAGAAAAATTAAAATTATCCATAACCTTCTCACACAAAACCAATTCCTACTACAATTTGAGGTATTCATCCCCAATCCCCAATCCCCAGTGTTGTTGTTGTTGTTTTTTTCAATGCATACTCTCTATTTGGTTCACGTATTTATGGTCATATTGTATATCCAGCTTTTGATACTGATATTTCTTAATATGTCATAGCATAATAATAAGATAATGTTACAGTATTATAATAAGTACTTTGTAAAGGTTTTTTTTGGTAAAGATCATTTTTAAAGATTATATAATATATCGGGCTTCCCTGGTGGCGCAGTGGTTGAGAGTCCGCCTGCCGATGCAGGGGACACGGGTTCGTGCCCCAGTCCGGGAAGATCCCACATACCGCGGAGCGGCTGGGCCCGTGAGCCATGGCCGCTGAGCCTGCGCGTCCAGAGCCTGTGCTCCGCAACGGGAGAGGCCACAACAGTGAGAGGCCCGCAAAAAAAAAAAAAAGATTATATAATATATCAACTGAAGTTTATAATTTCTCTCTTTTGGGGTCTTGTGGTTGTTTCCAGTATTTTTGTTAACAGAAGTATGTCTTCAGTAAACATATTTTCAAGTAAACTTTTTTCTTCTTTTAGGATTATATTCTTAGAAAATATCCCTAGAAGCAGACTTTCTAGGTCAAAAAGAATACCTGTTTATTAAAGAGTCTTCATACATGGTCAGTATATATTTTTTAATAGTTACTGGGTACACATTTTGTTTTAGGCATTATATAAGGCATTTGTATTCACAGAACTTAATAATCATAGCTACCATCGTGGATAGATATTTTAATTCCAATTTAACTGACAAAGCAACTAAGATACACGTCAAAGAGCCCGTCATGAGTACTAATTAAATGAACAAAATGATTGTCTTTTGCCTCCTAATCCAATTCTTATTCCACCAAACTACCCCTATTCCTTTAGATTGGAGATGTTCAGGGAAGAGTGAGCTGATTATTTACCTACTCCAAAAAGTCAGTAGCATAGTTTAACTATAAGACAAATATTGACTCCCAGCAGATTTTAGTGGCCTTCCTACTTCTATGGGCAAAACCTGAGGTCTTCTACGTCCCTAAAGGTATTCTTCTCTAGATTTTCCAAATCTTATCCTCTGACCAGGAATAGTCCTGATAGAGGAAAGGAAGAATTATAATTATCTCTGGCAATAAGTAATCTGTATACTGTTTGGGGAGCTTACTCTGGAAAATCTATCTTTCCACCTGGGGTTTTTGAAACATAAACCTATTATAAGGGTGTAAAATCTACAATGATGAGAATTTTGAATATTTCAATTCAAGTCCGAGTTTGTTTTCTGTATTTCAGGTTTTTAAAGAAATCACTTCAGAGGGATATATTTGATCTGTTAGGTTCATTATTTGTTATATTTTAATGTGTTTTATGTGTACATGAATCATTTTCACACCTCGTTTTAAGTTCCTTGGAATTAAGAATTAGATCTCATACACAATTCCCTATATATAATAATTACTAAAATATGCCCATAAGATGGCATGAATTATTTATGTTATAAATTACCTTTCTCTGGACAGAAAGGCAGATAAAGTATTGTTCCACTAGAGTCTTCAATAGACTGTTAAGATAGAAAAGACAATTATTCTTGTCATGTTTGTACTCCTAAAATAATCAGTATGCATAAATATTGAAATATCTTTTTGTAAAGAAGTATTACAGATAACATATATATATTGTAATATTTATTTATTTGGCTGCATTGGGTCTTAGTTGTGGCACACAGGATCTTTCGTTGTGGCACGCGAGCTCTCAAGTTGTAGCACACGGGCTCTAGAGCATGCAGGCTCAGTAGTTGTGTTGTGCAGGCTTAGTTGTCCCACGGCATGTGGGATCTTAGTTCCCCGACCAGGGATTGAACCCACGTCCCCTGCATTGGAAGGTGGATTCTTAACCACTGGACCATCAGGGAAGCCCCTAGATAGCATATATTTGTAGTAATTCATAATTTTTCTACTTCGTGGGATTTTCACTGCCTTTGAATATCTCATAGCATACATTTGGGATTTTGATAGCATCCAGACGGCCAGCTGTCATGAGTTTGCTGCATTATTTTGTTTGGGACCATTATATGTGTGTTTATGATTTATTTCACAGACCAATCTGTTGAAAAGTGCTCTTGGTACTAGAACATTACAGTACAAAAACCCACCATGGTAGAAGATAATTCTGCAAACAGAATATATATTTGGATCTCTTTCTTTCAATTATAGAAATTATGTGAACCAAGAAACATGTAAGTATGTATTGATGGACCAGAGATTCCATTGGAAATAAAATGAAATTTGAAAATTATTCATTTCTCAAGTGGGATGAGTTTATACTGGTCATTACTCTTCCATGACAGAAATAGCCACAAGCTTCAATTTTTAATGGCCTTGGCAGAATAGTTCCCTATTCATTCCATTTTTTAAAAATTAACTAAAAATATACATTTGTTAGTGGGAAAGAAGTTTGCTCACATTTTTGTTATTAAAAGTAAAATTTGGAATGTAGGTTTTATTTTCAGTGATTTCAGGATACTGGAAAAATTACAAGAAATCACAGAAGGGCCTTCTTCATAAAGAAAAGATGAAGAAGCATAAATACTAGTTAAAAAAAGACTTGCACACATGCATTAACGTATACACACTATCTCTATATTACTGTCACATTCATTCTTAGTTGTTATTGTCAGTTATCACTGATGAGTGCAGAAAAGTCAAATGAAATATTTGTTCAAACAGTAATGCTGCTTCTTCTCATCTAGTTCCTGTTCATATATACCTAATATAAGGATTCATTTAGTCACATTCATAAATGCTGGTGTTATTTTCTATGATCTTTATAAGAACTCTGAGCGTATTCTCCAAATGTCACTCTAGAAATTTTAGAGAAACTCTTATACATGTACACCCCACCACATGGATAAGAATCTTCACAGTTCATAGTAGAAAAACAAGCAAGCAAACAGATAATTATTTTTAAATCCCAAACCAGAAACAACTGAGTATACATTTACAGTAAAAAAATATAAACACAAAATATGGTATTTCAAAGAAAACTATATAGCAGTAAAAAGGAATAAGCCACAGTTATTAACATGGGTAAATCTCAAAAGCTTACACTTACATAAAAAGCACCTTATAGAAGAATACAGTATGAATATATTCATATAAACTTGGAAAATAGTAACACTAAACAAATGGTAAAATATAATTTAAAAATAAGAATTATTAACTCAAAGTCAGAATATTGGTTAGGGGACGTTAAAGGAATGCAATAGAAGAGTATATATAATTTTATTCTGTTATGAGGACATACGAGTTTATTTTATTATTATTTATATGCATAAGTTTTATAGAATTTGTATAAGCATAATGCTTCCACAATAAGTAAAATTTAAAATTCTTGATTAAAATAAATTATAGCAAATGTTTTAGTGTAATATTGTTACTTAGAATAAATAATGTAAAGGCACATGAATCATGAAAAATTCTCCAGAGAGCTAGACATAGATGCAGAGGACGCAGGTTGAAATTCCACTTCTGCCACTAACTATAAGAGCTTTGGGCAAATCGTTCAAACTTACTAATATCAATTTTCTCATTTTTAACCTAAGAATAATTCATAGCTATTGCTTTGTGGTAGAGTTGTAGGCTCAAATGAGTTGTTGAATGGGTAATGGACCCATGTATAGTTCAAATTTAGAATTTAAAAAAAAATTTAAATATATAAAGTTTAAGTTGTAGTTATGAATTATACAGTTAACTTCTATAATATTGGAAACAATAACTATTTGCAATATGCTATGAACTTTTAGCAGTTGCATTTATTTCTAAAATTCCCAAGTGCCAAATGCAAGTTCATTAATAAGAAATGGCATTTCACCATGAGACTTCCACAATATTAATTATAAAACTAAGGGCAAGGGCTTCCCTGGTGGCACAGTGGTTGAGAGTCCGCCTGCCGATGCGGGGGACTCGGGTTCGTGCCCCCGTCCGGGAGGATCCCACATGCCATGGAGCAGCTGGGCCCACGGGCCATGGCTGCTGGGCCTGCGCGTCCGGAGCCTGTGCTCCGCAACGGGAGAGGCCACAGCGGTGAGAGGCCCACGTACCACAAAACAATACAAAACTAAACTAAAGTAAACTAAAAAAACAACTAAGGGCAAAGCAAATATCCAGAATTGTAGCTAATCAATATACTTAATGACTGTTTTGCTAAGTATCAATTTCTTGTAAACTACTTCACCAAGGGATCAATGTTCAAAATTCACTGAATTAACCAAATATTCCAATTTGTTAATGACTTGTTTTGATAAATATTAATATTTTCCCTATATGATTATATACATGAATCTTATAGCATTATTTTAAGTAATGTTCAGCTTACTGAAAATTAATTAAGTGCTTTAATTCCCTTGAATTCTGGCATATTCTTTTTCATAATAAATATATTTTAAATTATATAGACTATTCTTGACTATTCGAGAGGTGAACATAATATTCAATACAGTAAATAAAAATAATATTTTAAAATGTTTTTGAAAATAAGGTGAATTAGATAAATTTGACAAATTGGTTACTTACTAAATTAATATTATGGAGATTCATCTTTTGGTGAAATAGCCTTCTTTATGGCAGGACAGGAGCAAATTTATTATGTTTTTTAGTAGGACAGAAACACCTGGAAAGGAAATGAGTATATGGGAGAGGGGAGTTATAGTCAAAGAATATTTGGAAGATTTAAGTGGATGTATATTGAGCTAACACACAGGATTGGATTTTCAATCAAACTCCCACAAATCAGAGATTTCAGTTAGTATCAAGCTTTACTAACAATTTTAAGGATATGGGTAATCATGGTTCCCTGGGTCCTTCCTTTTGACATTGGGCACACACATCTGGCCCAGAATAATAAATGGAGTCTCTAAGTGAGGTCTGTGGGCTTATTCACATAGCAGAGAATGTTTAAGTTATGAAACATCTTCATCCTATTCTCCAGAGAGTTGATACATTTATGTGGCATGTTTCAAAATCTTTAGATTCTCTATGTATTTGCTACAGGTAATACTTTGGCCAGAGATATCTTACAAAGGGCATTCTATAGATTAGGTATTTTCCTCTTAGGAAATCTCATTATTCTATTTACATATAGGTCCAGTGGACAGGCCTCAGGCCAGATCATTGGGTTTCTTTCCTTCAAGTAGGCATATCCCACTGGAAAGGGAGGAAATGTTTTAGGCTAGCTGCTCAACTCCTTCCTCTCAGAAATTTGGTTGAATTTAAAGACACACTTATTGCAAATTATGCAAAAGAAAAAGCAGAACACAAAAAAGGAAAAACAAAATGGATAGTCAAGGCAATTAGAAACTCAAGAAAGGTATAAGAAAGGTAATGAAATCATAGTGATTCACAGATCTTCAGAGAACAGTATTTATGTAGTCATAAAAATGTAAACAGATTTATAAATTTAAAATTTACCCATGATTATAGAATGTGTGTAAATACATATATTTTTGGAATTGAAACAGTAGGTGAACTGAAAGGAAGAGTGTGGATAATAAAATTTTTATCTTATAAAGTCAAAAGCTACTCTCCATATTGATAGGACAAAGAATAAATGAACTAGCATACTATTTTAAGTTATACGGTTAACCAATTTTGAACTAAAAGTAGTGATAAAAGTCAGGTGGGAGGGTTGATGGGGTAGGAGAGAAAAGGAAAGGTGGTGTCAGTCAGTCAAGTCCTCATAAGTTATAACAGTATGTCAGAAGACAAATGTTACACTATGGAAAAGAGTTGTTTTTTTATATGTAACAAATAGAATAATCTCCTTGATATACAAGGTGTATCCACAAACCAAGAAGAAGAAAATACCAACTAGATAGTGAAATAGACTAAGAAAATGAATAGGCAGTTTATCAAAAAAATTAAAAATAAATAACTAAAAATGACCGAAAAATACATGATGCTCAATTTTATTCATACTTAAAGGCTTAAAAAGTAAGTCAATGATAACATTTTTTAACCTATCAAGTTGGCAAAGACAAAAAATAATGACAGTCAATGTCGCAGAAGACCTGGGGAAACAGAAACTTTCCTAAATGTTGGCAGCATTATAAATTTCTGTACATTTTAAAATAAGCTTTTTATTTTAGAGCAGTTTTAGATTTACAGTAAAGTTGTGATGATAGTGCAGAGTTCCTATATACCCGCACACCCAGTTTCCCCAACTTATGATATTATGGTATATTTGTTACAATTAATGAACTAATATTAGTACTTAAGGTCCAAACTTCGTTCAGATTTCCTTAGTTTTTACCTCCTGTCATTTTTCTGTTCCAGCATCCCATCCAGGAGATCACATTACATTTAGTCATCATGTCTCTTTAGGCTTCTCTTGGATGTGACAGTTTCTCAGGCTTTCCTTGCTCTTGGTGGCTTTAAGAATTTTGAAGAGTACCAGTCAGGTATTTTGTAGAATGCCCCTCAAAGGGAATTTGTCTGATGTTTCTCTTATGATCAGACTGGTATTGGAAGGGAGACCACAGAGATAAAGTGCCATTTTCAACACATCATATCAAGGGTATATACTAGGAACATAGCTTGTCACTATCAATGTTGACCTGTCAACATTACTCCACTGTAAAATCACTCTTTTTCATTCCATTTCCATACTGTCCTCTTTTTTTTTTTTTTTTTTTTTTTTTTTTGCGGTACGCGAGCCTCTCACTGTTGTGGCCTCTCCCGTTGCGGAGCACAGGCTCCGGACGTGCAGGCTCAGCGGCCATGGCTCACGGGCCCAGCCGCTCCGCGGCATGTGGGATCTTCCCGGACCGGGGCACGAATCCGTGTCCCCTGCATCGGCAGGCGGACTCTCAACCACTGCGCCACCAGGGAAGCCCCATACTGTCCTCTTTGGGAAGAAGTCACTGTGGGCAGCCCACACAATGTTGGGAGTCCCACCTCCTTGATAGAAAGTCTACATAAATTATTTGTAATTCTTTTGTATTCTTTGTATTTTTATATTCTTTAAAAGTTTTGGCTTTTCCAGAATGTCATGTACTTGGAATCATACAATATGTATGAATTCAGATTGGCCCCTTTCACTTAGAAATATGCATTTAAGAGTTATCCATGTCTTTTTGTGGCTTGTTAACGCATTTATTTTTATCTTTTGTACCACATTTTATCCATTTACCTATTAAGAGATGTCTTGGTTGCTTCTGGTTGTGGCCAATTAAAAATCAAAGATGCTATAAACACTCACATGGGGGTTTTTGTCCGGACATACATTTGTAAGTTTTCAAATTACTTTGGTAAATGCCTAGGAACACAATTGTATCACATGGTAAGACTATGTTTAGTTTTGTAAGAAACTGCCAAATTGTCTTCCAAAATGGCTGTACCATTTTGCATTCCCTCCAGAAATGAATTAGAATTTCTGTGGCTCTACATCCTAACCAGCCAAGTGTTTTTTTGGATTTTAGCCATTCTAATAGGTGTGTAGTGCTGTATAGAGGACAATTTGGTACTGGTTCCCAAAATTTTAAATGTGAATCTCATTTGACACATCTAGGGATTTAGCCAATAAATAAGGTTGCAAGCATATATAAATACATTTATAAGTGTGCTTATAAAGCAAGTCATAGCACTCTATACTGAGTAGGAGTCCAGTTGTAAAACAAATATATATGCATAGGACATATCTGATGTGGCATAATAGAAATCATTACCAGTGATTTCCTCTGGAGCAGGAAATTGAGATGATTTAAGTTGGAATTGTGGTGAGGAAGGCAACAAGAAAAAGAGACTAGTTATTTATTATTTTATACCTTTCTACAGTGTTGCCATTCAACAATAATATATTATCTTTTTCATAAAAAGATTTAAATGCTTTACATTGGCTTAAATGTCCATTGGCTTAAATTTATATTGGCTTAGCTTCTAAAAATAGAAAGTTCTTACTATGATCTGAAAAATATGAATCGAGATTATTTCAGACAAAATAATTCACTTTTACATTTACAAATTAAGTTCAATTGTGCTCAGAATTCAAATTATGATTTTAATAAAGTTCATGTTAAAATAATATATGGACAATATCCTTAAAACTTATAACATCTTTCTAGCATCTGAGACTCTCCTACCTTTTTCCAGAACCTCCTTCCAAAATGTGTAGCAATCCCCAGATTAGACCCATAATTTATAGAGTTTGGAAAACATTCTAAGATTGTTGGATGAATGGCTTAATCGATAGATGAGCTGAGATAAACCTGACCTAATATCTGTACAAAGAATTCAGTAAAAAGTACTTTATAGGCAACTAGATTTGGGAAATCTCTTTACAGAAACACAACAGAATGTAACCCATTAAGCAAACTTTAGACCATGTCAATCAGTCATCTGTTTGGCAAATTGATTTGTTCATGTATTTTTAACGAAGCTTAAATGTACAAGGATTCACTGATACCCGTTTTCAGAGGAGCTCAACACATTTCATCTCTGTTTCCTGAGCTGACTCTTCTACTGAGGCCAACTATAAGAGAAACCAGCCAGAGATGAGAGGCTAGGTCTCAGAGGGAGTTAATGAGTTTCTTTTTAAAAACCTCAGCATTTCAGAAGTAAACACTAAAATAGAATAAGCATCTCAAAGTCCTGCCAGTTGCAACCAGCAGCCCTTACTGAGTTCTGGAAGTAGTTGAGACAGGTAGGGGAATCCAAATGACTCCAGGTAGAACCCGCACACTGATTCCAATACAGCCTGCTCTGTATATGCTGCAGTGCTCATAAAAAGCGGGACTTTCTAAGTGAAAGCAATGTTAAATTTTTTAAAAATAATGAATAAATAAATACACTTACATATATAACAGGGCTCAGAATGAAACCAGCCCTTTGGCACCTTGATTTAGACTTCCAGCCTCCAGAACTGTGAGAAAATAAATTCCTATTGTTTAAGTCCCCCAGTCTGTGGTATTTTGTTATGTCAACCGTGGCAAACTAATACATTCACACAATGTTCAGGGTCCTTAGGAAGAATTCTAGCTGAGGGTCAGAGGGCAGAATGTATTTACTTGTAAATGCCTAAGAATAAAATGTGTTTTAGAAGAGGATTTTCAAGACAGTACAAGTGATAAGAAAGCAAGCCTGACTTGTTACCCTGGACCCTCTTGAAGGATAAAGGAAGCAACTCATTGTGTGGGGTGGGGCTTGAGGGCAGAGGCACCTCAGCGTGCAGACCCTTGTGTGCTGGGCATGCACCCTCATGCTAATGATAGCCGTACAAAAAGGCTAAACCCAGTCCCCGTCGACAAAGAATGCCAGAGCCAATAATGGTTAGTTCCAAAAAACACAAATGTATAAATCACTCGGCCAAGGCCCCTTATCATGATACTTTCTAATTTCCAACATGAAAGCTCCACATAATTTCAATGTCTAAGGTTTGAAACTCACAGAAAGTATCTGAGAAATAAGTAGCATGATTTCTCATCCAGCCTTTTCCTAAGCAGCTTATAGTTTTGGTATCTGACATTTTCAAGCTCAAAGCTAAAACCAGATCAAAATTTTCATTGTACGAAATGACCTCAGTCATCACATAATCCTGGTTGATTTTAAGTATATCAATCCCCTTTGAATTTTTTTTTCTTCCAAATACTAGAATTGTCTATCAAATTAAACTGAGAGGGGAACAAATTACTTAGAAATGACACTATAGGTAGAAAGGTTAAAGTAGAAGCCATACACGGGTTAACCCATGATGGAGGAGTACATAGCAGGATCTAGTCAACTGCCAGGGAATGTAGGCATTAAAGACTACTTGCCAATTTATCTCAGTTCACTTCCAATGGAGGCCATGTCCTCCAGCTGCAACACAGAATGCCTACAAATGTTGGCCAGTTTCAAAGATCTTGAATGAGTTCAAAGTAGGGAATAAGTGACAGAACCAGAGACACATAGCTGTAAATTACTTTTGGAATAATGAAATGTTTTACCTTAGCTAAGGCACTTCTGTACTACCATAAGGAATGTGAATTACTTCTGGCATATCCAGTGCCAGAGTAACCACAGATTAGAACCAGTAAGCATCATTAGCTACTTGTGTGACGTCGGGAAAGTTGTGGTTGTGGTTGTGGCGTGAATGGGGAAATGACTTAGGAATCTTTGCCTGCCTGGGTGATACCTGCCTGACTTCTCAGGAAATCTAAATTTACTGAGCACTTACTACACTAAGGCCTGTATCAGGCACTTTACTTACATTTTCTGACTTATTCATTGGATAAGAAAATGTAGTTTTCCCAAGTTGCTCAGAAAATTAGATAATTTGCCCAGAGTGACCCATCTGGAAAGGAGTGGACCCAGGCAAGGCACCAAGGTCCATCTGTTCCAAATCGTTCTGTCTTCAGTATTTTGCTCTATATAGCTTTGTCTTTCTACTGTGATCATTCAACTTTTTAAAAAATGCTCTACTTTCCAGCATTTTTAAGAGCACACATTCTGAATTACATACATTCTGACCAGCATCTCCTAAGTAGATGTGGCATACCTAGATTCAAGCACATTTGTTTATTCTAATTCACTCATTTTTATGGTTAGGTTTCAGTCACTTATTTGGGGGACAAATAGCTTAGATAATGAAAAGGAGTAGATACCTCCCCCAACAATGAAAAGTGTCTTCATTCAAATAATATATGACTTTGTATAATCTAAATATTAATGGGAAAATGGCTTAGTCTGGATTCATCCGGAGTAAGACCTGAGATGAGGATTCAAGCGCAAATCAGATTTAGAGAACGAACTTATGGTTTCCAGGGGGGAGGGGGGGGTAGATTGGGAATTTGGGATTGACATATACACACTGCTATATTTAAAATAAATAACCAACAAAGACCTACTGCATAGCACAGGGAACTCTGCTCAATACTCTGTAATAACCTAAATGGGAAAAAATTTTGAAAAAGAATACATACACGTATAGGTATATCTGAATCACTTTGCTGTACACCTGAAACTAACACAACATTGTTAATCAACTATACTCCAACATAAAATAAAAAACTTTTTTAATGTTCACTTATCAGCAAAATAAAAAAAGAAAAATTCAAGTAATTTTTCAAGGGCAAGTAATTTGGAAGTTATGGGAAATACCATAAGGGAGTGAGGAATTGATACCTGGAAAGGAAGAGGCCAATTACAGGCAAGGTATTAACCAACCCATCTACCTTGGTGAGTGAATGGAGTTTAATCCTGCAGGGAAGTGCTGTAAAACCCACACCTCAATGAATCTCCACTGAGAGGCAATGGAGCTGAAGTATTTATACACCAACTCCTGAGAGTCATTGGTGGGGGGCTTCTTCTGGGGGAATGAATTCCCTGATAACTCCTGCCTGCCCTGTGTCTGCATGTAAGTGAGTGCCTCCTGCATTTCCTGGAGAGGGTGCCCTCAGGCACAGAGATGCAGATATGGGCAGTTGGAAGTTAGCTGGATGTTCTGGAGGATATGGGCAGGGCAAGGAAAACTTCTGCTGCCAAAGGAAATTATTATTTTTTTTCATGTGCTAATTTCAGAAGCTTATGTTTGACGGTCAGATCATAACTGTGAAAATAGTAATCAGCTGAAATTTAGAAGGTTAAATAAAAAAGAAACTTTGCATTTCTGAGGTGGGCGAAGTTAGAGGGATTGGGTACTTGAATTCTGGAGAAGTCCCATGGCTTTGTCAAGAAGAGACTAGTTTTCTTGTTTGGTAGAGCCCCTCTCCCTACATCTCACTGCTTTCTGGAAGAAGAAAAGAAAGAAAAAAGAAAGAAAGCACTGATATGTAAGGAGGAAGAGGGCTGTTAGCAAAGGAAAACCAGGGAAAATTAATCTCTTTTTGACAAAGCCAAGGACTTGCTACAAAATTTAAATACTGAATCCCTACACAAATACAAAAAGTCAGATGATTGAGTCTTAAGAGTTACCAGAAAGAGAGAGAGAGAGAAGAGAGAGAGGAAAATCAATGATAAAATTCTTGGAATTTTTTGTATGTGGGCTGTCAGAACACCAGGCACACTGGTCAAGATGTCCACTGGCTAGTGGAACCAGGGCAGAAAAAATAAAAGAAAAAGTACATGAGAAAAAGTAAAATATTAACTGTATTGCCAGCAGATAGACAGGGTACCTTAGAAGAGTGGAAGTTTATTTACCTTAACTGAGGAGAGAAGTGGCGAAAGAGAACGGAGTTGAGCACAGGTGCAGGGCAGCCAAAAAGGAAACTGATTGCCTTGCTCATCACTTTGCCTGCAGCTCTTTCTCATCTCCAGCCACTTGGCCTTCCTTGTTCTGGAGCAAATATGTTAACCAGCTTCTATCTCAGGGCCTTTGCCCTTGCTGTTCCCACTGCCTGGATCTCTCTTCCCCTAGATGTCCCCCGTGCTGGTTTCCTCACCTCCTGCAGATCTTTGCTCAAATGGTAGCTTCTCTGAGGGCCTTCCTTGACTACCTTATTTGACACTGTATCCTTCTGGCATCCCCTGTCCCTCATCCCTGCCTTATTTCCTCCACAGCACTTTGTACCTTCTAATATATAATATAATATAATATAATGTAACATAACATAATATAATATAATAATAACTTATTTTTAAGCATCTGTCCCTCCCCATGATTGAAGGCTCCAGGGATGTTTGGCCCTGTGTTCAATGCTGTATCCCCAACACCGAGCACACTGCCTGACATAGAACAGGCCCTTGGTAGATATTTGCTAAATGAATGTTCTCATCAGCAAGCATTTGATTGTGGGCTTCCGAGCAGTAGGGTGTTCTTAGTGGGGAGGAACTTGGACCTAAGTAAGATTCAGTACATAAAATGCATGAAGCAGATTTTAGGTCTTGGAGCAGACAAACTTGGATTTGAAGCATACATGGCCTAAGGCAAAACAACCAGTCTCTGAGCCTCTGTTTCCTCTTGTGTGAAATGTTTAATCACCCTCACTTTATAAGTTACTATTAGGATTGATGAGGTAACAAATGCAGTATCAATAGTGGTCTGTTTCAAATTTAAAAATTAGAGGTCATTAGTACAATTAATATTAATAATGAATCTGGCTAAGAATCATTTGTTGATGTCATTATTTTGATTCTTCCCAAACAATCCCTTTTGTTGGTTTTTGAAGTCCTGAGTTATAGAGTTTGTTGATTCTGGAAAGGCTCATGGTGCCAATCATTGGGAAGGTTCCTTCTAGCAGCCAGCCGGAGACTATTATATAATAAGCACCATGATAAAGTCTTTAGACAAGGATCCCTGAGTGGGGCCTGTCTCCTGTGCATGTTTTTGAATGTTCACAAGGTGTGGTGCTGGGAAAGCTTACAATTTCAGATCAGTTTTGATCTGCCTTGCCATGTAACCACTCTACTCCTTTACCCTGCACTGAGTAAGGGTGGCTTATCCTCTCTAACCTAGAGGACTGCAGATCTATCCACCAAATGAAAGCTGCCTTCCTGCAAGCTAGCAGACAGCTTTCTCGTGCTCTCTGAAGTGGAGGTCACTCACAGCTGCCAAATCCTTGGACTGCAGAGTCCCTGTTTTGGTTTTCAAGCCCTGCTTGACTACTGTGAACAAATACCTGGCTTATTATCAAGAACATCCTTAGTTAGGCAAATAGTTGACAACGTCAGTAGAAATTTTAAAAATATGTTTGCTGGTTTAAAAAAAAAGGAAAAGAAAATCCTGCCTTTGGAAACAAAATGACAGTTTCACTAGTCCTGAGTTACTTATGCAGCCTAGGACCCCGTGTGCCGCTGTACTGAAATTGCCCTTCTGCAAAATTGGCACTGGCGGCCAGCAGTCAAATTTGAAATGTTTCGGGCAATAGAGGTGCTTTGGAATCTCTCCCACATACCAGTACATCTCTTGATCTTGAGAAAACATTTCCCGATATTCAGGAGCTTTTCCATTGTTTCTGGCAACATCCCCCAAAGGACACATAAGGCTTTCCTCCACCTCTTGATGCCAACAGTACCTTCCCATACTCACTGCTGGCTGGTCAGAAGTAAGCTGGTCAGAATTCACTGGGGACTAAGATTTGAACACTTGTTCCATAGACTTTTTTGCATTTTTAAAATTTTAGAGGTGAAGAAAGGACCTGAGAATTTTGCTGCATTGAGTGAAAGCAGGGAGTTCTTTTCTGCTCTGTCGTCATAGCGATATCATCAATAATATTGTCTCTAATGCATTCTGAGAGAGGCGCTGCTACTAAAAGATTTAAATTATATGTGAATCCAGAGTAATTTGTGTAACCTGTGGTACTTACTTTTCTCCTGTCAGCCAACTTATTCTTCTTAAAGTTAAGCATTCTTGAAGACACACAAGTGGTGTGATCTGATACACTATTATCCGACTCGGCAGCTCTGAACAAGTCATTTTTCCCACAGTATGTTCTTGAACATTAACTCTATGAGATGCCCCATGGAAAGGAAGGTTTTCTAAGACCAAGTGACTTTAGAAATTCTGTATCATCTAACCCTTTTTTGTAGACTTGCCATATATATCAGCACATTAAATGACCTGAAAAGGGCTACTAAAAAGAAATCTGTTTCACTTGGCTTATTCTAGCATTTGCCAAAATTTTTTGACCACAATTCTCTTTTTCTTTTGTTAAATCTAGTAACATTCTACTAGCAAGTATTTCAGGAAACTCAGCTTGGGTGACACTGTCCTAAATGCAGTAAATATAACTAAATGTTGTTCTGAGGTTAGAGTTCTCAAAACTGCAGCCTTTGAGGTTTTGGCAACCCCCCAAATGGAATTGTTTTAAACAGGGATCTGCAAACCTTTTCTGTAAAGGGACATTCAGGAAATATTTTAGACTTTGTGTGACTTATAGCCTCTGTCAAAACTGTTCAACTCTGGTTGAGTGTGAAGTTAGCTGCAGACAATTTCTAAACAAATGGACATAGCTGTATTCCAATAAAACTTTATTTATGAAAGCAGGTGGCAGCCTCATTCTGGGCCAGTTTGGGCTGCAGTTTGCAAACCCCTGTTTTAGAGTGTGGCAACCACCTCTCATTCACAATTCCGTTATCTGATACCTTGATAGTACATGTAAGATAGAAAAGTTTATGGTGATTTTGTTCTACAGCCAAGCTTGGTCTACTTTAACATTCGGGAGACTGGAAAGTGTTCTTAGTTTACTCAGATCAGTACCTAAAATCCTTCTCATGGTCCAGAAAAAGTCCAGAATTTGTCTGCTCTTTGCAACTGAGAGAGCAAGGTATAAGTACCCTGCTGCCTTTAAAGCCATTTGATATTTTGCTTTAATTCTCTTCAAATGGCTAACCAGCAATTTCCTGGTAAAAAGGGAGGAGATTTACCAGTAGGACTCTAAGCTTCCTTTTGGAGCTTAAGTAAAACAGGGAGGTGTTTAGGAAAGGAAATCTGCAATAAGTACTAGAAAATACCAAACCTGTGGTTATTTTAAGTCAAGCCCTACTGCAGAATCAACAGTGTCCATTATGCACAAGGGACCACCCACCCAAAGAGCATCCAAAGATAATAATCTATGAGCAAGGAGACCACAAAAATGCGGATGCTGAATTTCTGGCAGGACCTTGTTGTTCATGTTTATAGAAGTGATTGTCCCTTAGATACCAACTACTTTACTAGCTTTATGCTTGGCAAGGTTTCTGTTTATTAATGCTTTACCTTTGTGCGACTCTGTTTTTAACCCTTTCTGGTGAAAGCATTTTGATCCTCTGCAGAAAAGGGTTGAAAGGTGGGTAGAGCTTTATAAAAAGCCTCTAGACTAACAAAATGATCGAATTTTAGTACTGGGAGCAACCTAAAAATACCTAATCTACTAACATTAAAAAGATCCACTCTTTAGGCCTACTGCCCAGGATTCCAAACAAGGAGTGACTAGGTGTGAGGACTGGGTTTCCCAAGTCATTCTCAAGGCTGTTCAGAGGACAGAGCTCTCAAACTGCTGTCCTAGACCTTGTGAAGTTTCTATCATTGGGTCCCTGGATGGGCTTCCGTTCTCAGCATAGATGACATGCACATATCCCAGGGTGGGGAATACCGTAGGCTGCAAGCACATTTGTTTCTACTCTGTTGTAAATTGTGTGCATACTTTGAAAATAGTTAAGGCTTAGATACAAAGATACATGCATTTTCAAGTAGCAAGGGCATTTTGGCTAAACCTAAACTGGGAAAGAAAGTCTGGCTATGCCTGCAAAACTGATGATCTGTAAACCTCCAGCATGAACGGATGTACACAGCGGGGAATGGTGCCCTTGGGAGTAAGTTTTGAGTGCAGGTCCCTGGGGTAGAAACAGGAGACGGAGAGGTTTGTATTTGTCTCCTATTTGGATCACAGAGACTAATGTTTGAGCTTTCCACAGGCAGAGGCCAAGAGGAACCTTTTCACCAAAGCCTTTATGAAGCTTGGACCTTCAAACAGTCCTAACTGGGGGTCCAGAACTGGGGAGAATGGCTTTCTTTCATTTCACTTTCAGCACTATGAAAGTTCAAGGGAAGCCAGTGCAATTTGGCATCCTGATGGTTTTATAGGCCTCAATGGCCCAAGGAGATGGCATGCAGGCAGGAAAACTGTTTTTCATGGAGTTGTTAGCACGTTTGAAATGGCCACTCAAGTAAGCTTGAGGCAGCAAGCATCTACGGTGTGTGGATTTGTACCTGTGACCTTGTGGGAGATAACCTGGGGACAGAGCATGAGGCGATTGGGAGGGGGAGGGCTCTAAGGCCAGCCCCAGTTATACACATGGGGTGATGAGCCAGCAGCGCTGAACATTCATATCAGTGGGTCCCCATTTGTAGCCATAGGCTGTAGAAGTCTGGGAAAGTTTTGGTTATACTTGGCAATATGAAGATTTAAATTCCCCATAGGAATTTTAAAGCACTTTTCCCAAATAAAAGAGAAACTTCAGCTTTCTGCAAGTCATGATTCATATACTGTTGTTAAGCAACCACCAAAAAACCCACAGAACTAAAACTTAAATATCTTCATGTGATCAGTCTCAGGGAGGTATGTTTTGTCTGTTCTTGTGTGTTTAAGTATAGCAAATATCCTGTGGTTAATGTTCCCCTCCTTATTTACATTCTAAGTCCTTTTTTCTCCCCCAAAAGTCTTTGTTTTAAAAGCAACACTGTCTGTATGTGAGAAATCTATTAAAATATGGAAAAATATTGTCTTGTTCAACCAATGCAAGAGTGGAAAGTTCCCCAACTTCAGCAGTTCAGAATAACATTCACTCTTAAGTAGTTTATGCAAATAAAGGGTATTGTGTTTTTTCCTTCTAATTGCAAATGACATTACATTGTTCTCAATTCATTAGATTTTTACAATTGCATGTATGTAAACGCTATTTGTTCACACATGCAATAGATGCATATTCAAAATTTCAAGCAAAAATGTTACCACTAAAGAGATTTTTATAATTGTATACACATGTAGAAGCTATAAAAATATATTAGTTTAATGTTAATGGGAAAATTTAATCAAATATGTTGTTGGTATAAAGTAAAGAATAATTAAAAATGAAAAAACTTGCAAACAGCAGAGTCTTTTTGTAAGGTTAAACTTTGAAATGGACCTTCTGTTAAATGCTCAGGAGAATTTCTTTCTAAAGTGAATAGTCAGGCTTTGCCCAGGTGGGCCTCTGCTCCCACGAGGTGTTTTGTGCATCCCTGCTTTTCCCCTCCAGCTCAGCCGCCCCCCACCTACTTGGAATATGGTTCTTCCTCCAAATCTTCAGGACATCCCTTGATCCACTTACAGGTTATTATACCATCCTTGGCCTGCCCTCCCAGATGGAGTATCTTTCCACGTAACTCTCTTTCCATTTTTACCTCTACTACTCATGCTTGTGACAAGTGCACATCCTGCCCTCAGTGACATGCCAGGCTCCTGGAGCTGCGTGTGATCAGGAGGCTGACTGTGTGTCTGTCACAGGTCTGGGTGATCCAGCCCTGATGGCAGCCTTCCAGCAGCTGGGCTGCACTTTCACGTTTGAAGATCAGTTTTTCAGGTGGAAGGCCTGGGTGTGCCTGCCATGCCGCCCCAGTTCTCATGCTCACAGAAACTTGGGCTTGCCTGGGCCATCAACCCTGACAATCATGAAAATGCCACACATTCCAAGTCCTGTCATCTTTCCCTGGCTTTGGATTATGCAGTTGCTGCTCAAGACTGTCCTCAGGCCTTCACTCAAGCCAACCCAGTGCTACTTAAGGTCCTTTGAGCAGCTGCATGGATCTCTGGCTCCCCGCTTTCAGTCACAGTGTCACTCCAGCTGAAATGTTCTCCCAGTCTTCTACAGACTCACCCACATTCCATCCTTCCTTCAAACCCCAGTTCCAGTTTTACTTCCTTTGTAAGTCCTTTCCCATGCATGCCACCCACAGAGGCCTCACCTTCCTGGAACCTCACGGAACTTGCTGTCTGTCTCATGTGGAATTCTCTACATTCTCATTTTATTTGATAATTTATTTTCCACTCTTGCACTTTCATTTGGCTTTTCTGGTGGTTATGGTTTATTTTCACAGCTAAGTTGTAAAAGAGTTGGGTTTGTGTTTTACCGTTTTGGGTTTGGAAAGTGCCTTAAGATCTCATTCTGTTGCTCAGAGCATTCAGTTATGATTTGGGTAGGTGGTCAAATCATAGGTGGTCAGAGTAGGTGGTCAGTGAATATAAGTTGCTGGCAGCCACCGTGGTTCACACCACTCAGCTGGAAGAGAAAAACTCCAGATGTTTCATTTGTACAATTTTCCTGATTTCTTAGAATTAACTGCTACTTAAATATAAAGTGATACAAATGAACAAAGTCATCTGATCATAATCCAATAATGAATTCTTCTAGCAAACAGTGTGCCAAGTACTGTGTTGTTACTGACCTGCAGAGTGTTGGTGAAGGGTCCTAATAGATTTGACTTCTCAGTTTTCACTTTTTTTTTAAGTTTTTTTTTTTTTTTTTTTTTGGCTATGCTGCACAGCATGTGGGATCTTAGTTCCCCAACCAGGGATCAAACCCATGCCCCCTGCAGTGGAGGCGCAGAGTCCTAACCACTGGACCACCAGGGAATTACCCAGTTTTCACTTCTTTTAATCATGGGGCAGTTGCTTAACTTTGTTAAACCTCAGCCCCTCTCTCTCTTTCAATTTGTGTTTGTGTGTATGTGTATACATAAATTATGCATAACGGTATATGTAGATATCATTCCCTTCAACTGGGCTTCTAAGTATAATCGCTCTTGACAACATAGCCAGAACTCTATCAATACTTTTTTCTTCCCTTCCTATTAAAACAGATTGGGCTGAGCAATATAATATGAAATTTAGATGAATCTTATTATTTTGTTTAAACAGTTCTACAGAAAGGATGTTTTGTGTTTGTGTTTCAGAAATCCTTTTTGTATGATTCTTGTTGGAAGGCTAGGCTAGGCCTCTCCCGGAGGTAGCCGAGAAGATCAGATGTTTCTTCTCCTAGAACTCCAGAAGCTGGCCTGAGGCGTGTGATCTAAAGTGTGACCAATCAGAGGCCTCTGGCAGGAATTTGGCTTCTACACCAAAGAAGCAGGGACAGGAGGACAGTTACTGTAGTGGCAGCATCTAGCGACCGGTACTCAGGGGTCTAGCCCGGACAGGGCTCTAACCAGGCAATCTCCACTGGCTTGGACTCACACACCCAGTCTCCCTTGCTTTCTTTTGGTTCCCAAACATGGGACTCCAGACCCTCAGCTGATTCTGTGAACTACCTTCTTTCCATTAAATCAATTTCTGGCCCAGTTCCTGAATTTGGTGTGTGTTGTTTGTTTGACAGGCCCAGTAGATATTGATACTTCAATAAAGGATCTGATGTTCACAGATGTAAATTCCTCAACATCCTATTATCAGGTATATGTCTAAGCTAGAATTTAAATTCCAGTTTACTGGCTTCAAAACCATTTTTTTAAACTTATAATACAACGTATTTTAAAAACATGTTTTTATTTTATTAATGTTGTCAAATTTGTGAGCCACTCATTAATATGCGGAGTGGAAGGAGAACAGCATCTGTGTTCTACAGCCAAAATCCAACCACCACATTCTTTGTTACCTCTCCGTAAACTGAATTGACTGCTTTTTGGGCATATGTCAATGTGATTTCTTTTCTGCCGGTAGAAAAAAAATCATTCTCTTAGCTTTTCCCCCAGATGACCTTGGAGATGTTGCATGTTATTCTCTAGCAGCCACAAATCTTTCTGCAAGACAATAACGATGTTTCACGGTGGAGATCCTCTGTTGGGCAGGCCTACCTTGACATTTTGACACTAACCTTTGTCAGATGGCTTTTTTTCCCCATTCAGAAAATGTCATTAGTATCAGAAAAAAAGGAAATTGCCTTAAAATGTATTTGATCGAAAAACTGTGCTGTGTGTGTTTTTCTTTTTGTGTAAGAGTTTATGTAGGTGTTTCTGGCCTAAACATTTTTGACATTCTGATAACCTGCAGGATTGGAAACGCTGCTTCTGAAAGAAATGCATTGTGGAATGCAAAGAATGCCCTATTCAGGTCTTAAGTAGCACCATCTGTGTGTCTCTTAAAAATGTGGGCGCCTTGAAAGGCTTTGTCCCTGAGACAAAACTTGGCTTCCCACACGCTGCCTAACAGCAGTGATGCTGTATGAGACGTTTTCCCTCGTGCCTTCCGATGTGAACCTTTGAGGGAGAAGGCAAGTTCCTTCCCGTAGCTGAAATCTTGGGACTAAGAACTTACTGCCTGATAAAGAAGGCAAAATCCCAGCTGTCAAAGCAAGATTTCTAAATTAAAGTGGACAGAGGGCCCTTCTTTGTTTGCATATAAATAGGTCCAAATAATCACCAACAGGCAGGAAGACTGCCTACATGGCCACTGCTGAGAATTTTTTTTTTTAATCTATCTCTCATCTTCTTTAGTCCTTTAGAATATGATGAGGGTCAGAGGAGACTAGAGGGAAACGTTGAATGTTATTCTAGGAATTGTCCCAAATCTTCCAAGGATGCTGCTACTACTGCATTACTCAAAATAGTTTTCATTTGTAATTTAAGACTTTTCAAAAATAAATATATATTTCAACCAATCATATGTCAGACCCAAATCTCCCAAAAGAATAAATTTTAAATTTATTTTAAAATAACATATGCATAGATATGAATAAAATTTAATTATAATTAATGCTCCTTTTTCTATTTCTGCCTTGAAAATACAACTCCTTATTAAAATAGTTTAGCAGCCCCTAAAACCTAAAGATCCCAGATAACGTATGATATTTATTGTACTGATTCCTGCTTTTTAATTTGAAAATTTGTAGGTATTCCCAGAGCATATTTAATACCACCAACTTTCCTGAATGTAAATTCAGTAAACAGAATCTAACCATCCTGAATGAAGAAAGCAAGTCAGTTCCAACTTCTGACAATAAGATCCTTGGTAGAATTTACAAGATTATAAATCTTGGTTTTGTTATTAAGACATAATAACTTCTCTCCTTTTGTCTGTGTTTTGGATTAGAAACATTTGTGATTCTTCCTTGATTAATCCCAAGAGCTTCAGGTCTCTCTGTTTGCACACTGGGTTGGAACCCCTCAGTGAGGGCTGCTCTCTCAGAGTTGGCCTGCCCTCCCAATTAGAGCCCCACGCTTCCCCAGGCACATGGTGTCTGTATTGTTCATGTCTTTTGAAGCATTGCACAGAATTTAGGGGGGTACTTAGCACACAGCAGGCGCGCCATGTTGCCAATGACCAGCATTTACACACTTCCCACACTGACTGGCACATGGAGAGTTGTCACATAGCCTCATTTTGCTCTTCTTGCTGAGTCTGGACATTTGTTTGACCTATCAACCTTGAATTTTCACTCTTTACATCTCTATCAACAGATTTCCTAGATTATACGCTTTGTCCTTTGGGGCAAGGCGCTAAGAATTACTCTAGACCTCAGTCTTCTTGCCTAGAAAATGAGGGATTTTACAGAATGATTTCTCAGCATTCTCTCAGGTGAAAATTCTAAGATTTCATGATATTCAATGGCCTACCAGGTATCTATCTCAACCCGGATGTCCTGGCATATTTAATTTATCAAGTCCAAATGTCTTTTCCCTTCAACATCTCATTCTTGTCCTTATTTCCTTTGATGGAATTGAAAGCTTTCCCCTCTTCAAATCCCTCTTCTCTCTGTGTTCATATCCAGTCAGATGTGTGGCCCTCCAGCTTCTAACTGCACTCTTTCCAGTTATATACACTTCCTTTCAGCTAACACTGAGACTGTCTGATTCAAGACATTAGCACTTCTTTTAATAGATTATTAATTTTTGTCTTTACAGCTTCTTTCCCATGCAAACCTACCATACACATTGCTGCTGGACCACACCTCCAAATGATTGCATCATTTCCTTCTGTGGGATTCTATTATCTACCTAATTAAGTTGATAAATATTTGTATATACTTTGTAACAACATCCCAAACTACCTTTCCAGGTATTTGCCTCCTCTTCCCAATACGTTTCCTATGCTCCAGGCAAATAATACCTCACCAAATTTCCTAAGTCCAGGCCTTTACTTATGCCATTTACTCCAACTGAAGCTGTCATCTCTGCCTCTCAAATCTTGTCTATCCTATAACTGTATCTCAATTGACACCTCTTCTGTAAAAAATTTTGATTCTTCTAATCAAATGTGACCATGATTTCTATTAAATTGCCACGATATTTTATCCTATTATTATCCTGATTGTGGGTATTGATGTACTTATCTCTCTTAAAAACTTTTAAGCACCCTAAGTCTTGTAATTGTGTTGTATTCGTCTTGCTATTCTTTGGGAATTCTTTCTTAGTAATGTGTTCATAGAAACTCAGGATAGATTTGTTGAAGGAAATTGAAGTTAAGTTTAATGGGTGGTCTGAATGATTATTTGGTTGCAAACTGTAGAAACTCACTTCAAATATCTCAGGCAAAGAAGAACTTTCTGAAAAGGAATGTGTCATAGTTTCCAAGGGCAGACAGATTTCTCTGATTGCAATAGTGTGTATGTTTCATTACTGCCTCTTTTTTTTCTCTCTCTGTCTCTCTATCTCTGTCTCTTTCCAGACTATCAGCTTCTCTGTGCCCAGGATAACAGAGCCCGAGTGATGGCCTCCTTGCTCAAACCTCCAGCAGAGATTAGCTAGAGTCTCTGAGTCCCCAACCAAATTCTCAGAAAGAAATTTGATTAGTTCCTCCATTCAGGTGTATAACCCTTACCCACTAAACTTTGAGTAGGGGAGATAGTCTTAGCCAGCCACCCTCTCATTAAGGGCACTTGAAGTAAACTCTGCAAAGGGGGCAAAGACAGGGCAGTGGAGCAACGTCAGGTATCAGAGAAAGGGCCACAGGCTGGCACACACCCTAAGAAGAAGCAGTCTAGTGTTGAGGAATCTAAATTTGACTCTGTACATATACAGGCTTTCATAATTATTCTAAATTTCCTGTGGACCTGCAAAAAGACTGCAGAGCCTTTATCTTCCATGTGACTGCCTGGACCTTTCTTTTTTATTCTGCCTATGGAACATTGCATCATTGTCCCCAGTCATTTGCTCTATTTATGTCTTATGAGAAAGGTAGGATTCCAAAAGAGTTATAGGTGTGGCTGTTTGTACATGGTACTGCCTGAAATCAAGCAGATAAACAGCCAATTTAGTTTTAGAGGGAATTGTACTACGGAAAGAGCCACCAACCTGGATTATAATAGACTGTGAGGTTAAAACCAGATTTGCTGTCCCAACCTTCTACAGAAGGAAGCTGGTTGAGAAAGTTACGCAGCCCCACAAAAGGCACATTTCCAACACTGTCTTCATATGTGGACCAGAATCATCTGAGAAAGGATGACCCTTTCAGAGAGTGGAACCAAGACCCCATGGAGCAAATGGTCTAGGCAGCTCCTCCCAGGGAGCAGACCCAAGGCTTAATCAAGGAACATTCCCCGTGCCCAGGAAGATGACACTTGCAAAGTCTGACCAGCAATATTTCAGAATTGCTGTAGTCCAGTGACTGCTGTGTGTCTCTCATCTTCCCATTTCTTAATGGAGCTATTTTTTGTGGTTATCTCATCCCTTATTCAACTGTCACATATGTGTCACAGGGGATGCAGTGTACTTGTTTTAACTGCATAGTCTCTGGATCAAAAGGATCCCCACCTTGCCCTGATATAGATAATATCATAAAATTTCAGACAATGAGCCTGTTGCTATGATTGGATTGGAGTGGACATTATAGTCTCTTTCTTGGAGTGAGGGAGAGTATATTTTATTCAAGGAAGGGACAGAAACAAAAATTTGTGACTAAAGGGTAGAGTAAGTCATGTTACGTAAGTCCTGTAAGAAAAATTATATTGTTCCTCATTATTGGCTGCCACTCCACGTAAGAAGATAATTTTTCTCCATGTCTGGCTGTCAGGCTTGTCTATGTGATTTGTTTAAGTCAATGAAATGAATCGTTATTTATGATCAACATAATTCACTGCTGCACAGAAGCTTGAAGTGTTATCTCGTGGGTCTACCATTGGTCCTTTTTCTCTGGCACCAAACTGTATGTCCTGGATAGGAGCTTCTCCTTCATTTTTGGGTCCTGAAAGGCATCATGGAGCATAACCATTGTCAATCTGTGTATGACTAGTAATATGAGTGAGAAGTAGACATTAGGTGCAGTAAGCTTGGAGATTTGGGAATTTTTGTTACCACAGCATAAAAGTTTTGGAGTGCAACCTGGCTCATGAAGCAGTTTATAAAACAGTTTTCAAATGTGAAATCTCTTCTGGATTTGCCACTTTGACTGCTCAAGCTCTAAAAATCCTAAGAGATGAAATTAAAAATGTCACTCGGTAGTTTTCAATTTCTTTTATTCCTTCTTCTTTCCTTCTTTGTTGCTTCCTTTCTCCCCTCCTTCCATCCTTCTTTTTTCAAGCAGTGGTACCATTTTAAAAAAAAATCTCATTAAGAGGATCAATATATAAATATCTAAAGTTGAACTGTTCTGGAAGTAAAGGAAGAGAGTGGGGGAAGTGAGAGCTGAACCTTTCTCCCTGGCTTCCTCACGACCCCTCCCCACACTTGATATGCTTGAGGAACACCCTATTAGGTCCCTTCAGGGTAAAGTGTAAAAGAGGTTTAAGGTCCAAAGAAGGAAAGTAATGCACACACAGCCTCACAACCTTTTTGTGAGCCCCATGGGAGGCCATGAAGTGTAGTGGACTTAGGAAGGAGACAGATGTGGGTTTGAATCTTTGCTCTGCTACTGATTAAATGTGACCATGGGCCACCTGCTCAATCTTTCCAAGTCTCTGTTTTTTCATCTATAAAAAGGGGAACACTCAAACCTGCTTCATACAGCTGTTGAGAGGCTTCAATGTAGCATTGTGCTTGCATAAAAGATACTATCATTTGCTCCCTGTTCTTTTTTTTTTTTTTTTTTGCGGTATGCGGGCCTCTCACTGTTGTGGCCTCTCCCGTTGCAGAGCACAGACTCCGGACGTGCAGGCTCAGCAGCCATGGCTCACGGGCCCAGCCGCTCCACGGCATGTGGAATCTTCCCGGACCGGGGCACGAACCCGTGTCCCCTGCATCAGCAGGCGGACTCTCAACCACTGCGCCACCAGGGAAGCCCTTGCTCCCTGTTCTTGATCCACTTTTTTTTTTCCAACACACAATGCTTCACTAGAATCTTGGAAACTTTATCAAAAAATACATTTGAGGTAGCTAATTCCTCATCTTTATTTCATAAGGGTGGACCCTGGCTTGTCCACGGTCATGTTGCTAGAACTAGAACCTGGAGCTCCTGTTCTCCATATGTATCAAACTGCTGTGGAGTCTCTAAAGATCCCTGGGATTAGACGTACATGAAACCTCATTGCAGTTACTGAAAGGTCCTCCTTGTGTTGGAGTGAACGACAGGTAGTTTTCATTTTTCTTCATTCCTCTGACATTCCAGGACTGAAATGTTTCCAATTAGCTCAGCAGAATCCAGCAAAGCATATCAGAAACAGAGAAAACTGTACTTTGGGGTTCAATCTGTAATTGATTTTGAAGTACCATAAAATGCTAGTGTGAAAGAGCCAATTCCCCATTTCCCTGAAGACTTTTACTGCCCAAATGACAGACAGTTGGCTCTATAAAATGAGGGGACTGAGACCAGCCACTTAAAGGATAGCCACCACGTCTCTTCTCTGGGGTGAAAGAAACGGATGTGACTTTAACATCAAAGATTGCCCTGCCAGCAGCAAGAGGGCCTGAGAAAGAAACCTGTGAGCACTGCAGCTCTGTGTGTCAGTTTTATTAGAAGAGCACATGGCTTGCATGACTTGGATCCCAGGTGTGTCCCTGAGCTGCAAGGCTTCTCAGTCATGCAACAGCAAGATTTTACTTCCAAGGTAGGAAGCGAAGGCATTTGGGTGTGACTAATTAGGCATTACCTTGGCAGGTCCCAACTTGTCATTTTACTAAAGCCCTTTGGGGCTGAGAAGTTTGCTCAGAATAAAACAAGTGAAATTGCAAATTCTTTAGAAGATGCACTCTCTGCCTGCTAGGTCTTGGGATTTTTCTCTCCGTGGACTTAGCACAATGCCCAGAATGCCAGGAAGGCACTGGGCTAAATGCTCTCTTGAAGACCTTCCATGTCCAAGTTTGTTGCTGTAGACAAGGAGATATTTAGGTCTTTTCTTCCAGTTTCATTTCAGCTCATTGTAATGAGATTAAGAATCTGGAATGGAAATACATGCTTCCTTGATTCTTTTGTTCCATTTTGAAAGCTGTCTGGGGTCCTGATAACTCATCAGCCAGTGATCTTCCCCTAGAACCAGAGACACTTTCCTGGCACACGTGGGCTGAAGTGATGTGTTTGCACCTCTGGCTCTTAGAACAAAGCGATGACACTGGGCGTGGGGGTTAGGTGGTGCAGGGTGGTGCCCATGCTAGTTCAGGTCACGTGCGCCAGCCGGGAGAGTGGCCTCATGTTCCACTTTTCTGAGGCCTTGCTGGCATCTACAGTGACAAACAATTTCCCTCAGGTTATCTGTCATCTCACCTTCGTCCTCTGTTGGTGAGGCGACTTTCTTTAGAGTTCCATGCTGTGGCAAAGGGATGTGAATGGACAGCCCCAAAGCAAATAAATGTTGCCAAGTTCCACGTTACAAACAGGTATCAGTGCTTCCAGAGAGAGCCTAAGAATAAGTTTGGACGGGTTCCAGTACGCTTTCGTTTAACTTTACTATTTAACTAACCTCAATAAGCCTTTGTCTTCTCTTTGGAAAAAATGGGAAAGTATTCATACCTCATTACTAGCTCTAACTGATAGAGAGTGGGCGTTTAATAACTGTTATTTCCCTCCGCACTCCTGACGTTATTGAAATGATCATGGAAGCCTCAGCTTAACATATTTTGGAAGGCTCCCTATAACCACTTGTTTTGGATTGGCTTTCTTTTTTTTTTGTCTTTTTTTTACTTCAGCACTATTTTATTTTATTTTATTTTTTACTTTTATTTTTATTTAGTTTTGGGGTTTTTTTTTGAAATTCTGTATTTTATTTTATTTATCTTTTTATACAGCAGGTTCTTACTAGTCATGAACTTTATACACGTCAGTGTATACATGTCAATCCCAATCGCCCAATTCAGCACACCACCATCCCCACCCCCCCGCCGCTTTCCCCCCTTGGTGTCCATACGTTTGTTCTCTACATCTGTGTCTCAACTTCTCCTCTGCAAACCGGTTCATCTGTACCATTTTTCTAGGTTCCACATACATGCGTTAATATACGATATTTGTTTTTCTCTTTCTGACTTAACTTCACTCTGTATGACAGTCTATGGATCCATCCACGTCTCAACAAATTACTCAATTTTGTTCCTTTTTATGGCTGAGTAATATTCCATTGTATATATGTACCACATATTCTTTATCCATTCGTCTGTCAATGGGCATTTAGGTTGCTTCCATGACCTGGCTATTGTAAATAGTGCTGCAATGAACATTGGGGTACATGTGTCTTTTTGAATTATGGTTTTCTCTGGGTATATGCCCAGTAGTGGAATTGCTGGATCATATGGTAATTCTATTTTTAGTTTTTAAGGAACCTCCATACTGTTCTCCATAGTGGCTGTATCAATTTACATTCCCACCAACAGTGCAAGAGGGTTCTCTTTTATCCACATCCTCTCCAGCATTTGTTGTTTGTAGATTTTCTGATGATGCCCATTCTAACTGGTGTGAGGTGATACCTCATTGTAGTTTTGATTTGCATTTCTCTAATAATTAGTGATGTTGAGCAGCTTTTCATGTGCTACTTGGCCATCTGTATGTCTTCTTTGGAGAAATGTCTATTTAGGTCTTCTGCCCACTTTTGGAATGGGTTGTTTGTTTCTTTACTACTGAGCTGCATGAGCTGTTTATATATTTTGGAGATTAATCCTTTATCCATTGATTCGTTTGCAAATATTTTCTCCCATGCTGAGGGTTGTCTTTTCGTCTTGTTTATGGTTTCCTTTGCTGTGCAAAAGCTTTTAAGTTTCATTAGGTCCCATTTGTTTATTTTTGTTTTTATTTCCATTACTCTAGGAGGTGGATCAAAAAAGATCTTGCTGTGATTTATGTCAAAGAGTGTTCTGCCTATGTTTTCCTTTAAGAGTTTTATAGTGTCTGGTCTTACATTTAGATCTTTAATCCATTTTGAGTTTATTTTTGTGTATGGTGTTACAGAATGATCTAATTTCATTCTTTTCCATGTAGCTGTCCAGTTTTCCCAGCACCACTTATTGAAGAGACTGTCTTTTCTCCATTGTATATCCTTGCCTCCTTTGTCATAGATTAGTTGACCATAGGTTCAGCACTATTTTATAATATACTTATAATATACTTTTATATTCTTTATTCTTTCATACAGCGCAATTTGCTTTCATAATATACTACAGTTCCACTGTTGAGTAGCTCTAAGTCTGAGTGCATTAATACCTACAGCCCAGAGGATATGAAAATTCTGGCTCCTTTACCTGGGGGTCCATTTGTGTTGTACCTCATGTTGCAGGGGTATGGGGCCTAGGCAGCTGCAGGCTTAGTGTGCTAGACCACGCAGTAGAAGATAATAGGGACAGTGGCCCATGTGGTGTTGTCCATAGTTTAGAGTTTCACTGAGTATCTCAGTGTGGGGACTGCAGAACACCAATGGAATCACTTATGTTCATTTTTTTTTAATCTTAGTTCCATGGACACATTAAATTAAAATATTCTCCATGGATAAATCCTGGGAACCTGACTTTCTTTTTAACAGGTAGTATGATTCTTGTGAATAAAGTTTGGGAAATAGTACTTGCTTCCTATCGACATAAGAAATGAAAACCCTAAATTAATGGGCTGCCTGCCTTTGGCTAACAAAATAAGATAGTACCAGAGTCTCCAAGTACAGTAGGGTTATACCAGACAAGAAACGGGAATTTACCTCGTAAATATAGTATGTTTTCCTGGCATTTCGAATTTATTCAAGAATTTTGGAGAAAAGTGACAAAATTTACAATAGTATTTTAAATTTTTCAAAATGAATATATTATAGAGAAGAATATATGATGCACATGACTTAAATGAAAATGACTTCAAAGAAATACAAAACTTGTGGCAAGCTTTTTTAGACTTCTCCACAGACCCCCTGGTATAGCCACCCTCCTCCTGGTAGGGTCACTTTGCAGATAAAGAATAGGATCCAGTCTTGTGGGGGATTTGGATGACAGCATCAAGAGAAATAACAGCAAATGATCTTTTGAAATGTGCAATAAAACATTTATTAACAAAACACTCAAACAGTATTTCCATTCTCCTCTTTTATTAGAAGAGCAAATATCAAGTCCCTAATTCAATAACAGATTTTTAAAATTTAACTTTTCGACTATGCCTGAGAGGCAGTGAAATTCCATCCCGTATCATCTGTCTTGTGTAGCTGTAGCACTTCCCAGAGGCACCTGGGCTCCTGCAGATGACTATGGAGCTGTGCAGAGTCCTCTTTTAAACTGGAAACCTCCCCCTCTCTTCAATTGGTAATCCTTCACCAAGTTTTTGGAGTCTCCTAAATAACTTTAAATGCTCTCCCTCCGATTTGAAGACATCATTTAAAATGGAAATGTGATGTCTTTCCACTTTTATATGCTTTAAAATTCCATCCACACAGTACAACTCAGACCACATACTATTGCATGGGTGCTGTGACTCCACACTTAGCTTTTCAGGCTCACTTTTCATCAGTGTCCCATGTGTCCCTGTTCTTCTAAGTGTGCTAAGCCACTTGCAGAGCCTCAAGTATGTCCTTTTATGGCTCTTTACCATTTCATGTGCTGTTTCCCACCTGGCATACCTTTCTTACCAATAAACTCAAATTGCCTTCCCTCTGAAGTTTTTTGATGCCATTCTCCCACCCCTAGCTATTAGTGGTAGCTCCTGCTATCTTGTCCCCATAATACTGTGAAAACGACTATTTCACAGAAATAAACACTCTGTATTCTAAATATTTATTACTAAGTAATGCCTATTCTGCTGAAAGTTTCTTGAAGGCATTACTACCTAGAATTCACCTTTCTATCTTTAATAGTAAGCTGAGAGATTACCATTTAATAGATGACAAAAAATATTGATTTAAGAAATATCAAAATATGCTAATTATTTTAAATCTATACATACAAAGAATTCGAATTTCAACTTGTTAAAATACTAGGCAGATATGGTCTTTTGGAAGCAGACCAACGAAGGTTTTAACTTTATATTTCTGAACACTAACTTTGTGATTTGAGCAACTTACTTAACCTTTCTAAGACGTTTTCCCCAAATGTTTTTTTTTTTTAAATAATACATACTTCGGGCTTCCCTGGTGGCACAGTGGTTGAGAGTCCGCCTGCCGATGCAGGGGACACGGGTTCATGCCCCGGTCTAGGAAGATCCCACATGCCGCAGAGCGGCTGGGCCCATGAGACATGGCCGCTGAGCCTGCGCGTCCGGAGCCTGTGCTCCGCAACAGGAGAGGCCACAACACTGAGAGGCCCGCGTACTGCAAAAAACAAACAAACAACAAAACATACTTCATAGGCTTATAGTGAAGACAAATAACAGACTTTTTAAGAGTTAGCATTATATTTGCCACAGTAGTCAATAAAGGTTATTTCCTTCCTTCCCCTTTCCAAAGGCTTGAGTAGAAAAAGTGTTTGTTTAATCCCAAGTCAACCAGAAAGTTAAATTAAATGGAAACCCAAACCCCCAATTCTCTAAATATTGTGGTTAATTGTTATTGCTGTGTATGTTCTGATAAACAACAAAGGCCTGGGGTCTGTATTTGTGCTGATGTGGAGTTGGAACTGTTAAGTCCCAGACCAGAGTTCTTTATGATACACAAGAGCATCCTTATCCACTGTCCAGAAAACTTCCCATATTTTCCATAGTCTGGCCCAGCTCCCAGAGCTCACAAGATAGGTCCAATAATTAAGCCTGTCAGAAATCTGTAAGATTTCAGCTGTATCTGTGTAAAAATGACCTTGCACAGCTGGTTTGGTAACTGTGATACACTGGGAAATTTCTCCATCCAACATGTTTCCAAACCTACTTCCACCCATGGGGACAGGAAGAGCCAGTCAGAATGGAATGACATTAATCTTGACCATGTGGGAACAGCAAGTAGTTCAGAAGTTGGAAATTCTCTACGCACAGGCACTGAAATTATTTTGCTTATGGGTTAGCATAGGCTGGTTTGGCTTGTTTCATTTTTAAACAGAGAGACTTTATTTTTCAAAATGATATATGAATTTCCAAGGATTTTCTGACCATGTTAGTTTTCTTGATGCGGTTGGAAACTTGTGTGAGTACTTGAGACAAGTAAGACCCACTCGAAATAGGAGCTCTGGGCTCTGAGTCTTATCTGGAAAGCTACACACTAAGGTCCTTATGCATCCAGTGAGATGTAACTTGATGAGATTGTTTAGAGATCATGGGCATTTATTTTAAAGAAAAGACTGGGAATAATTTTGCAAATGAGGATTGTGAGCAATCTAGACAAACTAAATTGTCAAAAACTTGCTAAGATTTAACTAAAGGTAGTGAAGGCAATAGGAATAGGAAGATGGTCCAAAAAGATATATTAACTTGTTAGTTTAGCCCAAATATTCTGACCCTGACCTTTGAGCCTCATGGCAATTCTGGACCAAAGGAAATTGCTCACACTTTTCTATGGATTATTTAAGAAGTGGATGCCAACTGTCGCTATTTTGCTTTAGGAACGTGAGCTACTAGTATAAGTTTCTAGGGAGTGACAGAGGCATGGTCCAAATGCCAGAATCTTCAGTTTGCACTGAGACTTGACCTCTCATAATGCAGGGGAAGTTGGAACTTCATTTCAAAGACCTTTTTTTTTTTTTTTTTTTTTTTTGGTGGTACGTGGGCCTCTCACTGTTGTGGCCTCCCGTTGCGGAGCACAGGCTCCGGACGCGCAGGCTCAGCGGCCATGGCTCACGGGCCCAGCCGCTCTGTGGCATATGGGATCTTCCCGGACCAGGGCACGAACCCGTATCCTCTGCATTGGCAGGTGAACTCTCAACCACTGAGCCACCAGGGAAGCCCCAAAGACCTTTTTTTATGGAGACTCATACAAAATATAAGGGAACTCCCGCAAATTGTGTACACTCAACCAGAAGTGAGAAGAGTGCTGCCAGTGTAAAACCAAAGTGACTTCTTAACCATATAACCTTGTCAGGCATCATATGTTTTATTTACTTACTGTTTTCTTATGATAACTTTTTCAACAAGGAACTGAGGAGTACTTCCTGTTGAGAAAGTTTCATGTTTGTCTTGCCAATAATTCTTTATGAGTTTAAATGTTATAATTAAAAGTTGGGGAGAAAAGGAAAAAAGGTTAAACCAGCCTGAAAACCCTTTGCTGCTTTGACAGCTGACTCTAAGAAAGGTTTTATGCTCACATGATTGCTTAGGTATGGTGCCCCTGGTAACATATATACTGTTGATTCTATTTTATCAGACAGTAGCATTTATATCTCTCTTCAATTTACATTTGTAGCTACTTTACATTCATAAAATCAGCATAACTAAGCCTGGAGCTAAGGATTGCATGCCTGCCTCTCACTGTACCCACTCCACCGACAGGAACATTTCCCTTATATTTATTATAAAATCATAATATGTGTGTAGAATAAAAATTAAATAGCCCAAAAATATTAAAATGAAAAAGTAAAAAACATCTTCTTCTTCCACTAACCATAGCCTTACTCACAAGAGGCAACAAATTTTTACTCTTTCTGATCTTGTTTTCTGTGGTTATAGTCACAACACTAAATTACATGTTTGAAACTTGATTTGTTCATCAGTTTTAGACCTTGTCTACATACCCCTGTATATGAAAAATGAAGAATTTAGTCCTATCTCTTTCATTCTCGATCTGTTACTAATTTTTTTCCCTTTCTTCTAGGGGTTAACTTTACAACTATTAAGCAATATACATAAATGTTTCTTGACCCATCACCTTAGACAGAATCCTTTGACTTTACACTGTCGTAGATGAGGAATAAATGCATGAGTGTCTTCTCCTACTTCTCTGCCTACATTTCTCCCTCACAACCTTTGTAGGTTGTACCTTTGCTTTTCCATTGCCAAAATTTATTTCATGTATTCTTCTCTATAACTGTAATGATGTTTTCTACTTTAAATTGATTAAAAACCAATAAGCAGTATTTATAATAATATGTTTGTACTGCCAGAACCAAGTAGTGTGATTATGCTCAGAAAAAGAAATATAATCCTATGTTATTAAGCTTTTCACTTGAATGCCAATGTTCGATGTTTCAAAGTCAAATGGAGTTTCTTTCTCTGAACTCCATAACTGGCATAAAAGTCAGGTCAAATTTCATTTAACTTCATATTTGGGGCATACTTTTCTTGCACAAGATTTGGTTTTTCCATACAAGAGATGGGGAAGAACAGTTTGCCCAAGCTATTTCCACAGACTCTCATTAGCAGCTGCCCTAATTACAATCCTTCCTCCTTTCTGGCTTCAGCATCATCCGGATCTGCTGGGCACCTCCCAGGGAAGGTAGCTGCCCCTCCCAGCATCACCGACTCCTGTGTATCTTCAGAATACAGTATTCTCTGTTGGGGTTTATTCATCAACATGATTCTATCTACTTTCTTTCTTCTAGAAACTTACCAACATTTCTAATCTACTGATGAATCTTATATTAGTCTAGGTTCTCCAGACAAACAGAACCAATATGATATCTACATCTGTATCTGTATCTATATCCATACTTGTCTATTTATTTACTTATTTATTATGAGGAATTGGCTCACAGGATTTTGGAGGCTGAGAAGTCCCAAGATCTGTAGTCAGCAATCTGGAGACCCAGAAGAACCAATGATATACGTTCCAGCTCGGGTCCAAAGGCCTGGAAACCAGGAGAACCAATAGTGTAAGTTTCAGTGCAAGTCCAATGGCAAGAGAAGACCAATGTCCCAGCTTGGAGACAGGCAAAGAGAGCGAATTCTCTCTTACTCAGTCTTCTGTTCTATTGAGGCCTTCAATGGATTGGATGAGGGCCACCCACATCAGGGAAGGCAATCTTCTTTACTTGGTCTACCAATTCATGTGTTAATCTCCCCTCAAAACACACTCACAGACACACCCAGAATAATGTTTAACTAAATATCTGGGCACCTTGTGGCTCAGTCAAGTTGACACATAAAGTAAACATCACAGGTGCTTTTCTCATTTTCAGTTCCTTTATATCTTTTATGGCATTTCCATGGGATTTTGGGGAAGAGATCAACACAGTGCATCTTTTTGAACCAGAATTATTGCTTGCTTCCTGGTGCTAGAGTGGTAACTGACATGAGTATTTTTTCTTCTGGATAATGTCTGCTCATGCTCAGCCCGTTCGCCTTCCCTTTTGGGCTCTCCCCTGTACTGAGGGGTCTGGATGCCTAGAAAATGCATTCCCCAAACTCTCTTTCTGACAGGTTTCTATTAAGTTTTCCCAGTAGGAAGCATTTCAGTTGGATTCCAAGGTCAACCAAGGGGGTAGTCTTTCTGCTTCGGGTTCCAGCAGGAGCCATGGCCAAAAAATAGAGGTGACTGTGGGTGACTATGACCTCTGGCAGTGTCAGTGGATCTGGGACTAGCAGGTGGCAGTAGTGGGGATGACAGATGATCACGGGCTCCAGCAGCATTGGTGGAACCACAGCAGTAAATGCATTATTTCTGGACTCTGTGAAGTGCCGCCATTCTCGCCTTGACTCTGCCACCTAGCCAAAAGTTTTGTGACCAATTTTTTGGTATTAAATTCACCGCTATTTGAAATTTTCAGAGCATTAATATTTTCCTGACTGGACCATGACTGATACACTCACTAACATTATATTTCTTGTCTTTCTTTGAGACAATGTGATGTATCTTTAAACAACAGCATCAGCTCAAAGGAAAAATTAAAGGTAAGGGATGGTCACTAACTTTTCTTTAACGCTTACTATTTTCTACTCACAATAACTCTAAAGTAAATATTATTATCCTTATCTTATAGATGATAATGCAGGGTAAGGTATATTTATTTGACCCAGATTGCACAGTACAAACTGACGTCCAAAGCAGATTCTACTCTTTTCATCTGAGAAACTCATATTGATATCTGACACAAATCCTAGCAAGGTGACTTGGCACATGAATAGCTGGCAGTCCGCTTCATACTTAAATGTCCTTAATCAAATGAGAAGCAGGTCTAATCACTTTATATTCATGGACTTTGAAAAGATGGTTGGGCTTTGATTAAAATAGTCCAGAATTCAGCAGAGCTCTCCATTGCAGACAATTCAAGTAGTAGATATGCTGGTTATTCTAATAGGACTTTTTGTGGGGGGGGGCAGGTATTTAAGTAGAATTTTTTTTATTGAAGTATAGTTGATTTACAATGTTGTACCAATCTCTGCTATATAACAAAGTGACTCAGTTATACACATATATACATTCTTTTTTTATTCTTTTCCACAAACTATTACATCTAAGTTTTTAGTTGTTAACATCTTTTAACAGCATGGTTTATATTTTTATGGTCAGAATACTGGACTGAAAAACAGAAAACCTTTTCTTAGAGGATTTTGCTCTTTTCATTAAAAAAATATTAAGGGAAAGGGGAAGGGGGAACCTCTTGCATCCATCACACAATAGCACCCAATGAAATTAGCAAACAAGGATTCACCTGCTCGTAGATTTTAGATAATAAAGACGGCCTGAGACCTTGCTCATGTTGCGTTAGGATGACATTTCCTAATCGAATATCCTCTCACCGACATGGGAGGAATAGGATCACCTTGGGGAAGTTTAATTCCTTGGGAAGGTTTTTTGGAAAAGTCATTCCAGGAAATTACCAAACATATCTTCTAGTTCCCAGGATTTAATGTGACAGATTTTATAGATAGCCACATTCCCTTTGGATTGTAATGTGCCAGCAAAGTTGTTCTTAAGTAAAGAGCTCTTACAAATGTGTAAAAGAATAACACATTTGAGACATTTGTATACGTATACCCGCATTTGTTTCCCTCTGCACAGAGCCACATAACCCAGACCTAAGAGGAATTGAGCTCAGCTCAAGGATGTGATGATTTTCTAATGCATGCCTGGTTGTCTTTGCTGTTTCTCTGCTCCTTGACAATCTTCCCCTCATAGGACTGGGAGAGCCTGACTTAAGTAATTAGAAATGTAGAGTGAACATCTACTGCTGTACTCTGAAAAGAACGCTAAGCCCTGGAGTCACTACCCTTGGGGCTGACCTTGATGCGTCAAGATCTTTCAGTTCCAAATACATACTCCTAGGATAATATTCCACCAGCTACCACTCTATTTAAATTTTAATACGGCGCATATGTCTTACTGTTTGACTTAGAAAAAATGGAAAAGTCTTTCTTCTGAGACCAGTAATAAAGTACTGATGATGTATTTGCATTATATGTATGCAAGCAATAGCCACTCACCACTGAAGAAGAGTTGTTCCCTATTGCCAAGAGTATGCATTCAAATAGTCACAAGAACCAAATGATGGTTTTCATTTTGACAAAATAATTTAGCAAGAGATTAAGTCTCAGTTTGACTGTAGTTTTGAAGTTTCAGTGACCCTTTGCAGATCCACAGGATTACTGGTGTTAGAAAAGGGAGGAATTCTAAAAGTAAACTTTGTTACTTTGGTAGTATTAGCAAAAACAATTAGAAAAAAGGATCCAATGTCAGGGCTATGTAAAGTAATGATGCATTTGCCAATGTAAGGGCTATGTAAAGTGTTTCTGCATCTTTTTAAAAAGAAGTAGAGACACTGAAATTTGGTCTGGATCAATACAATGAGGGTATCTGGCCCTCACTGAGTTTTCTCTAAGATCAGTGTAAAAGTTCTTGTAATGGAAGCCTTAATTTTCTTGGCAAAACTCTTATTTGAATAATGTGCTTAGCCTATACCCATGTTTTACAGAACTCTTTTCCAGTTATGATTAGTCAGGCCTATGTAAAATTTATTCTTAAGTATAAAATTCTTACAAAAAGGTAATGGGAACAGACAACCATAAGTAGCTGAAACACCCCTATGACAAGCAGAATGGTAGGGCTTGGACAGTTCCTGAAAAATCACACATTGCAACACTTTCACTTTGCAGATGTAATAACTGAGGACCAGCAGAGTTAAGTGGCGATTCAGTATCACCCAACTTGTGGTAGCAGAGCTGCACCTTAAAGGCATATTTCATAATTAGTGCCTTATTTATTGTTAGTTTAGGTAGTTCTTGAATTGGCTGGAGGAAGAGTCTTTGAAACTTGAGATGGAGAGGCATGGGGACTCTGGGTGGATTAATGTCAAATGCAGAGTCCCAGATACTAGTCAGCATCTTTCGTGTTCCTTACTGCTTCAGGTTGCCCATAAAACACACGTTTAGTTTATGAGGATTTAAGTTTGTAAACAGTACGTCTTAATGTCCCTTGTATAAGAAATAGAAGCTCTGAGCATGGCAAACAATTTCCTAACCCAAAACCAAGACACATGTTGTAAAGTATGTGAGAATATTTAAGGGTATAATAAGATCGTACCTCTGAAATCAGAACTTTCATTTTTGTGTTGCTTAAATTATCCTGTAATAATTAATTAGTTATCCTCAAAATATTAAAGACATGTATGGCAATTTCCATACAAAACAGTGATGCCTTAGCATATTTTTATTTTATTCTCATGACAATAGTTTCTTTAGCTACAGCATGCAGAAGCTGTCAGCTAGATGTTTTTAGAATGTCTAGTTCATCAAGAAAACTCAAATAAGAGTCTGTGAAAGTAACACATGGTTAGGAAGGAAAGCATGTAAGAAATTCAGAGGGGAATAAGGACAAGGGCTAGATGCTCCACTTCACTGGTGTGTGTGTGTGTGTGTGTGTGTGTGTGTGTTTCAAGGAAGAATCTCCTTCACTTCCGTTGTGTACGTACTTACTTCAGTCACCATCCACTGAAGACAAGTACTACAAATCTTCAAACCTTTGTTTTAGAGCTGAAATATTTTCCCACTCAAGTCTTTGGATTACTCATTCTCAGATCTGCTCCCCCATTGACTGCAGGACAAGGAGATAGAAATGGATGAACCGGGAAATAACTCTGTGCTTCCCTGAAGGTCATGGGGATCGAGTTCACTGTGAATTAATTGCTTGTAAGATGAGGGGGAACACAGGCTCCAGAGTCGAATTGAAGTCCAGAATGTCACCTTCTTCCTTTGTGCTGAGTTGAGCTTAAGGGGGTAGAAGGAGGAGTTCTTTCTAAAGTCAAATGTGTGTTCCTCCTCTACGTCACATTCCAAGCCACACAAAATTAACCAGGGTGTGATTTCTGTAAAGCAAGGGCAAAGGCCCTTAGCAATCACAAAGAAAGGGGTTCCTCTCTTCATTGATGTCAGTAGGACCTTTTCTTGGTCCTGGACAACTTCTGTGAAAATGTGGCATTTGGAAGCTGTAGGACATAGCTTCTCTCTTTTCTGTCTCTATCCCCTTTGCTTTCCTTTGCAAATTACTTTCTTCCTCTAGATAAGAGACAAAGCAGATTGAAGGAGTTGGCTGGGCACTAATTGAAGGAAGCAGTGGGAAAGTTAGAAAATTGGACAGAGATGATAACAGCCTTTTGGGAACCACCCCCCGCCCCCTGCAAATATCCCTACAGGAAATAGCACTTCAGCAAGCCCCACAATGAGTTTAGGTGTGTACCTTCTTCTGTCACTTCATCTCATTTGGATATAGGCAAGAGAGTGTACATATAATGCCATTTCTGTTTCTTTCTGTCAGAGGTAGGTACAAGGAATGAGTTTAGACCTAAATTGGAAAGTGCTTAGGATGGAGAAGGGTGGGGAAACTCAATCGATTAATTTATCTATGTAATCATCTCCAAATCAGAAATGAAAACCAACGGATTTTCTGAGAACCCTAAAATGCAAACTCATTTCTTCAAAATTATTTTTGGACCATGCCAAACAGAGATTAATATGATGAGATGCAATTTTCAGTTTTTCTCCCTTTATGAATCTGTTGTGATGGATTGGAGCAAAGGTGGTTAAAGTTGCCCCACACTAGCTGCTGTGGAGCAATTCCTCCTTCTCCCAGCACATCTGTCTAACAGTATAAGGTCACTTGTTAAACTCAGGAGCATATCTAGGGATCTAATTTAGGTCCATCAGCCTCCTAGCATGTTGATTTGGAATTTTACACTGATGAAACCTAAACAATGGGAACTTCACGAAATTGTGTTTAATTTTCACTTGCAATTTGAAAGTCACCTCCTCTCTCTCTCTTTTCCCCTTATCAATAGACACATACATTTTGATACTTATACTATTATTTGTTTAACCCTTTGAGTAAGTGATTTTGTTTTTTGCCATAATATTCTTATTCTCCTGAAGCTGCTTTTATGCCAGATATTAAGATATTAAGCCTGTTTGATGGATGACATGTCACAGAAGAGGTACTTGACTAACTCATTCCTTATTACTCTGGGGATGTGACAAACTTCAGTTTCATTCAACAGAGTTTACACAGCTGTGCATAAGGACACTGTATGAGGCCTTGGAGTTCAATCACTCAGCAAAATCAATCAATCAATCAATACTTACTGGACATCAACTCTGTTGGTAGAGCAAGGTATCGAGAGTTGAGGCTGAAATATATTACTAATCCACAGAGAAAGAATTTAACCCCAAACACTTTTGTCTCCTTAGGTAGCTTTATTCCTAGATATTTTATTCTTTTTGTTGTAATGGTAAATGGGAGTGTTTTCTTAATTTCACTTTCAGATTTTTAATCACTAGTGTATAAGAATGCCAGAGATTTCTGTGCATTAATTTTGTATGCTGCTACTTTACCAAATTCACTGATTAGCTCTAGTAGTTTTCTGGTAGCATCTTTAGGATTCTCTATGTATAGTATCATGTCATCTGCAAACAGTGACAGCTTTACTTCTTCTTTTCCAATTTGGATTCCTTTTATTTCTTTTTCTTCTCTGATTGCTGTGGCTAAAACTTCCAAAACTATGTTGAATAAGAGTGGTGAGAGTGGGCAACCTTGTCTTGTTCCTGATCTTAGTAGAAATGGTTTCAGTTTTTCACCATTGAGGACAAGGTTGGCTGTGGGTTTGTCATATATGGCCTTTATTATGTTGAGGAAAGTTCCCTCTATGCCTACTTTCTGCAGGGTTTTTATCATAAATGGGTGTTGAATTTTGTCAAAAGTTTTCTCTGCATCTATTGAGATGATCATATGGTTTTTCTCCTTCAATTTGTTAATATGGTGTATCACGTTGATTGATTTGCATATATTGAAGAATCCTTGCATTCCTGGAATAAACCCCACTTGATCATGGTGTATGATCCTTTTAATGTGCTATTGGATTCTGTTTGCTAGTATTTTGTTGAGGCTTTTTGCACCTATGTTCATCAGTGATATTGGCCTGTAGTTTTCTTTCTTTGTGACATCAGTGTCTGGTTTTAGTATCAGGGTGATGGTGGCCTCGTAGAATGAGTTTGGGAGTGTTCCTCCCTCTGCTATATTTTGGAAAAGTCTCAGAAGCATAGGTGTTAGCTTTCTCTAAATGTTTGATAGAATTCACCTGTGAAGCCATTTGGTCCTGGGCTTTTGTTTGTTGGAAGATTTTTAATCACAGTTTCAATTTCAGTGCTTGTGATTGGTCTGTTCATATTTTCTATTTCTTCCTGGTTCAGTCTCAGCAGGTTTGCATTTCTAAGGATTTGTCCATTTTTTCCAGGTTGTCCATTTTATTGGCATAGAGTTGCTGGTAGTAATCTCTCATGATCCTTTGTATTTCTGCAGTGTCAGTTGTTACTTCTCCTTTTTCATTTCTAATTTTATTGATCTGAGCCTTCTCCCTTTTTTTCTTGATGAGTCTGGCTAATGGTTTATCCATTTTGTTTATCTTCTCAAAGAACCAGCTTTTAGTTTTATTGATCTTTGCTATCGTTTCCTTCATTTCTTTTTCATTTATTTCTGATCTGATTTTTATGATTTCTTCCCTTCTGCTAACTTTGGGGTTTTTTTGTTCTTCTTTTTCTAATTGCTTTAGGTACAAGGTTAGGTTGTTTATTCAAGATGTTTCCTGTTTCTTAAGGTAGGATTGTATTGCTATAAACTTCCCTCTTAGAACTGCTTTTGCTTCATCCCATAGGTTTTGGGTCGTCATGTCTCCATTGTTATTTGTTTCTAGGTATTTTTAGTAGCATATTGTTTAGCCTCCATGTGTTTGTATTTTTTACAGATCTTTTCCTGTAATTGATATCTAGTCTCATAGCGTTGTGGTCGGAAAAGATACCTGATACGATTTCAATTTTCTTAAATTTACCAAGGCTTGATTTGTGACCCAAGGTATGATCTATCCTGGAGAATGTTCCATGAGCACTTGAGAAAAATGTGTATTCTGTTGTTTTTGGATGGAATGTCCTATAAATATCAATTAAGTCCATCTTGTTTAATGTATCATTTAAAGCTTGTGTTTCCTTATTTATTTTCATTTTGGATGATCTATCCATTGGTGAAAGTGGGGTGTTAAAGTCCCCTACTATTATTGTGTTGCTGTTGATTTCCCCTTTTATGGCTGTTAGAATGTGCCTTATGTATTGAAGTGCTCCTATGTTGGGTGCATAAATATTTACAATTGTTATATCTTCTTCTTGGATCGATCCCTTGATCATTATGTAGTGTCCTTCTTTGTCTCTTCTAATAGTCTTTATTTTAAAGTCCATTTTGTCTGATATGAGAATTGCTACTCCAGCTTTCTTCTGATTTCCATTTGCATGGAATATCTTTTTCCATCCCCTCACTTTCAGTCTGTATGTGTCCCTAGGTCTGAAGTGGGTCTCTTGTAGAGAGCATATATACAGGTCTTGTTTTTGTATCCATTCAGCCAGTCTGTGTCTTTTGGCGGGAGCATTTAATCCATTTACATTTAAGGTAATTATCAATATGTATGTTCCTATTTCCATTTTCTTAATTGTTTTGGGTTTGTTATTGTAGGTCTTTTCCTTCTCTTGTGTTTCTTGCCTAGAGAAGTTCCTTTAGCATTTGTTATAAAGGTGGTTTGGTGGTGCTGAACTCTCTCAGCTTTTGCTTGTCTGCAAAGGTTTTAATTTCTCCATCAAATCTGAATGAGATCCTTGCTGGGTAGAGTAATCTTGGTTGTAGGTTTTTCTCCTTCATCACTTTACATATGTCCTGCCAGTCCCTTCTGGCTTGCAAAGTTTCTGCTGAAAGATCAGCTGTTAACCTTATGGGGATTCCCTTGTGTGTTATTTGTTGTTTTTCCCTTGCTTTTAATATGTTTTCTTTGTATTTAATTTTTCATAGTTTGATTAATATGTGCCTTGGCGTGTTTCTCCTTGGATTTATCCTGTATGGGACTCTCTGTGCTTCCTGGACTTGATTAACTATTTTCTTTCCCATATTAGGTAAGTTTTCAACTATAATCTCTTCAAATATTTTCTCAGTCCCTTTCTTTTTCTCTTCTTCTTCTGGGAACCCTATAATTCGAATGTTGGTGCATTTATTGTTGTCCCAGAGGTCTCTGAGACTGTCCTCAGTTCTTTTCATTCTTTTTTCTTTATCCTGCTCTGCAGTAGTTATTTCCACTATTTTATCTTCCAGGTCACTTATCCGTTCTTCTGGCTCAGTTATTCTGCTATTAATCCCTTCTAGAGTATTTTTAATTTCATTTATTGTGTTGTTCATCATTGCTTGTTTCCTCTTTAGTTCTTCTAGGTCCTTGTTAAATGCTTCTTGCATTTTGTCTATTCTATTTCCAAGATTTTGGATCATCTTTACTATCATTATTCTGATTCTTTTTCAGGTAGACTGCCTATTTCCTCTTCATTTGTTAGGTCTGCTGGGTTTTTACCTTGCTCCTTCATCTGCTGTGTGTTTTTCTGTCTTTTCATTTTGCTTATCTTACTGCCAAACACTTTTAAGATTATCAAATATTGTGGTTAATTATTTAGGAGGTAGCCAGAGGAGCTGACTATATTATGAAAAGGTCTGTGTAAAATTGGGCATGTTTTGGAGAGCAATAGACACAAAGTCTAAAGAAACTTGCAGTCAAGCATCAGGAGTCCCATTGCATCTCAAATAGAACAAATCCAATGAACAAATAAACAAATAAAAACATCAAGAGACTTTCTTTAGGGTGGATGTCTTTGAGTGAGTTCAGCTCTTGAGCGCTGTACAGACATGCTCTTAACTAAAACGTAGAACAGATGCCCTTTAGGAGGCTGGCTCAGTGGGTCAACATAGGAGCGTACGCCGAGCCAAGCCACAAATACCATGAAAGTCTATGTCAAGGGTTTCAAGAAGCATGTGTGCTGTCTGTGGTATGGGAGACACTTTTGGGCACTCCGCCCTGCACCTGAGGATGGTGTTGATTCCTACATGTCATAATCACAGCTGCCTTCTGAAGTGATACTGTGCCAGGCACTGCTCCAGACAGCTTAAGTATATTTTCTCCTGGAATCCTCTCAATCACCCTTAGGGGGTAGTTAGTCTTCACCCTATCATACAGGTGAGAAAATTAACACTTAAATAGGTTTAGTTATGTTCCCAGTGTCAAACAGGTAATAAGTGGCAAAGTTAGGATTCCAATCTTGGTCTTACTCGAAATCCATGCTCATACCTACAACACATATTTTCATCAATTTTAGGGGATTATCCTACTTGACATGTCTGATTTTATGGGCAGGTTCTCTAGATTTATGTATGGGTAAAGTAGGTAGAAGCATTTAGAAACATGATGCATCATTACAGGGATTTGCTGTCATTTCTCTCCTCTGTGCTCTCCTAAAATGTATTTCATTTTTATATTATTTTGTATGTTTTTATCACCCAGAATGACTTGTTTGCCTCCTCCAGGATATTCCCTGATAAATGAATGTTTATTGAATAAAAGGATGAATGAATATTTCCCAAAACACTAATAGCTAGATCCTGACCCATCAATATCAAAATTTTCTTTTTCTTTTTAGTGTTTAGCTACAAGACAAAATCAATAATGGTTAGGTTCATTGCAATTTCTAAGGCAACTTCTGGATAATGAAACAGCTTCTCAAAGGAGGCAGAGAACTAAATCTTAATTCAGGCCTGTGTTCTCAGCATCATATCTTAGTGTCTCACAAATAGTATGCTCAATAATTATTTGTTGAATGATTTAATCATCATCCTTACTTAAAAAATAATAAACATTTCTTCTGTAAAAACTGTGTGTAAGGCACTAAATTAGGTGATGAATGGCGTGCAGGAAAGCATAATAGTAGTGGTCATTGTTTACCATGTGCTGTGCACTACGCTGAGGACTTCCTTTCCATGTAGTATTACACTGAGTCCTCCTCCAAACCTCACAGGCACTGTTGATCCTTCAATGTTGGAGGTGGGGAAACTGACTCCGAAAGAGGTTAAGCAAATTATTTTCCCAAGTTCCCATAACTAGTAAGTGGCAGAAACTGGATTCAAATCCAGGCCAAGTATTCTAAAACCCAATAGTCTTAACTGTGGTAGAAATCCTCACCTGGCATTGAAAATGTTATTTATTCAGAGAATTGTCAAACAGTGATCCATAATAACTAAATATGTTTTCTCTTAGCTTAAGATATATAAACTCACATGAATTCAACACTTTTTTTTTTTTTGCTGGAATCAAGCTTTGCTATTGAGTCTGGGTTCTTTTCTTGGGAATCCTATGTTGTCTTTCTTGCACAAACCACACCCACAGTACATTGTCTACAGTTTCCACTTTCAGTTTCTATTAAGTGGAGCCAGAACTTAAGGACATTTGAAAAACAATTTTCAGCATAAACTCATTCCAGATTTCTTTGATTTTTTTCTCAATCTGTTCAGTTGCTTCATAAACACCAAATCCAAGAGCATTTTTTTACAACAACCTCTCTTTATCAAGTTTCTCCAAAGCCTTCAACCTAATTCTCACACAAAAACTCTCTCTTTTAAACGCATTTTTGATGTTTATTCATAAATTCAATTGTTTAATTAAAAATGCAAAAATTACTGTCATAAATTGATCTGGGAATAAGCACAACCAAATCTTGATAAGCAAAGAATTGGTCTGGTAGGAGCAGAGTTGGACAAGAGAGTAGATGATAATAATGAACATTCCGAGCCCTAAGGCTTCAACTAATGCTTTCAGAGGCAACTGGACATTAATTAATTGAGTAGAGTTTACTTAAGCGCAGTACTACTCTTTTACTCACATGTATTTTTCTTTAACAAACACTGACATAACACTTACTATGTGCCAGTCACTGTTCCTAGTACTCTACATATATTATTTTATTTAATGCTCAAAACTACTCTCTGGGTACATACTATTATCATCCCACTTTACAGAGGAAGATGCTGATGCTCCAAGAGGTTACCTACCTTGTCCAAGGTCATACACCTAGTAAGTGATGGAGCCAGGATTTGATCCAAGTACATGCTCTTAACCCCTTAAACCACACCTGTCAGACAAAAGTCATTGTACTTCCTCTCCAAAAGCCTACAATCCACATGGAAAGGTCATGTATATTACCCATCCAAACTTGCATATGATAATTACCTTATGAGGGGTCCAGGACTTCACAAACATCTTCTTTAGTAGTGTTCACTAAAGACACAAAGGGATTTTCAGTCAGCATTTGGTAAGCCTCTCTTATAGAATCCATGTTCCATGTTTCTTTCCTTCTCTAAATGATAATGATGAACAGGTGTCTTCAATTTTCTTTTGTTAAGCCACTTTTTCTTATGTCTTTACAACCATTTCCTGTATATGTTACTATTCTTTATGGCTTCCAGCCCCTGGAGTGATAATGCAGACCACGTGTGAGAGGCCAGCAGGTGGGGAAGCACACAGGAATGTGTCCTGGAGAAGGACCGCGATCCTTTTCTCTCTCTCTCATGGATTATACACAGTAATCCCACAACTTCCTGGGATTCTAAATTCAAGGTCCTAGAGTAATTTTCATCTCCCAATCAAACTACAAATTTTAATCTGAAGCAAACATCTTTAATTGTGATGCCACATGAACCACTTTTATGGTCTTTATTTATAGGCCTATAAGAGAGGGGAAATGGATCTGAATTCCTAGCAACTTTTTTTTTTTTTTTTTTTTTTGCGGTACGCGGGCCTCTCACTGTTGTGGCCTCTCCCGTTGTGGAGCACAGGCTCCAGACGCACAGGCTCAGCGGCCACAGCTCACGGGTCCAGCCGCTCCGTGGCACGTGGGATCTTCCCGGACCGGGGCATGAACCCGTGTCCCCTGCATCGGCAGGCAGACCTTCAACCACTGCGCCACCAGGGAAGTCCCCTAGCAACTTTTGGCTGGCAATGACCGCCTCCCCTCAGAAAGTGACTGAGCCATCAGAACACATTTGTAACTTGTATCAAAGAAACTGTGTTGCATTTTTTAAAACTATTAATATTTCTAAGTCGGTAATATGCACATTGTTCAAATATCAGATGTACAAAAGTTCTGTAGAAAGTCTTCCTCTTGACACTGCCACTGATCTTGAACAGAAAGGAGGAGTGACCCCGAGTGTGAATTCCGCTTGGGGGACAAAACATCTGGAGAGGCTGCAACTAGAACTGGGGACTCTGGAGTCTCAGAGAAAAACTGTTGGAAATCCAGGTGAGGGATGAACTATGCATGGATCGTGTTGTTAATACTCTCCGAGACGAGTCAACAAGAAGAGCATCTCCAAATTCATGACACTGGCATGTGTCTTTCACCATTATGCAACGAGGCAGTGTGTTATGGCAGGAGAAGCTCTTTCATGGGAATGCAGGCAGGTGGCATGAGTTGTAATTCCTTTCCTCTCACAATTAGCTGCATGACCTGGGGGAAGTCACTAAACTGGGTCTCAATTGAGTTATCTGTAATGTGCTAATAAGTGCATTTTATCTGTGTAAAGGGAAAGTATTGAGCTGAATGAGTAATTGAGCTCTTCAACTACTATAAAATCCATTGTATCTCCCTGGAAGTTCTACACTGTGTCAATTAACATGGCTATTCTTAAGAAGAAAAAAGAAAGGTCTTCCTCCTAACTCTGTTCCAAGGTACCTACCCCATCTCTGAAAAACACACACCATTCCCTGTTACGAGGAACATTTTAAAAATAAATATTCAGATGATCTGAAATGTCTTAATCAGTAAGATAAATGGTTACAAATTGCTAAGAAAATGAATATTTAATGCCACATTTTAACTAAAATCTTGCTTCAAAATATCAGATTTCCTGGAATCTTCTTAGCATCCCATTAATTCTGAGAGTAGCTGACAGAACAAGAATTCTAACATAAAAATCTAAAGGCATGGTCCAGCATTTGGACTACAAGAGATGACTTTTCTACCTGGGACACATATGATGCACTTTTTTGGTTATTGTAATGAAGTTAGATGATAGTAGTGTTACAGGGGGAGACAATTAAACTACAATCTCTAGGAAATCTTATTTAATGCTATCTCTAAGAAATCAATTTTCCATCTTATATGTTAACTCAATAATGAATGTAATCAGGGATCTTTTGAAAGATGACAAAGATCCTTAGAACTCTGCATGGAGTTGCTTTAGAATAAGAAAGAGACAAAAGTTGTTTCAAGATGGAGCAGGAAAGACTACAGCCATAGGTAGGACCTCCCTTTCCCTAGCCATAACACCTGGAGATGTACAATGCATTGACCGGTCATCTATTGTACTTAGAAACGATCACATAAAAAACAAAAGCCCACAGCCCCTGTAACCTCTGTGGCTTATGGTGCTCAGCATGTGAGCAGGGATGGAAAGGACCTTAGGCATGCCCCAAAGAGAATCAAGATTGAAAGTTGTTTTTTAATAAGGATATACATTCTTATATATACTTTTTATTGATGCTTTAAAATAACAGGTAGTTAGCTAATTCTCTCTTGGAAGTTCAAAACCCAAAGCCTCATCCATATTCAATTCTAAGTTGCAGAAATGAAAAATTGGGAGCCAAGCTCTAAAGCATTTTTAGGGCTGCATTTATTTTTAATTTTTGACTCATCTTGTTACGGAGTCAGGATAAGGATGCTGTGGAGGAGGGGAGACATACACACCAAGTGGCTTCTCTAAGAAGTTGTGTGTGAATATTTTAACACTAATTTCCCAGGAAAAAAAATATACCTGGAAGCACTTCAGCTCATATTGCAATGGTTTACCTATTCCATGAGTTTTGTTGAAGCATCTGTGTACTAGAATTTAGGCAAAAAATGTAAAGTAAGGACTTGATCCTGATTTCAAGCTGATGCGTCTCAGATCAATCACATCAAGATTTTGATGCACACATTGAATCAAAAGAGTTTCATTTGTAATGAGCTAATCTGCTAATATTATATAATATTTGGACTGCTCCCTGTGCAGGCATCCTTAAGGAACTGGCTTATGCTTTTCTGGGATGGACTTGCCTTGTTTTCAAATACAGAGGACTTGCCTATATATTTTCTTTCACATAGCAAGACAGTGTTCCATCTGGTATTCATAATGGCAAAATCCTCATGTAAGCATGCTGTAAGATGTTTACAAATCTCCATTGTAAAAATGAATGTGACAGATAGCAAAAATGTATGTTTTATTTTTCAGAGAAGATGCTGGATTTCATAGGAAAAACCCTTATATGGCATATTTATATTTGGTTTTGTGAGTCAGGGCTGCCTGTACACAAAGGCAAATTTAACTTAAAACTTAATTATGATTAGTCATCCTTATGGGGGACAAGAAGAGAATAATTGAATTCCACAGAATGTCACCCAAACTCATGTATCGATTATGTTATCCTTGCCCACCCCCAACCTAATCGTTTTAAAAATAGTAAAAGATTTTACAAGCTTAAGCAAGGTTAGAAGTTATGAGTTTCATTTCCTTTAATTTCTGGTCTTAGCTGCTGGCCACCAGAACAAGCAGCACAGAGGGGAATCAGCAGTTGAATGTGCTTAAAGGAATGCACAAACTTGATTTTTTAAATGTTCTGAATATTTGTGATTTGATTAGGGTAATGAGTCTCATGGTATGAGTATTACATTCTGAAAATCATGGATTCTGATTGTTGCGGATTGCCAGGTTTGAAATAATAGCTTGTGTCTGGGGTTTGGTGCTATGATGACATTTATTTTACTATGGCCACCATTATCATCATCATTGACATAATTACATAAAATCACAGTTTGCCGTGTTCTATGTGACCCCAATTTAGGCCTTGCCCAGGCTGAATGGCCCTTGTCTATTAACAGTTATGCCTGTATTTGTATGTTCCAACCTTCAAAGGATTGTTTCCATGTCTCCAACAAGCCAGATCTTACAATTTAGGGTCAGTGACCCCTGGTGAGCAGTGTAGCTTCCATCAGGTTTTTATGCAAAAGCATGGTTTATTTAAAATGAAACAAAATGAGATAAAAGCAAAACATGTATAGTTGTTGAGTACCTACTATGTGTCAGGCATCCTGCTGGGTGTGAAAAGCGAGGCTAAATGAGATTAATGTCCCTGTTCTTGTGGAGAGTATGCACCATTGGTAGAAAAGGAAAGTATAAGCATCTGTGCAGATACGTACCAGAACACTTTACCCAGGTGTAGCAGGTGGGGCATCCGGGAAGGCTTCCCCAAGGAAGAGCTGCCGATTTGAGACATGAAGACTCTGTAACTGCCAAACAGGAGAGGCTGGGGGATGAAATGGCAGTTCTAGGAAGAGAAACCATTCTGTTAAATGTGCTGAGCCTAAGGGGAGTAGGAGTATCCAGGAAATGAGAGACATTCAGGGTGGTGAGCTTAAGCACAGGGGAGGGGAAAGTGGTGAGTGGTGAGGCTAGAAAGGAGGATCCAAAGTGGATCATTCAGGAACTTATTCAACTTTTTAGTGAATTCGGACATTATTCTAAGAGCAATGGCAAGGCACTGAAGAGTTTCAGGGAAGAAAATAACTTTTTTTTTTTTTTTTGGTATTTTAAGCATTTCACAATGACTGGAATAAAGAGAACAGAACAGTGGTAGGTCAGTTAGTCAGGAAACAGTTACAGCAGTTGAAGTGAGAGATGATGGAGGCAATGATGACAATGATAACAGAAAGGAGTAAATGATTTTTAGAAGTATATATCAAATATGTAGAATTGTCTATTCCTTTGGTGAAGAATAACTGTGGTGGGTTTGAAACCTAAGTATCCAACCCGAGTTCCTGGCTGGCTCACGGGAAGATGACCCAGATAGGGGAGAAAGTTGATGAATTCTGTTGTGGGAATGTTGCAGTTCAAGTACTGTTGGAAATCCAAGTGGAAATATCCAGAGGACTGTTGGATAGAAGGATCTCAAATTCAGGAGGTGGATCTGTGAAAAGTTGTAGAATTGGGAATCATCAGCACATACCCTTGGAAGTAAATGGAGTTATCCCGACACTGTGTGATAAAGAGGGAAGACTTTCTGAAGAGACTCTGGAAAGCCAAACCGTATGTCTGCAGCAAACGGTTGTCCCCAAATGAAGATAAACTCCCATGTGAAAAGGTACCTTCCCTGGACAGGAGGAAAGAAGACATTCTTATCAACCCAGAAGTAGCACCAGAGGAATCTGCAAACAAACCTTATTCCATTAGATTCTTCCTATATATTTACTGTCCCATCATTTACCTACTTTGGAAGCCTAGAACTGATCTCCTTTGTCCTGTCATTTCTCTACAACTTTATAGTCCTTTGTTGAAGATGCTATAAAAGCTGGAATTCTGAGTGCCATTCTGAGTTATTTCTGGTTTAATTTTCCCCAGTGTGATGTGCACTGCACACATTAATAAACTGATTTCCTTTTCTTTCTTTTTTTTTTTTTTTTAAAAAAAAAGGGGCTGAAAAGGACAGATCAGAAAAGTGGAAGAAAAATCTGAGGAGGTGAAAAGGGTGGGACCATGGAAGCTAAGAGATGGGAGCATTTCAAGGAAAGAGCATTCAGTGATGCAGAGAAGTCAAATCACACTATGACTGCAGGCTCAGTTGAAGTAGTGGTAGTAAAAACTCAGTGACAGGGGACAAGGTGTAGGAGATGAGGAAACAGCAACGATAGGTATAGGCAGCACTTTCAAGAAATTTGGTTGGTAAAAGGAAGGCGAGAAGTCAAACAAGATCCTTACAAAAATAAAATTCCTTATAATATCAGTTAAACTTAAATATTATTCAGTATTGCACAGCATTATATTTAAAACACAAATGGCTGTAGGGAAAATTTCAAAGGAAATGCCTTTCTCTCTAATTCTTAAAGATTTTGAACTTGTGCCAATGCTTAATATTTAAAATTCTTGTTTAGTATATTCCTTTTCAACTTAATCCATTTCTCTTAACTGAAAAAGTCATATGTTTCTTCTAAGGGCATATTTGGCTCCACAAACTTGTGGCTTTCAGCCATTTTTGTCATCAAAAGCCTTTTAGATTGCTGGTTTACACAGCCAACAAAGAGAGGGTACTTCAACTGTTCAACACTAATGAGAGGAAAGGCTTTGATATGCCTTTGTACCTTTCCTAATATCTTGTCTCTTTTTCTACTGAGAAGTAATTCAGCTACCTTAAGGCTTAAGGTCTAACTAATTTAACCTTCTTGGTTTACTGATAAGGAAATAAATGCTTAAAGACTTATTGTATGTCCCAAACTATGGAATATGAACATGACAGAATGGAAACCAGAATCTGGATCTCAAAGATTTGGCTGCATATCTCATCTTTTCCCAATAAATACGCACCTCTTAATGTTCATGGAGTCCCTTTCTAATCAGAAAGATAAGTTTTAAAAAGTAAGATAGATTCCCTCTCCTTTCTGATATCAATAATTATTAATGATCACTTGAATTTTACATGAAATGCCAGACTCTTCTGTAACGACTGCTCATGTTAAGGACCTCTGTATGGGATCAAATACAAACTACTTCAGCAGGAGTGCTCTTTAGAATTAATCTTGACAGGAGTTTGTTTTTCTACTAAACCAAAGCCATGTTCACACTTCTTTTTGATAAGTTAACCAAGAATTTCAATAGAGAGCTAAAATAGTACTATGATTGCAAGTCTTGGGCAAGTTTCCCTAAACATGTTGGACAAAAGCTTTGCCAAATACTGTAGATGTTGGAATAATTCTATTCCATGATAAGAAGCCACTATAGACATTAAGTAGGAAATTTGATTACTCAAAATCCATCTGTTATTGTGGGTTTCTTTTTTCCAAATAAATTTTTCAGGAGGAAAACTGGCAAAGAAATAGTTGAAAAAAAATACTTGAACCAAAATGACAGCCTTGGCTGTTGCAATGAGGAGATTTGGGGGAAATATATGAATATAAATATAAATACACACACCATAGAACTTTTATTTGCAATAAACAGTGATATTCTGAAACTACTATGAGGATCCCCTTTAAAAAAACAAAAACAAAAGACGGTTTTCTGTATGTCTCCTTCAAAAGAACTGGTTTCAAATTTCCCACACACCTTTGATTGACCCCACTAGTGATACTTTCTATAAAATCAGCAATGACTTTCTATTGCTGATAAAAGCAATATAAACTTTGATGTGTTTTACTTGATTTCTCTCCATTTTTACTTTGGTTATATAATTTCAACTGCATATAACTATTTTCTTATCAAATCTTTCTATTAAATGTTATTTTCTCATCAACAAAAAGTATACAGAGAAAAATAATATTTGTATGAACAGACTAACAGAAAAAATGATATTCATATGAATAAACTCACAAATATAACATTAAAATACTGTAGGGAAGATGAAGTAATTTTCTAATCAAAATATTAAATTAAAATGACAAGTTTATAATTCAGTCACATAAAAATGCCAAAGACGTAAGACTCATTTTGGATGGCTAATCATGATTGAATCTGTATTGTTTAACTTGAAGTGTATTAGACAAAGCTGGAAATGGAGAGGAGCTGAGAGTGTGCTTGTTTGTTTTGTATTGTTTTCTTGGTTTGGTATAAAATAGAATACTAAACTGAAGGTGATATGTATCTGTTGATGTATTTCCTAAAGAGATGAATGTGGACAACAAGAATTTCTCTTTGTTTTCCTTTGTTTTAGAATAAGAATGGAGTAGCCTTAGAAACATATATGCTCTGAGAATCGAAGAAATAATACTAAACCATTTCAGAGAAGCTGCTGATAACATTTAAATATGAGTGAAAATGTCCTATTAAAAGAGTTCTATTATATCTTTGTTCACTCTTATAAAATATTGGCTTATGTTGTACACAGGTTTACAATGTTCAAAGTGCCTTCAGTTGCTGCATCTCTTTTATTTTCATAAGCTTCTTGTGCGGTACTCAGTATATATAAGGAACTTGAGTATATTCAGATTTTGGTATCTATGAGGGGTCCTGGAACCAGTTTCCAAGGATACCTGTGGATGACTATAACTATGGATAAGGGAAGCCGTGTAAATTGGAAGACTTTTATTTCTGGTAATAATAGAGTAGGTAATTCAACCAGCACTCCTGCTAAAGACTACTTGCAAAGCTGAACAAAATATTTTTAAAATCTCTTTGATAACACTGGGCATTAACAAAATAGAAGAGAATTACTGGGATAAGATCTGGCAGAAAACTGATGCCCATGGAAGTGAAACCAGAATTTGGGGGTTGTTTTTCTCCTAAGAACACTTGCTGATTTAGTGGGAGTAGCTGAGAACCTAAAAGACTTACTGGTCCATTTGTGACAACGTGGATGGAGCTTGAGGATGTTAAGCTAAATGAAATAAGTCAGACAGAGAATGACAAATACCGTATGATATCACTTACATTTGAATCTAAAAAACCCAAACTCAGTAGAAACAGAGACTAGAGTGGTGGTTACCAGGGACTGGGAAATGGGGGAATAGAGGAGATGTTCACCAGGGGTATAAACTTCCAGTTATAAGATGAATAAGTTCTAAGGATCTAGTGTACAGGATGGTGATTACAATTAATAAATACTGTGTTAAATACTTGAAAATTGCTAAGAAAGTAGATCTTGAATGTTCTCACCACAAAAAAGGAATGGTGACTATGTGACTGGATGGAGGTGGTAGCTAATGCTATGTTGGTAATCATTGTATGTCTTAAACATACACAGTACGTCAACTATCTGTCAAAGCTGGGGAAAAAAAGACTTAATGGTGCTTTTGAATGTCTCACTAAGCTAGTGAGATAGGAATTAGAATTCTCACATGTGGGAGCCTTGATGAAAGCCTTTTGCATATAGATGGAACCATGAATAGTGAGACTCTAGGAATAATGATAAACTGCAAGTAGACAGATTGAACTGAGGACCACAGTACAGTTCTGAATCACCTCAAAGCCTGAAATTTGATTGATGGAATCAGAGAGACCTAGTAAGATGTAATATATCATTCAGGCCTCAAATTATTTCTACAAACAATTTTTACTAGTAAAATGAATAGCAACAAATCAAAGTAACCAGGTATAAAAGGAGACAAGTCAACATGAGTAGACACCAGTAGAAACAACAAACAAGCAGAACTACAGGGGCTTCAGATAATGAAGCCATCAGATACAGACTCTAAAACAATTATTCTTACTGTATTAAGGAATATAAAAGACAAATTAAAATTTCAACAGATTGGAAACTATAAAAGAAAACCTGATTATAATTGTAACACTGAAAAATATAATAATGAAAAAGGTCTAAATAAACGGGGTTAATAATAGATTACACTCAGCGGTAGAATTAGTGAACTGGAAATTAAAGAGAAAAAAATCTAGAATGAAGCATATGGTGGTAAAAGGATGGAAAACAGAATACAAGATCCCCCTGGTATCTGAAAGTAGAACATTCCTACTAAAACTTTCATATGCCAAAAATGGTGTAAAGTGAAGAAGCAATTAACTTTTTTTGTAAAATCGAAAATCCTCTTCAGATTCCTTTTGGTTAACGAAAACAGGTACTAATGTAGAACTTTCCCAAAAGCAAAGTGGTGAATAGCAAACTTTTGAAAAGCAGTAATACCTGTAGTGAGTATGAGACATAGAGATATAGTGAGAGGATGTAATGTATGTGTATTAAAGTCCCACAAGAGAGAAAATAGGATAGAAGCAACAATTCAAGAAATAATGAATATTAACTTCCCAAAATTGATGGGATACATTAGGAAATCTGTTAAACTTCAAAGCAAGATAAACTTTTAAGACATCTACAGATCAAAGCAAAGCTGCCAAAAACCAAAAGCAGTGATAAAGCCTTAAAAGTAGCAAAACCAAACAAAAACTTTTAAAGAGGGAAACTCCCATTGACAGCTGATCACTTAATAGAAATTCTATAAACGTGAAGAACATGGAATAAAATCTATTTTTTTAACCACTTAAGAACTTATTTATTTATTTACTTATTTATTTGTTTTTAATTGAGGTATAATTAGCATATAGCATTATATAAATTTCAGGTGTCCAACATAATGATTTGATATTTGCGTACACTGGGAAATGATCACCACAGTAAGTCTAGTTACCATCAGTCACCATAGAAAGTTACAATTTTCTCTTGGCTATTTTCAAATATACACTACAATATTATTAAATATAGTCACCACATTGTACATTACACCCCCGAAGCTGCATGAAGCTCTGTGTTCTACACATGAGTAGGAGAGGCTGCCATTCTACTATGGGATAAAACTTGTCTGCCATACAGAAAATGTATGTGTGTCTTACAAGCTACATGAATGAACTTTTACAGAGACTGTAAAATTATAAAAGTTCATTTTATAATTGGAAGTTTGCACCACATAACCCCCTTCACCCATTTTGATCAACCTTCAACTCCCCTCCCCTCCAGCAACCACCATTCTGTTCTCTATAAGTTCTGTTTTGTTTGATTGTTTCATCTGCTCATTTGTTTTGTTTTTTAGATTCCACATATAAGTGAAATTGTACAATATTTGTCTTTCTCTGTCTGACTTATTTCACTTAGCATAATACCCCCAAGGTCCATTCATGTTGTCTTAAATGGCAAGGTTTCATTCATTTTTATGGCTGAGTAGTATTTGACTGTACATTTACTGCCCCTTCTTTATCCATTTATCCGTCAGTGGATACTTAGGTTGTTTCCATATACTGGCCATTGTAAATAATGCTGCAATCAACTATGTGCACCTATCTTTTCAAATTAGTGTTTTCATTTTCTCTGGTTAAATACCCAGAAGTGGAATTGCTGGATCATATGGTAGTTCTATTGTTAGTTTTTTTTAAGAACCTCCATACTGTTTTCCATAGTGGCTGTACCAATTTACATTCCCTCCAGCAGTGCACAAGGGTTACCTTTTCTCCAAACCCTCTCCAGCATTTGTTATTTGTAGACTTCTTGATGATAGCAATTCTGACAGTTGTGAGATGATATCTCATGATCATTTTGATTTACATTTCTCTGATGATTAGTGATGTTGAGCATCTTTTCATATGCATGTTGTCCATCTGTATGTCTTCTTTGGAAAAATGTCTATTCAGGTATTCTTCCCATTTTTTAATCAGGTTTGTTTTTTTTTAATATTGAGTTGTGTGAACTATTTATAAATTTTGAATATTAACCCCTTTTCAGACATATCACTTGGAAGTATTTTCTCCTATTCAGTAGGTTGTCTTTTCCTCTTGTTGATGGTTTCCTTTGTTCTGCAAAAACTTTTATGTTTAATTAGGTCCTGTTTGTTTATTTTTGCTTTTGTTTCCTTTGCCGTAGTAGACTGATCCACTATGATTTATGTCAAAGAGCATGCTGCCTGTGTTTTCTCTTAGGAGTTTTATGGTTTCAGGTTTTACATTTAAATCTTTAATCTACTTTGAGTTTATTTTTGTATATGACATAAGAAAGTAGTCCAGTTTGATTCTTTTGCATGGAGCTGTCCAATTTTTCTAGCACCATTTATCAAAGAGACTGTCTTTTCTCCATTGTAATTACTTCCCTCCTTTGTAGTAGATTAACTGACTATTAAGTGTGGGTGTATTTCTTGACTCTCTATTCTGTTCTGTTGATTTTTGTGTCTGTTTTTGTACCAGCACCATACTGTTTTGATTACTGTAACTTTTTAGAGTAGTTTGAAAAGCTGATATTTTTCTTGATAGGTCTCACTTGTTGAGGGTGTGCCAAGCCCTATCAGTGTTCCAAAGGGAGGGATGTCAGTCTGCACCGAGTTTCAAACAGATTGAAAATCAGGCCTCAGGCAGCAGCTTTTAATGTATGCAAATTTATACAGTCTTATCAGACCATGATCATAATCCCTGCTGGCCTCCAGACAAGACGATCTCAAGGTATCCTCTGGGCAACTGTTGTAAAAATCAGGGCTCCAAATGAATGTATAAGCTCCTTTCTGGGAGGTGCCAAAGAGCTCTTCTTTTGGCCATTAGTAGTGAGGCTGAAGGAGAGCACAAAGATGGTGATCCCCAGCCTACATTCCCTGAGAGCATTTCTGTAGCCACTAGATATATGGTAAGCCTGAAGCCTGCCCCTCAGGCTGAAGCTCCAGGATAAGTAAGTAGGCATGTTTTACAGAAAGGCTGGGGGTGTGTTTCAGTGTTCTGTCTGCACAGTGCCCAAGGAGTGGTAGCCCGCCAGAAAAATCAGGACAATGGTAACTACTCTGGGGTAGGGAGAAGAGGATAAGAATTGCGTAGTGTCTTGGAGAAAAGTTTCTCTTCTTAATGTGGGAAGAGATTATACAGTTTACTTTGTGATAACTTATTAAGTATGTTTTTGTTTGGGGTAATTTTCAGTGTGTATTTTATATTTCACAATATAAAGCAACCAACAAAAACCTGGGGACTGGCGGAACGGCCATAACAAAATAGAACGTGTTAGTGGATCGATATCCACTTAGAGGTGTCTCGCTCTGTTCTCAGTTCTTTATCCGAAACTGCCAGTGTTTTGGTTCAAAATTTATCTAACATTGAAGGAGCCATGATTATGACATTTTCAGAAGCATAAAACGGAGATGGATGACAGAATCGAGATTCAAAATAGTCTTGACAGACTTGTAATTCTAGCCCTAAACCAACAAGAGGAAATGTTTCAGGGATAATGGAGGCGTAGCACACCAAACATTGGCTGCCAGGGTTAGGCAGAGAAGCCTTCAGGGCTCCTGCTGCCAAGAGGTGTTTCAGGAGGTGCCCAAGAAAATGCCAGACACGACTCCATGGGTTGATCTGGCTTTGGGACTCTGATGAACGAGCGGCTCTTGCATTCAGAGGGAATTTAAAACGCTCCCTCAATCGCAGGAACACATAGAACAGTTAACCCTCAGAGAGGGTCAGCAAAAACACACAAAGCACGCACACAGAGGCTTCAGGACTGAAAACCAAAGAGCAGCAGCAGCAGGGGCAGCCCATAGCTCCTCCTATCACGTGGCAAAACAGGCAACCAGCGTCTGGGAGGAGTACAAGTCTGGGTACAGCAAAAGGGTTCTTTAAGCAAAATAACGGCTCCCTGAGAACAGTATCCTGAATCAATCATGGTCCAGACCCCTCATTATAGTCATCAGGGGACAAAAAAAGGGGATTCAGAGGAACCAGAACAGAGATGGTTACCTCTACCAGCCTGGCAATCTTGATGAGAGAATATAAGACTATGTAATAAAATGTTTATAGTTCTTACCACACAATCACAGTCCCATCATTCTTGTCAAATGCTCTGGCTAGTCCCATAAAGTTTTGACTTAAAGAGCCCTTCTAGGTGTTGTTAAACACAGATACCAGAACCTACCTGACTCACTCAGGAGAGATTCTGGCCCTCCATGTGAGCAAGATGACAGACTCCCTCAAGAGCTCTGTCAACAGCCCTCAATCCTTTCTGGCTCAAGTTTGAGGTGCTCATAAATCAGTTACACCAGCACAGCATAGCTGAGAACTAGCCTAAGACATAATTGCTGCTTTGTTTGTCTGAATCCTGACTCTGGCAAGGCAGGGACTGTGTCTGTCTTGATCCCTTCTTAATGCCCAAGGCCAAACCCCAAGTAATACTCAAATATTACTGGTGAAGGAGAGAAGAAATGCTGGCAGGCAGACAAGGAAGGAAAGGAAAGTCAGGTAGAAAGTCCTGGGTTTTATGACTGGCTATACTGTCAGTGTCAGACAACAATACAACTTGACTCAAGCAAACATATTGTTAGACTGCAACAAGAGAAGCCCAGAATCTAAACAAAGAGAGGGACCAGTTCAATTCCACTCTAGTGAGACCACATCTGAGCTTGGAGTTCAACACTCGGTTGCCATATTTAAAAAGCACATTATGAAAGTTAAGTTCAGAGGTAGTGATCTAAGTGATAAGACGTGCAAACCAAGGCCCAAGAACAGTTGAAGAAACCAGAGCTATGTGACTTAGAAAGGACAGGACACAGGTGACCATGTCCCAGTATTAGAAGGGAAGGGCTGTCATATAGAAGATGTAGGCATATTTCTCAAACCTAACTGTGTGTCCACATCACCTGTTAGAGTACAAAAATACCTAACCCTCAGCCTGTTCAGACTGACTGAATCAGAACCTCCCATGAAGCTGCGTGGACATCTGTTTTGCACAAAGCTCCTTAGGTCACTCTGGTGTTCACCACAAAGCTGAAGTTAAGAACCACCAGTGTAGACCTATTTTGCTTGTCCAATTGAAAGTCTCAGGAGTTTCATTTGCACAGAAATTATAGGGAGATACATGTGAGCTTTAAAAAAAAGGAAAGAATAAATAGGCTTGTTAACAAATGTTCTGCAAGAGAATATCTGGGTTGGCAACAAAGTTGTTTTTGAAAACTCTTGGAAGTATAGAGATTAAAAAACAAAAACAAATCTTCTGAGGATCCAGCTAAAATAATCCCTGCTTATGTGTAAGGCCACTGTAAAAATCTGAGGTCCTTTCTGAGGTTAAGGTTTTTTGAGACGGAGTAGAGAACTGCCACACTTATCTAAAGGTCAGATTCCCAGCAACCCTAAGCTTTCAGAATGCAGGCATTCAGATATTTACTGCAAAATTTGGCAGTGTGGGGCTTCCCTGGTGGCGCAGTGGTTGGGAGTCCTCATGCCAATACAGGGGACACGGGTTCGTGCCCCGGTCCGGGAGGATCCCACATGCCACGGAGCGGCCGGGGCCGTGAGCCATGGCCGCTGAGCCTGCGTGTCCAGAGCCTGTGCTCCGCAACGGGAGAGGCCACAACAGTGAGAGGCCCGCGTACCGCAAAAAAAAAAAAAAAAATTTGGCAGTGTGATTATCTGTTTCTTTTCCAGCCTGCACGAGATTAGGAGTAAGTAAGAAGTCAGGATGAGAAGGCTACTAGAAGTCACACATAGTGACAGTCACAAGAGTGAGCACAGAGGGAGGAAGCAGAAGAATGTAAAAAGCAATAGAAATCTGTTACTGCACATTCCTCAGTGTTCAGAATGATGTCTCTGAGTCACCTAAAAGTGCCTGACTTATGGTGGGTATCCTATTATAAGAAGGCAGTTTTCACAGAATAGTAGAATTTTAGAAAAAAAATTAGAAAAATGTATTTCAACCTCCTTTATATTTTTTCTTTTTAATGAAATATAATATTCATACAGAAAAGTGTCATATCGAAAGTATATAGGGAAAGGGACTTCCCTGGTGGTGCAGTGGATAAGGCTTGTGCTCTCAATGCAGGGGGTCTGGGTTCGATCCCTGGTCAGGGAACTAGATCCCGCATGCTGCAACTAAGAGTTCGCATGGCACAACTAAGGAGCCCATGTGCTGCAACTAAGGAGCCCACAAGCCACAACTAAGGAGCCTGCTTGCTGCAACTAAGACCTGGTGCAACCAAAAAAATGCATTTAGGAGTTTGGGATTAACATATGCACACTACTATATATAAAATAGATAACCAACAAGGACCTACTGTATAGCACAGGGAACTATACTCAATATTTTATAATAACCTAATAAGGGAAAAGAATCTGAAAAAAGAAGATATATATGTATGTATAACTGAATCACTTTTCTGTACACCTGAAACTAATACAACATTGAAAATCAACTATACTTCAATAAAACAAGAAAAATTTTTAAAAAGAGTATATAGCTCACTACATTTAAAGAAAACTAAACACACCACATAACCAGTATCCAGATTAAACAAACAAACAAAGAAAACCCCAAACAAAATAAAAGATCATTTCTAGCAACCAAACTTGCCCCATCTATTCCCTTCCCATCACTATACTCTCCCAAAGATAGCTACTGTCTTTCTAACGGCATTGTCTTTGTACCTCATATGTATAAACTCATACACTGTGTGCTCTTATATTTTGTGTCTGAATTCTTTCATTAAACTTTGTTTTTTAAATGACTCCCAGGATGTGACAGTGACTTGTCACACAAATAATGACAAAACAAGGAATATAAAAAGCCACAGCTCTTGATTTCTGGACCAAAGCTATTTTCAAAGGTTTCTCTTTTAGAAAGCTTTTCCTCCATTAGAAAGTCTTTAAAACATGTATTCATGTATATATGAATAACCAAAGACACAAAGATACAAAAACAACAAAATTAAACACCTAAATAATGTATTACAACATATGAAACAAGTAGCCTGAATGTCAAATTTTGTCTGTTTACTCTCATGTGCAGTCCAGATATAAATTATTGTTTTGAAAAATGATAATTTTATTTTGTTTTCTCCTATGCCTCTACAGAATTAATTTTTCCAAATTGTCTATTTTCAGAAGGCTAAATTACCTTTATGAACGTATGGCTTAGGAATTAATTCTCATCTTTGCATGGACTAGTATTAGCGGCACAAATGGCCAAGAAAACAAACAAAAAATTAGTAAATTGACTCCAAAAGGCTAAGGCCACAGTCTTTGCCTCAAAGATTAAATACGCCTTCTCTGAAAGCAAGAGTGATGTCAGCCACACCCTTGTCATTACTTGCCAGTTGAATGGCCCCTCTTGGTCTTGGCCTGAAAGTTGTCAGTTTTACTCTAAGGCTCCCATTGCTTCAAAAATGCAGATATTAATAATGCATTATTTTGGAGACAAACTAAAACCAGGGTCAGAATTTATCACTCTAAGGTATAAATTAGAACAGATTTATTTACAGAAAGAAAAGACCCCTAAATGGCATGCTTATTTAGAAATTCTTAAAGATAAATGTCTGGATTAATAATGTTCTATTTTGCCTGGTGTTTTTATGACCTGTTTGGGGAGTATTGGTGGACGTGATATCCTGCAATGATCTTTTTTAGGTTTGTGATTATCTTTTTAATGCTATTTCTTTTTATCTGGCCCAATTCAGTGTTGCACTTAGCACAAACTATAACACTTGTTACATATTGACCTGTTAATTTGACAAGCATTATACTGCAAAATAAAATGCAATTAAAAAGTGTGTTCTCTTTAAATCTAATAACACAAGTTTAGAATAATACCTTTGGGTAAGGCCTGTAAGAAATCTATAGTGTAGAAAAGAGTAACTAGTACACAACTGGCAGTTGGATAGTATCAAGGAAAAGAGCCAATCTAGTTGTATAAACAAGCGAGTGAAAAGTACACACAGTGAAACCATACCATCTCAATTTTTAACTCAGAGGTCTCATGTGAGGACAATTAAAAAATATGTATTTGCTAGTTGGAGTTAATGCTTTCTGATGCTGTATCTAAATTTATACTTTATATAAGAGGCATATCTAAACATGAAATTTGTAGGTGTATGTATATATATATTTTTAAAACATCCTTGCTTTCCTTTTTTTTTTTTAAATTTTATTTATTTATTTTTGGCTGTGTTGGGTCTTCGTTTCTGTGTGTGGGCTTTCTCTAGTTGCGGCAAACGGGGGCCACTCTTCATCGCAGTGCGCGGGCCTCTCACTGTCGCGGCCTCTCTTGTTGCAGAGCACAAGCTCCAGACATGCAGGCTCAGTAGTTGTGGCTCATGGGCCTAGTTGCTCCGCGGCATGTAGGATCTTCCCAGAGCAGGGCTCGAACCCGTGTACCCTGCATTGGCAGGCAGATTCTCAACCACTGCGCCACCAGGGAAGCCCTTGTAGGTGTATACTTTTATGAATCAGTTTGAATCACTCTTTTGTATGAAACACTCATTTGAAAAGCAATTAAGGTGACACTTTTCAAATCTATTTTAAGAAACAGTTAACCTTTAGCCAAAGATTTAAAATTAATTTCACTTGGCTATTTGTCTTTCAAGATCCCATTCTAACCTCAGGACTCACAAACTTTCTACTGCAACATGACAGGGGATTCTAGAATTATCTCTAGGGTTTCACAAAATTCTTAAATCCAGATTGATTTTAATTTGCAAAAAATGTCAAAACATTATCTTTCAAGTGTGGGAACATTTTATATGCTCAACAGCACTGGCTGAGTGACTTAAATAGTGGATTTAAAACATGGAACAGAGTTTTTTTCTTTTTGACTCATAGACATTTTCCTGTTCGGAAAATGGCATGTGGTCAAGAGAGCAGAACGTGTGCTGGCAAAACAGGACAATGGTACCAAGGAACAATGCTTAGTATCAGTATCAGTCCTGAAGATGATACTATTTGCAGTACATTGTACACTTGTTTCCTACCAAAGAGTTAGCTTGGGAGTAGGAATGCCTCTGTGTATTTGTGCACAACACACATCATTTTGTTGTGATTCATTTTCCCCATCTATAAAATGGTGACAAAAACTATCATTAGCATTTCTCATATTTAAAAACCTAAGCTTTTGAAAACCAGCAGGGAATTCCAAGGCAGACAGCATGGCTTGAAAAAAAATGTAGGAAAAGGAAACTGAGCAATGGTTCCTTTTTTCCCATCTTTCCACATCACACCCATTCCCAAACTTGACCAGACCCCCTTTCCCAATATCACCATTTCTGATGTTGGGTCATGACTAGAGAAAAAAGAAAGTGGCAGGAATAAGTAACTGAAAAATCCAAGGGTGATACAGAAGAGTGACTCTATATCATCTAAAAGGAAAAGTGAACATAATTTTCTCTAATTTCCTGCCTCTGTCCCTGAATTCCAAATGAAAATCCTCAGAGAAGTGCCCAATTTTAGGATCATCCTCCAACTTTTACTCAGCAAAGACATAGAAAATCAGGGTGGGATAAAGGAATAAAAGACCAGAGAAAAAACATATTCACAGAATCGAGTTCCAGATGGGAAAGGATGAAGAAAGGCAAATGGCATTCTGGCTTTCCTTCTCAACTCGTCATGCTTTTTCCTATGGGAGGAAGAGGAGGTGGCTCCTTCTGGATGTTCCAAGTCAGGGCAGACAATAAAACATCACTACAGTGACAGCCCAGTTATTACTTTCCATCTTGTGACCAAAATGAGACCCCAGCGTGGCAGAATTAAAATTCACAATCTCATCCGTGAAAGGATTTTCAGTACCAGACGTTTTGTCAGAGGTCTTTAAAAAAAATAGCCTAATGTGTTAATATTGAAAATAAATGCATGTAATTTGAGAGTGAGTATAAAATACCATGTGTATTAAATTAATAATGTTTCATTACTCACCCATCACAGAGTCATTATTTTAAATAACCATATTTCATTTCAGTGGACAGAGTGTAAATGAGTATGTATTTTTATGTAAAGTGGACCTGCATCATTATTTATTCATGAGTTTTAAAAGGATCATTATTTTTGACAGACAGCTCCTGTCAAAAGATTTATGCATAAGAGCTCATGTTTCCCCACAATAATCATCAATCAATAAACTTTAGAACCTGGTACTTAAAATTCAGTGTTATAGAGATGCACATTTTGCTCTAATTAAACACATGTTTGTATTTGGAAAATAAACTGCAACCTCAGTTCAATTAAATATAATCTGAAATATCAATATTGCATGTGTAGGGTGAGTCATGGTTTTAGTTTGAGAAATGTGCCTTGTTACATTTTAAGTGATTGCTTTGTTTCCACACACCAGACTCTTTTTCTGTATCCCTGTGGGGCAGGAGAGGAAGCTTACAAGATTTAGCTTTTAATGCTGTAATTGGTTATCAATGACGTAGTTGGTAGTTTTCTGAGCAACGGACGCTATCCCTCCCTGCTTTAGACCTTGATTTTAAAGGACCTAGGAGGGTGTAAACCAGAAAATAGCACAGTAGCACAGAAAATAACACGTGCCTTTCAGTATGGCCTTGGATGTCAGTTCAGAAGATGGGATGAGATGATGTACAGATAATAGCATATAATTACAAAACAGCAAAACTGTAACTGAGACTGATGACAAGGCTGATGGAAGACAGCTTCTGAATCCCCAGTAAGGACCAAAAAGGCAATGAGTTACCAGTGTGATGCAAAGACTCACTGCTCAAAGGCAAATTCATGGTGGTGATATAGGCTTAACTCCAGAGGAAATAATTGAAAGGCTTGGAAGTCTCCTGGGACCAGGTGGCCCTACAGGATTTCCATAGCCATTCCATTAATGTGCTTTCCCCAAACCACGCTGTCTCCAGATGCACTGGTGATGCTCAAGACTGTTATTAACTGAAATGCTCTTTTGAATCATCTGGATCTGAATGCCTGAATTAAATATACTTTATTATTTGGCAAAGTCCATTTTCATATCTAGGTTTCTAGAATTTAGATTATCCATTATTTTGATGCATCTCTACCATCAAACAGCAGTACCCATTCTATCAGCGTTTGGAATTTGAAAGGGGTACGTTTCTCTCTCCCGCTTTCCCCATGCAGACACTAGCAGTCATGGTAAAGCCTGGAGACAGACAGAGACCTCCAGGTAGGAGAGCACTTTTAACCTTTGTCTGGGAGATATGCAAATCCTATTTTCAGGGCCAGTTTCTTACCCAGCGATGAAACAGCTAGGCTAATGAACAAAATGTCAGGCCCTCCCTTGACAGGGAGAGGGTGGAGAGTGGGAAAGGGAAGGAGGAGGAGGGGGGAGGAGGGGTTAGCCTCGAGAGAGCAGACCTTGCTGGAAGAGCCAGAGGGAAGAAAGGAGTCCTGAGAACAGCTGGGAGCTGGCGTGGATGCACCAAGAGTACCCGAACTAAAGCAGGCCTGTCGAACAATGACAGAAGTAATGGTGCTCTTATATTTTTCATTTGATCAAAAGTGTAACATTTAGAGCTGTCCACAGAATTTCCCTCCAGTAAATAAATGATCAGCTTAAGGACACATTAAAAGGTGAATTCATTTACTTAAAGAAGGCTCTCTGGGTAGAGCTGGGATGAGTTGGGGGAAAGAGGTGAAGAAAGAGAAAGTGGCACTTTTCTATAAGGGAGATGAACACTTCTGAGCTGTTTAATTTGGGGTCAACAGTCTGAGGTCAGTTTGGGGAGATGGAGGAGGAATCTCACTCTGGAGAATCAAAGACTTAGGAGAAAAATCTGCCAGGGAGAAATACTCTGACTTAGGCATGCCTGCAAGACCAGGAGCTGAGTGTTTATTATAAACAACAGGTTTTAAAAAGTATTTTGGGGGGACTTCCCTGGCCGTCCAGCGGTTAAAACTCTGCTTCCAACGCAGGGGCGCGGGTTTGATCTCTGGTCGGGGAACTAGAATCCCGCGTGCCGCGCAGTGCGGCCAAAAAAAATTTTTTTTAATTAAAAATAAATTAGAAGTGTTTTGGGGAAAATGAGGTCAGGGTTCTCTGGCACATGTTTGTATTGCACAGGAGAGGATACTGCAGATCACGATTATGGGGGAGGCAGAAATGAGAGCAGTAAAGAGTGAGCGATTGAATCCGTTCATAGAACTTCTGAGAAAGCTTTCTGTGAAACATAGGATTGGAGCTATAGGTAAGGTTGACAGGAGGAAAGACAATTTTCTTTATGGATTTTTTTTTTTTTTTTTTTTTGCTATACACGGGCCCCTCACTGTTGTGGTCTCTCCCGTTGCGGAGCGCAGGCTCCGTGGCCATGGTTCACAGGCCCAGCTGCTCCGCGGCACATGGTATCCTCCCGGACCGGGGCACGAACCCGTGTCCCCTGCATTGGCAGGCAGATTTCTAACCACTGCGCCACCAGGGAAGTCCCACTATGCAGTCTTAATATCACAAAGAGAAAATGAAAGATTTGTGGCTAGGTTTGTGTAACCAAACCACTGGAAGAAATAAAAAATCACTATATCCATTGCCAGCAATCATTGTACATCAAGCATTGCCTGCAAACTAAAAAAGTAAAAGTGCAAGATGAAATATTCAAGGTTAAACTTGGCTCCATGCATGAAAAGATTTAGGAAGCAATGTTCCAAATTATGGGTACAGGTAGCCCAAAGTATACACAAGGTGATGGATTTTGTTGTAGAGTAAAATATTAGGGTTTCTATGTATACTTATATTTTACCTCACTTTTTTATAATTCATTTTTGTATGTGTGTGTTTTAAAAAGTCAGATGTTACAAAGGTACATGTTATATAAATGAGGATAAGCAATAAATAAGAATATTGGGGGAGTGTGGGCACCCTATATTCAGAAAGGGTTTGGAGTATACAGCTGGTGGACCCAGATGTGCATTTGCTGCCTTATCAGAAAGCTCATCTGCCTCCACAGCGTTGAGTAATGAGCTTGTTCCTTGGATGCCATTTGCTCCCTAAAGGATTTTTCTCTTCCTGTTCAATTTTGAAGCAAATATATTCCTTCAATATTTTGTTACTCTCTATTTTTACCTGGTAGCAATAGCACTTAGCTGAAGGCAGAGGGGACAATGGAAACAATTTGTAGAGACATAAAATCCTAAGTTTTTTCATTACCTCTATTTTAAACTTTAAGAAGGCTTTTGAGGCCTTATTTTCCACAACCAAGAGTAACTATACATCTACATATACCCACTCTTTTTTAGATGCTTTTCCCATATAGGTTGTTACAGAGTATTGAGTAGAGTTCCCTGTGCTATACAGTAGGTCCTTATTAATTATTTTATATATAGTAGTGTACAGCAGAAACTAACACAGCATTGTAAATCAACTATACTCCAATAAAAATATTTTTCAAAAGGAGTAACTATAAAATACTTTGTAACTATTTGTTTTACATGTGCCATCCAGCTCTTCCCTTGTCTTCTGGAAACCTCTTCATGGAGGGAGTTTGTGAGTTCCAGCTCAGTTTCCTGAGGAAGGGAAGGTAGAGGCAAGCCCCAAAGATAACCACCTGTGGGGAGAAGGAGAGATCAGAAAAAAAAAGCTGAAATCTCGCAGAAACAATCACTGGCCCTAGAAACAAATGCATCTGGGTGGCCGAAGATGGGACAGTTTTCCTTAAATCATTTCATAGACATTCAAAAGACATTTATAGACATTATTTATAAAAGGGATTCATGAAATAACCTTTGTCCTAAAAGAGCAGATTTCTTAAGATGCCTAGTCATTCTGACATGAAGTATTTTAAAAAGTTGTCTTAACATGGCTGTTTACACAACTAAATCACAAAAAAGTTTGAATCAAAGTGCCAGAGATATGTTGTATTTGTATTAAATGTATGACAAAAGCAAATAGGTACTTCTTATTAAACTAAATGAAATGTACAATGGATATGTAATATTTTATACAATGATGCTGGTAATAATATAATAATGATGATGATGGTAAGAAAAGACATTGATAATTGATTTCATTGCTGCTGATGGATGTATCTATTATTCTTTATTATCTTAAATGGAAAACATAACAGGTTGGAAATGCAGAGCCAATAAGCATATCATTATAAACCTGGACTCAGCTTTTCATTTAGGTCATGAATGCTGAAACAATGTTAATCCTCAAGCTCTTGGAACAAAGGAAGCAATTCACTGCCCCTAGTCCTGTGAATTGTGTAAGTCTTCAATAGACCCAACAGGAGGTCACCCATGGCTAATGGAGCAGTATGTTTCATCAGATCTGCATTTACATGTTTCCTGAAAAACAAAATGGCACTTGAGGATTAAATTCCCTTGCTCTAGTCCATCTAAGATCAGTCAGAAAAGCTATATGGGCTTCCTTTCTTTTCTTTATGACAAACTTTTATGCTGTATCTAAAATCAAGAAGTTACTCTGCCCTTAAAGAAGAAATCTTGTTTACAACTCAGAATTACTTTTGTCTCATTCAAACCAATAAAAACATTTATTAAATGCAATTGCCCTCTGGAGCACACCTAAGGAGAACATACGGCATCATCTGGGAGAGAAGACAGTTATCTGAAATACATGTCTGATTATACAACTCCACAGCCACACTGATGAATTATTACACTCCCTGCAACTCTTACAGCTGTAGGAAAGATAAGCCATGAATTGCTTCCTCAGCAGCAAGTGCAGTTTCAGGGGGCGAAGAATTTGCCAGGTCATTTTCACTAATGGCCTTCGGGAAGAAGATTCTTGAACATGGCATGTTGAAAGCAAATTTGATCCAAACATGCTGTGGCTCTCAGGATGTCAAGCCCTTTGGAAATGCAAGGTACTCAAGACAGCCCCACATGATCAAAAATGGCACCAGCATCAATTAATGCCAACAACTGCAATTAGGAAACCACAGATGAGTAGGGACATGAGAGGCTCTAATTTCCCTTTGCCTGGGATCTCTGTTCCTGGTGACACCTGTCATGTTTCATTGACATGAATACTTTTGGAGGCTAGTCACCATCTTCTTGAAAATTGCATTTCTGACCAGAGCTCCCCAGGCACAGTGTCATTTTATCTTCATTTGCAATGGGTCCCTGGACAGACTCTGAGTGCTCCCAGAGACGGAGATTTTACATTTGAAGAAGGGTACAGAGCAATGACTAGCTGCAGCTATGTAGTTTAATAGAGATTTGTGGGGAAAATAAGATTAGTTGGTACATAGGGAAATCAAAGTCACAGGCGCCAAGAAAAAAATATGGCAGTGATGCTTAGAAACGCCTTTCTATCCCTGTTCAGGAAATCAGGATCAAGGAAGTAGAATTATACTTTGGAATTTTAATACAATAGATTTAGAAACAGTTAATATAATTTCATACCCATGCTAAGAATGTTGTTTGGAAAAATGGAGCGAGTATAATCAAAGTAGAATATCTATTATCTGTTTTTAATTTTTTAAAATGTAGATCCTGTCTATGATTGAAAATATATCCATTTTTAGGGGGCTTGATGGTGAGAATCAGAGTTAGACTAAGTCAGAATAAAAAGTTTATATTCACACACACACACACACACACACACACACACACACTTCACATTAAATAATATTCTGTAGATAAACCATTAGATGGAGAAAAGCATCCTTAGATCTACAAGCACTTAACAAAATCCAGAGACTAATTGCTTCCATCCTTTGCTTTTCATGAAGAAATAGAAGTACTGAAGATTGAGATACTTTTTCTTGATAACATCTTTCTCTGTAAAAGAGCTTGGAAATCCTAGAAGCCGATTCATATGCAAATGCAGATTTGCTCTTCCTTTAGCAGCTTCAGATAGGTAAATTTAAGAACTATGCTGTGGGTTAGTGAAATGCTGTTTTTGTTTTTTTTATTGCTATTTCAGGTCTTTTGAGAAGGCATTTTTTCGACCTTCAGGTTCAGCCCAGGGTGCTCATCAAATGTTGTACTACAAGGATGCATATTAAGAGCATAACTTTACACGGGTAGGTATTTTTTTTCCTCACCTAATAGAATCGAATTTAACACACTGAAATCTTGATGAATGATCCTAAGTAGTTAATCAAATCTCATCTCTCCATTAATCTAATTTTATTGTCATAGATGTGGCCTCAGCAGTTTATCTATAGCAGTAATTAGATTTCATTTTTAAACCAAGTAAGTTCAGTTGGGCTTTAACTTCTACACATTTTCTTGTTCTGCCAACATTGATCTTGAGAAGATTAGGATTCTACAAGGGACTTTTCCAAGACTCTCTTGTATCAACATTTGTTCAAATGCTTCTCTTTATGTGAGATGTATTTGTCCCATAACCAAGATTAATATGTAGCAGAGGTAGGAGACGATGACAAATTTGAAAGCTAATGACAGGATAGAGCAGTGGAAAGAGTTGAGGACTCTGAGGTGAACCAGACGAGCTCCTCATTTGTAAAATGGGGGATATGTTAGCATCACCTCATGGGGCTGTGGTAATGATTAAATGAGATGGTTGCTTGACTCCAAGTCAGCATTGAGAAATAGTTGTCACTCTCATTATGAAGTTCTAAGGATGTTAAGCTGGTTATAGCAGATAAAATTTAATAATACTTCAAAGAAGAAAGTGTAATTTTTTTAGAGAGGCAGTTCTAAAGTGTCTTTCCCTTACCATTCCGAAGACTAATGGTGTGGGTAAGCAGGATATTTAATTTTAGGGGTGTATGGTACATTAGTGGACAGGAGAAAAGAAGGAGAAGCAGATGTAGACAGTGGGCATGAATACTAATGGAGGGGGACCAGATCTCCTCACAGACCTGGAGGAAGTGGGGAGCAGGGGGCAGCCTCATGCAATATCACTCGCTCAAGGCATAATGGTACTCCTCATGATGCCCACAGCCAGTGATGAATGAATTTCACTGGAAAAGAATGAAAGTAGGAGGATGCCCATCAAAAATTGCTCAGTCCAACTATCATCCTTACTAAGTATACTAGGGTAGGTGTCTTCTGCGTTCCAGTTCTGCCTTGTTTGTTACACTGTCTTATACTGTAGCGACTAGTCATATGTGGGTATTTAAATTAAATAAAAATAAAACTTTACGTCCTCAGTCACACAATATCCGCATTTCAAGTGCCCAATAGCCACAGTCAACTGAGTACCATTGGAAGGTGCAGGTTTAGAACATTTCCTTCATCACAGACGGAACATCACGGGACAGGCTGGTAGAGGACAGAAGAGGGGGTGGGATGAAGCACAGTGGGTGCAGGATGTGGAGACACCATGATGAACATGGGAATCCCAGCCCCAGAGTTCATTTGCTGTACGCTTTATGCTGGTTCCTTAACCTCTCTGAGCTTTATTTTCCTCATCCGTTAAGTGGAGGTGAATAATGGCCATCTTGCAGACTTTGCAGACTATCATAAATATTAAAGGAATGACAAGAGCCTAGCTTGGTGTCTGACCCAGAGTAAGTGCCCAATAAATGGCATTTATTATTATTATTATCATCAGTAACATCAAATGCTAAAACAAATCATGAGAGACTCCAAGTGGTGAAAACTGAATTGTGGCATTTCTGGTACAGCAACATTTCAGTTTTATTATAGAGGTGTAAGCCTTCCCAAAGGCCACTAGTTTTCATGGATCTATGCTTCTTCGTGTCTATATGACATAGATAATTTTGCAAATAGCTTTATAAGGCACTCGAAAATTTTTCATGAGAAATAAAAGGGCTAGATGTAGAGGTTAACTATCTGTTTTTAATACCTGATAAACTCTAAACGTGAATGCCCTTTTCCTATCAAAAATGTATGCTTTTGTGCAGTTATTAATTTAAGATTAGCTTTTTTCCTGCTTAATATGCAAAATATACTGTAGCAAAAGGTGGCCCCAGGCAGGAAAAAATTAATGGCCAGAATCACTCATTATAATCACAATGAAATAACGCTTTCTAGAAAACAATGTTTTCTTTTGTTTTCCTTATCCTGATAGGAAACTGTGAAAATTGAAGCTCTATTCAATTGATCCTTTCATTCCACTTCAAATGCATTCCTGACAGCCATTTAAAAAGTCTTTCCCCAAACCGAAATTAATATTTTCCAGACTAGTTTTGAGAATAGCTGCTTCTTTGCCTGATTCTCTAGCAACCAACCTAGTAATAATTATCACTGCATATAGGGACAGAAAGGGGCTGATGATAAATAATTCAGACTCCTGGGTTATTTCCATTGGATCATCAAACAATAATAGTGCATTTGTATTTCAGTCGACAATCGTCCTTCTCTGTCTCCATGTAGCTTCTTTTTGTGAAGGATGACAAATTCCTTTGCAAAATGTCTTCTCTTTACTTCTCGGCAAACCTGTGAGATCTTATGCCCTCTACAGCTCTGGTTCCTGGTTCAGGTTCCCAGTGGCCTCACTACAGCTCTGGTTCCTGGTTCAGGTTCCCAGTGGCCTCAATGGGTGTGATTTCTACTCCATCAGCTCTGGATTGAGGAGGGGTTGCTTTGGTCTAACTAAGGACATGTTATGTGAACATTACTAACTGGCATATCATCAACATTATACTCAAGAAACATATTTGTCCCGCTGCTGATAGCAACAGTTTATGAATTACTGGATTTTGATATTAATTTAATTAATATCAAATTAATTAGAAAGTGCTTTATTGCAGCATCTGCCACCCAGCAGCAATCAATTTCTTCTATGTGTTGTTCAGGTCATTTTCCTTATGGTAAAAAAGCTGCCTAGTATAAGGGTGTGTCAACAATCAAGAGATTAAGAATCACACTATTTTAAAAAACTTTTCTAAATACATGTGTAGGTATGCCTATATGATGCATTGAATCAAAACTGCCCGTAAAAAATAATAATAAAACTAATATTCGTTGAGCTTTTATGATGAACCAGTTGCTGTTCTACATGCTATATTAAGGTTTATTCAATATTGAGACAAACTTTCAAATTATTTGATATGTCTAAAAGTAGAATAAATTCTCTTGAGAAATAAGTCCATCTAACTTTGAGGAAGACAGTAAAAAAAATCTCTTTAAATGTTATGAAAACTATAAGGTAGGGCTTCCCTGGTGGCGCAGTGGTTGAGAGTCCGCCTGCCGATGCAGGGGACACGGGTTCGTGCCCCGGTCCGGGAAGATACCACATGCCGCGGAGCGGCTGGGCCCGTGAGCCATGGCCGCTGAGCCTGCGCGTCCGGAGCCTGTGCTCCGCAACGGGAGAGGCCCCAACAGTGAGAGGCCCGCGTACCGCAAAAAAAACAAAACAAAACAAAAAAAAACTATAAGGTAGGGTGGTATACAGAAGTTTTACTTTGACCTGCTGAGTTTCAAAGCAGATTTTTAAGAAAGCAGGTCAGGTTGTTTAAGTAAAATGTAAGTGACTAAAGGTTCCTAGTGTTAAGTCCTCAATTATAGCAAATCCCTTCCCCTTTAGAGCTTCAGTATTTCTTGGTGTGTGTCCTTTCTTGTTTTCCTGACTATGTAGTTGATTTTACAGTGTCATGTGTGTCGAAGCCTAGCAGTAGCCTTTTAAATGGTATAAGCAAAATAAAGTAAACTAAAGTACAAGACAGCCCCAGGCAAGGAGAAAGCCTTTGGTAGGAGTCTCGGAGATGCCTTATAATGGAACACAAGCCCTAGCCCTGCCTTTTGATCCAGACTCCCTTACTGAACCAGGGCTCCAGTCCCATTAAGATAAGCTGCGTGTGAAGCCCTATTAATGACCCTGCCCAACTTGCTGTGCTGAGTGTGTGGTGGGCACTCCTGTGCTCAGACTCCAGAGCCAAACTGTCTTGCTCTGCCAGTTCCTACCTCTCTGATGTCGAGCATGTTTTCTTATCCTTCCATGCTTCCATTTTATCATCTGTAAAGTGAGGGCGATAATTATAGTATTTATCTCATCAGGCAATTGTGAGGATTAAATATCTTAATATACATAAGGGACTTTAGAACAGTGCCTGGACATTGGCTTTTTGGATCATGAACTACACCTGTCATTTACTTCCTGTACAGACCCATTTTTCCCTGGTTTCTGTCTTGACCTGGACTCTTCATTTCACCAGGGACAACAATGGAAACCATAGTTTGGAGCTTTTATAAGTACAACAGCCAAATATATTTGGGAATTGGAATTAAATGCAACTATCATTTTGTCTCCAGAGCTATTTTTCCCAGAAATTAAAATAACACTATCGATTATCCCCTTTTACTAGGTTACCCTTTTGTGTTTAAAAACCATTTAAGAGATGAGTAGAACTTGTTCTAGGTATAATCACTCAGGTGTGATGTGGGTGTGTGGTGTGTCTGTGTTTGTGGCAGAGTTGGGTGGGATGGAGGAGAAGGTGAGGTAGGAGGAAGAGAAGTTGTTACAAAGAGAAATAGACATAAAGACAAAAGTATGGCAGGATAATCAGACAGAGAAAATACTGACTACAGGGGGAACATAGCTAGAGCTCCAGTGGGGCTGTCCCATGTTTAGCTCTTTTGTAACTGAGGGGTTTTTTTGATTAATTAATTTGTATTGGAGTAGAGTTGCTTTACAATGTTGTGTTAGTCTCTGCTGTACAGCAAAGTGAATCAGTCATACATACACATATATCCACTCTGTAACTGAGGTTTTGATAGTAATAGTTTCAACCAGGTTTGGGAAAAGGGAAGATACGCTTGCTAATGGCAGGATCAGAAAAGCAGGTGAGATATTAAGGGCTAGATGTTAAATATGTCAAATTTATTCATAACATAATTTCACCAGGCAGGGAATCTATGACAAGGATGTACCCACTAACCATAAATTCATAGACTTTGACTCCTCCATGAAGCCCACCCTGATTGAGCTGCACGATCCTTCTCGATTTGTCCATAACACCCTGGGAACAGATCCTTCTATAAAACACAATGTCTTTGACATTGTATTAGGATTACCTGCTTATGCTTCTTATCTTTACTAGATGGTGAAAGAAGTTTCTTGAGAGCACAGTCTATGATGTATCCCTTTACCAGCCATAGTATTTGCTCAGTTTTTGTAGAGTGAATTGTATGTATTGCCATGTCTCTTCTCAACTTTATGCCATGAGCACATAACATAGAGGACAGAGGTTTGAAGTTAAGGAGGTAAGTTGCCATTAGCAATTTTAAGCAACGTGAGCTTTCTGAAAAGTGTTCACGCCAGCCTTTATTTAAGGTAAGTCTGGTTAAAAGGCTACCCAAAACAGGGCTTTTTTGCCCCTTGCATGGGCACGAGGGTCCCGTGCATTTCGAGATTCTTCCACATAGACTTTGGGGATGATGGCCTGAATGACTGGTTGGCCCTAAATGCATATGTCACACTGCTGAACAAAGTAGGCTGGCGGCATATACGAAGAGCATTGTGCTAGTGTTCTGCTTCTCCACGCTGCATTGAGAGTTCCTTAGATATTTTAATATAACAACCTTTGTCCTTTATCTGTCCTCTTAGAGGAAACTTCGCTTCTTCTGAGCCCTTTGATCATTTCTCTCTTCCCCCCTCCACAGGGGGCACACGCTAAAAGGTTTCCTCCACAAAAGCTCTCTCATCCCCTGGCCCCTTTCTTCCCCAGCTCCCATCAAATCTACTCGCATTATACAGATGCTCTGGCACTTAGAGGCAGAGAAAGGCATCCTGTAGCTGGTGGATGGGCCGATGAGGATGTGATGGCAACATTCACATAGAATACCGTCCCTTTACTTCAAGTGCAGACGTCTTTATAATGGACCTTTCTTTATTAGCATAAAGGAAACTTTAAAAGACTGCTTTTAATACATGCAGGTTCTCAGGGTGAACTCCTGTTTCAGGACAGCTTGGCTGGATCTGCTGAGTAGCTTCTGGGAGCAGATTGAGGATATGATGATGATTTCCCATCTCAGCTATAAGGAAGCACTAGAAGAGTCTAATGCAGATTTGTTTTTATGGGACCTGAAACTGATGCCAAGATAGAAGTTCTTGGTGTTCTATTTTCCATCAAAAGGCACCAACACTGTACACGTAGCCAGAATAGATTAGAGGAAAAGAAACCAAAATAGGAATGTTTATTCTCAATGGCTAAACAATAATTTAAAAAGAACAGGGTAGCATTGTTGTAAGTTATACTGTAATAGTGGAGCACATCAAAGCCACAATGGCAATTATTAGCCGTTTGCAACAACATGGATGAATTTGGAGGGCATTATGCTAAGTGAAATAAGTCAGACAGAGAAAGACAAATACTGTATGATATCACTTATATGCAGAATCTAAAGAAATACAAGAAACTAGTGAATACAACAGAAAAGAAGCAGACTCACAGATATAGAGATTAAACTAGTGGTTACCAGTGGGGAGAGGGAAGGGGTAGGAGACTGAGAGGTACAAACTATTATGTATAAAATAAACTACAAGGATAAATTATACAACACAGAAAATATAGCCAAAATTCTATAATAACTAAATGGGGTATAACCTTTAAAAATTGTGAATCACTGTATTGTCCACCTGTAACTTATAATAATGTACATCAACTATACTTCAATTTAAAAAGCTTAAATCTTAAAAAAAAGGAAGTTGGTAAGAGAGGTGGCAAGGGAGTATTTGGAATGCTTTTGCAAATGTGTTCTATATTGAATGTGAAAGAAACAACCTAGTCCAAGACACCTCACAATCATTACTGAGGTAAGAGTATGTATGATATGTAATTGATAGTAACTAAACTACTATGAGGTGAAGAGAAAGTAGAGTCAACACAGCATGGCCATCCAAGGCAGTAGAGCATAGTGGCTGAAACAAGCACAGATTCTAGAGCTAGACTGCCTGGGTCTGATTTCTGCATCTGCAATTTATTATCTGTTAGCAGTAATGCTGCTGTGTGCCTCAGTTTCCTCATCTGTAAAATGGGAAAGATAGTAAGAGAACTTATTGAGATTAGGTTGCTACAAAGATTCTGTGAGTTAATATATTTTTCAAATACATTAACATACTGGTGGCTGGCACCTGGTAGACATTATATGAATACCTGATAAATAAATAATGAAGTCATCCAACACTTCACAATGATTTACTATACATTCTCTGGCAGAAAATGTCTCTTCTAAATTGAAGGACATTTTTTAGATTAGTGAACACTTATATTATTCTTTGATTCTTTGGACATGTAGACAGGCATATAAAATACGAACACTCATCTCAAGGAAACTAGTTGTAGAAGCAGGAAATAGAGATATAAAAGGTTGAACATTAATAACAAAGATAACATAGTTCAAAATATTTAAACATGTACTATATAAGATTATTTTATGAATGTGCACTTAGAGAGTAATTGTGACAGAGGTCATGTAAGGCTTGGCTAGAGAATGTCCCGTAAGGGTGAAAGTTCCGCCTGAAACAGCTAGGTTTCTATCAGAGAATAATTTACATAATAAGGGAAATGGAAGGCATGCTTTGGGATGTGAAATGTACCCTTGGCTCTGCTTAAGCTTCGCCTTCTAAAGAGCAAACACTACCTTGATCATTCACTCATTTGTAGCCAGTAAGATATACATACATAACTTATTTAGTCGTAGCACATTTTATGCCAATTTTTTCAGCAGTTTATGAGCACAGAAAAAGATTTACTGTTAATCTTCACAGGTTTTCTTGTACTCCATCCAAAATAGTACATCTGGTTCACATGATATCAGGCTTTGCTTTCTACACCATCAAAAAAAAAAAAAAAATCAAATCTTTTTTTCTGGTATAAAATACATTTAGAATCTAAACATACAAAATCAGTTATAGCGATTCACAAGTAGAAAACAAAATAGTCATGCACAATTAGAAATGGCATTTATCCACAAATATCTGAGCTCTTCGTAGTTCTTCTGACTAATTAAGTCATACTATTGCTCCTGATAGAGTTACTGAAGAAAATACTTTGTTGTTTCTGCTGTGGCTGCTGCTTCCCCTTTCCCTCCCTCCCTCCCTCTCTCCCCTCCCTCCCTCCCCTCCCTCCATCCCTCCCTCCCCTCCCTCCTCTCCCTCCCTCCCTCTCCTTCTTCCCTCCCTCCCTCCCT